>NC_135815.1:85894814-86259814 GCF_964213995.1 Mustelus asterias | reverse complement strand
TTATGGCCCAAGATGTGTGAGTAATGAGATGTTGAGATATTGCCAGACCCCAAGGGACAGACGCAGGGCAAACCAGAATTGGCCGGTCCAATCAGAAGTTTGGAAATATATAGGACAAAAAATGAAGACAAAATAGAATTCATACAGTAGAGAAGGAAGCCATTCAGCCCATCGAATCTCTACTGACCACAATCCCAACCAGACTCTATTCCTGCAACCCTCATTTACCCTGCTAACCCCCCTGACACTAGGGTCAATTTAGCATGGCCAAACAACCTAATCCGCACATCTTTGGACTGTGGGAGGAAACCGGAGCGCCCGGAGGAAACCCACGCAGACACGGAGAGAATGTGCAAGCCTCATGCAGATGATGACCCAAGCCGGGAATCGAACCTGGGTCCCTGGTACTGTGAGGCAGCAGTGCTAACCACTGTGCCACCGTGCCACCCCTCAGAAGCAAGAGCTGTGATTTTGTGTTTGAGGAAAAATGGAACTTGAGGACAAAGAGTTGCTGCAAGGTTTCTTTTTCTTAAATAGGAAGCAAAGAGGTAAAAGAGCAGTGTTCTGAGTGGAAAATAAAATGCCCCAAGGAGATGTAGCCTGGTCTCCCGACTGCGGGAAAGTAAAGAGGTTGAGATTTCAGGGTGCCCGATCCAAGCAAAACCTAAAGTGGGGGGGGGGGGGGGGGGGGGGGGCGGGGGGGGGGGGGCTTCCAGATAGGGCAGCATGGTGGCACAGTGATTAGCACTGCTGCCTCACAGCGCCAGGGATCCAGGTTCGATTCCTGGCTTGGGTCACTGTCTGCGCGGAGTTTTCACATTCTCCCCATGTCTGCCTGGGTTTCCTCCAACAATCCGAAAGCTGTGCTGGTTAGCTACATTGGCCGTGCTAAATTCTCCCTCAGTGTACCTGAACAGGTACCAGAGTGTGGCGACTAGAGGATTTTCACAGTAACTTCATTGCAGTGTTACTGTAACCCTACTTGTGACAGTAATAATAAATAAACTTAAGATAGTGGTCTAAAGTTCCAAAATTTTAAAAAGAAGTCCTCAACCTGTTTAGAAGATAAGTTCAAAAGTTTTAAAAACGGTCCCTTGGCCCTCGAGAGCACTGGATCTTGCAATGAAATTGATATTAAAAGCCCAGCACATCAAAGGAAGAGGAGAACGGACTTTACAAATGGCCAGAGGGGGGGAAAAAAGCTGCAGAGATTGCAGAGAGAGCTTTCTGTCAGTAAAAAGGAGAAAGTTTAAAAGTTTTTATAAAAGGTTCAAAGGAAGATATGCCAGATTCGCGCCAAAACTTCAGAGGCATAAGAAAAGCACATGAAGAGACCTGGCAGCTGCTGACTGTTAAAAAAAAGTTGACAGTCTTAAAGTGGCAATGCATTTAAAGTGGTAATATATTTAATGTGGTAATCACATGAAGAAACAGAGAGAAATGAACAGGAAAATTAGAGAAGACCCCAGATAGAAACTCTCAGAAAAGGCTCATAAGCAATGAGGACCTCGAGGAAGAGGCATTGCAAAACCTCAGAGAAGACAACAACATCTCGGGGAAGGGGCGATGTCTTACCTTAGAAGAGGAAGTAAAGCCCTCAGGGAAGAGGCAGTGGAAGACCCCATATAAAGGACATTGATGAAAGACTTCAGAAGGAGGGCAATGGAAAACACTAAATGACCAAATGAAGAGCAACGAGATAATTGCGGAATGGAAACACATCAATACTTCATCGGAAACAAACTTGACCAGCAGTGAAAGCAAAAAGGGTTCTGCTGAAGTTAACACAAGTAGAGATGAAGGTTTCATATGTGAAATGTAAATGTCCAGTTAGAACATGATGGGTTCACCTTGGAAGGAATGCAGACATTAAAGACTTCAAAGGAAATGAGGAGCTATTGAACACAAAGAGGAAACAGCAAAGCTCTAGAGAAGACGTCAAAACAACAAGATTAAAATGACTGACAGCAAACTTCTAGAAAATTGCAAAAATTGACAAAGTGAAGTTAAGAATGAGGACAACTAAATGGAGAATAAGCTGAACTCCATGAAAAAGCAACCAGAAAATAAGAACAAGTCTGGTGAAGAATTGAATCTGGAGAATAAGAGGATGAAGAAAGGAAGGCTGGCAATGAGAAATTAACTGAAGAGGTAAAACACATGGAAATTGACAGCAGAATCAACAATTCAGACCGAGAATCATGGAATCACAGATTCCCGACAATGCAGAAGGAGGCCATTTGGCCCATCAAGCCTGCGCCGTCAACAATCCCACCCAGGCCTTATCCCCGCAACTCCTCATATTTACCCTGCTAATCCACCTGACACTAAGAGGCAATTTAGCGTGGCCAATCCACCCAACCCGCACATCTTTGGACTGTGGGAGGAAACCGGAGCACCCGGAGGAAACCCACGCAGAAACAAACTGAAAGCGCGTGTCAGAACAAGATTGCTGAAATGGCCACACAAATGGAAAAGTACAAGAACCAATAGGATAAAGTGGTCAATGTAAAAGATGTTGAATTGAAATGCAGGGATGGGAAGAAACTTTATCACATGGCCTAAGTATCACATGATGTGGAGATGCCGGCGTTGGACTGGGGTAAGCACAGTAAGAAGTCTCTTTTAACCTGGTGTTGTGAGACTTCTTACTAAGTATCACAGACAGAGTACCATGATCATTCCTTCACTTGTGACAGACCGAGACTGTGAAGGAATTGTCAAGACAAAAGACATTGTTGTATTGTGACAATATATCCCTGCTGCCATCAGACCTTTGAATGGACCTACCTTATATTAAGTGGATCTTTCTCTACACCCAAGAAACTACAAAGGGTTATGAATGTAGCCCAATCCATCATGCAAACCAGCCTCCCATCCAGTGACTCTGGCTACACTTCCCGCTGCCTTGGCAAAGCAGCCAGTACAATCAAGGACCCCACGCACCCCGGACATTCTCTCTTCCACCTTCTTTCTTCGGGAAAAAAATACAAAAGTCTGAGGTCACGTACCAACCAACTAAAGAACAGCCTCTTCCCTGCTGCTGTCAGACTTTTGAATGGACTTACCTTGCATTAAGTTGATCTTTCTCTACACCCCAACTATGACTGTAACACTACATTCTGTATTCTCTCCTTTCCTTCTCTATGAACGGTATGCTTTGTCTGTATCGTGCGCAAGAAACAATACTTTTCACTGTGTATTAATACATGTGACAATAATAAATCAAATCAAATCAGATATGTGCCTGCGCACATTATAATGTAGGGTGGCAGGCAGAGCACGGGTCAACACAGGGCTGGAGAGTGGCACTGCCCACAGAGTGTTATATGAACTCACATGGTCAGAGAAGAATCTAGGACAGAAGTAAAGCAGCAAGCCTGTATGAAAGAGCTCCATACAAGACCATATTTGGAACTGTACACTGTTAAAGTCTACCAATAAAAGTGTTTATGTTTGGACACACAAAGCTCAAGATATCACCAATGAGCCATCACCACTGCAACAATAAAAAACCCATATTAAGTATATAATATATGGTGTCATCTCTGAGACCAGACTCCTGTCATACTCAGTATACACGGAGGGACAGATCATTCGTAAACATATGGATCACTTGAGGAGTAGAGAGATGATGAGCAGTCAGTGTTGCCATCAAGAACTGTTTTTGAACCTGTAAGCGCTAAAGTACCTGATCGATCTGTTATAGACATAACTGATATCTGCATGGAAGCAAGTAGTAATGAACTGCCTGTGCGAGAAGAGGTACCTGTTGTTGCAGTTCCTGTTATGGTCAATCTGGTGGAAACATCTCAGACTGCAGAATTACATCTCTCTTCAAGAAACAGAAAAACCTCTTAAAGACTTAATTGTCCAGCTTGTTTAGTTAGAATATGGGCTTTAGTAACTTGGTTATTGAAGATTGTAGAAAGGAGTTGTGGTGAACCATTGTTGGTTCCCACTAGGTAGTGCTGAGCCATGGTCTGGCCAGTACTATGAGTCTGTATATATGTTACTGTTGGGGTTAGGGTTGGGCTGTTCTACCTGTTAATATAGTTGTTATGGTACACCCCAGTCGGCTCCACCTCCGGGGAGAGGTATAAAGGTCACTGCTCTGCCTGGTGACCCTTTAGTCTGGGATCGTGTACTGTATATGGTAGCTCTGTTATTGTTGGCAATAAAAGCCTTTATTTCCTGAGTACATCACGCCTCTCGTGTGTTATATCACGCATCAATTTTATTGCCAACAAATAAATTCTTTTTTTTGTGAAAAAAAAACGACAAAGAAAACATGGAGCAAATGCTTAAACCCGAATGGCTTACGTTGGACCCACGTGCGGCGGGCGCATCGAACACTTTCGACCACTGGTTGAAGTGTTTCCAGGATTACCTCGACGCCTCCACAGCGGTCACCGACGACGCCGACAGACTCTGGGTCCTCCACGCGAGGTTAAGCGACGCTGTATACCTAGCGATCCGTGGGGCCACCGACTACAAAGGGGCCCTCGAGCTTCTCAAGAAGCGATACAACAAACCGCCGAATGAGATGCATGCTCGATACCTTCTAGCCACTCGACGGCGGCAGCCCGGCGAAACGACGGAACAGTACGCGTGCGAGCTTCAACAGGTAGCCAGAGCCTGCAACTGCAAGGCAGTGTCGGCAGACCAGTACATGAACGACCTCGCTCGAGATGCATTCGTGGCGGGAATCGGCTCGTCATACATCCGCCTTCGGCTGTTGGAGCAAGGTAACCTCGACCTCACTAAATCCATAGAGTTAGCTGACATTCTAGAAACGGCCTCCAAAAGTCTGGCGATGTACCCCGACGACCACGTGGAGACAGCGTGGCAGGGGCAGTCACTGACCCCACTTCATTCAGCGGGACCGAAAAACTGCGCTATTGCGTTCCCAGCCTCGGACCTGACGACGGCAGCAGCTCCAGGTGGCCCGCGGTGTTACTTCTGTGGGGGGGTGAAACACCCTCGGCAGCGATGTCCAGCTAAAGCGGTGTTGTGCTCCGCCTGCGGCAAGAAGGGGCACTATTCCAAGGTATGCTGGTCCAAACTTCCATCCAAGAACAGCAGTGCGGCGTGTGACTCCCCGGAGCCGGCCTCCTTGTCTTCTGCATCTTCAAGGTCTTCTACCACGTGCGATTCCAGGATGTCGCCATTCCGAACGACGGAGTCGCAAGACACGTGCGACCTGCAGGGACTGCAGGTTTTGGCGCCATCGTCCATGTGCGACCTATGGGGGCAGCCATGTTGGTCGGCACGCCCGCGAATGACCAGCAGGGGTCATCATCAACCATCTCAGCTGCCTGCAGTTGCGCCCACGAACCAACGGTGGCGTTGATCATCCTGGACCAGGCCAAGCCTCACAGACTCGACAAGTCCATGATGGACATACAGGTAAACAAACGCCCGATCTATTGTTTGTTTGACAGCGGGAGCACGGAGAGCTTCATTCATCCAGACACCGTGAAGCGGTGTGGTCTCCAGATTCGGACTGTCAAGCAGACAATTTCGATGGCGTCAAGGTCCCGGTCTGTCACCGTGCTAGGGAGTTGCGTGGTCAATCTGACGGTGCAGGACACAGTCTACAAGAACTTCAAGCTCCTTGTGTTACCGCACCTTTGCGCGCCAATACTCCTAGGACTAGATTTTATGGTCCACTTGAAGAGTGTAACCCTGCAGTACGGTGGGCCACTCCCTCCGCTTTCAGTGGGAGACCCGCAGCCTCTAAATTGCCCAACGTGCTCCACATGTAGTCTCTCAACGCTCAGGATTACCACACCCTCCCTATTCCAGAATCTCATGCCAGGCTGCAAGCCCATCGCAACAAAGAGCAGGCGTTACAGCGCTGAAGATCGGATCTTCATTCGATCTGAAGTTCAGCGGCTCCTCAAGGAAGGGATCATCCAACCTAGCGCTAGTCCCTGGAGAGCACAAGTCGTGGTGGTTAAGAATGGGAACAAACCCTGGGTGGTCATAGACTATAGTCAGACCATCAACAGATACACGCAGCTGGATGCGTATCCCCTCCCGCGCATATCTGACATGGTCAATCAGATTGCGCAGTACCGGGTGTTCTCCACCATCGACTTAAAATCTGCTTACCACCAACTCCTCATTCACCCAGAGGACCGACAATACACGGCCTTTGAGGCGGATGGTCGCGTGTACCATTTTTTAAGGGTTCCTTTTGGTGTCACGAATGGGGTCTCGGTCTTCCAGCGTGCTATGGACCGAATGGTGGACCAGAACGGGCTGCGGGCTACCTTCCCGTACCTGGATAACATCACCATCTGCAGCCATGACCAGCAGGACCACGATGCCAATCTTCTTAGATTCTTACGCACTGCATCTTGCCTGAATCTGACCTACAACAGGGAGAAGTGTGTATTTCGCACGCGCCGCCTAGCTATCCTCGGATACGTGGTGGAAAACGGGGTCCTTGGCCCTGATCCAGACCGTATGCGTCCTCTCCTCGAACTTCCCCTGCCCACTAGCGTCAAAGCACTGAGAAGATGCTTAGGCTTCTTCTCATACTATGCACAGTGGGTTCCCAATTACGCGGACAAAGCCCGCCCACTCATCAAGTCTACCTCTTTTCCCCTAGCAACAGAGGCTCGCTTAGCCTTTGCAAGAATAAAAGCCGACATCGCGAAAGCCACGATGCACGCTATCGATGAGTCCATCCCCTTCCAGCTGGAGAGTGATGCATCTGATTTCGCCCTGGCCGCCACACTTAACCAGGCGGGCAGGCCCGTCGCCTTTTTCTCTCGCACCCTCCAAGGCCCTGAAATTCGACATTCGGCGGTGGAAAAGGAGGCCCAGGCCATTGTGGAGGCCGTTCGGCATTGGCGCCATTACTTGGCGGGCAAACGGTTCACTCTGCTCACGGACCAGCGGTCCGTGGCGTTCATGTTCAACAACACGTTACGGGGTAAGATCAAGAATGATAAGATCTTGAGGTGGAGAATCGAACTCTCCACCTACAATTATGATATCATGTATTGTCCAGGGAAGCTCAACAAGCCCTCGATGCCCTGTCGCGTGGAACATGCGCTAGTATGCAGGAGAATCAATTGCAGGCTCTCCACAATGACCTCTGCCATCCGGGGGTCACTCGGCTCTACCACTTCATAAAAGCCTGGAATCTACCCTACTCGGTGGAGGATGTCAGGTCCATAACCAGAAGCTGCCGGGTATGCGCGGAATGCAAACCGCACTTCTACCGACCTGACAGGGCACAACTCGTTAAGGCCACTCGTCCCTTCGAAAGACTGAGTGTGGACTTTAAGGGCCCCCTTCCCTCGACAGATCGGAATGTGTACTTCCTCAATGTGGTCGATGAGTACTCACGATTCCCTTTTGTCATTCCCTGTTCTGATATGACCGCTGCCACGGTTATCAAGGCATTTCGTGATCTTTTCACCCTGTTCGGTTACCCCTGTTACATCCACAGCGATAGGGGCTCGTCGTTCATGAGCGATGACTTGAGGCAATACCTGCTCTCATATGGGATTGCCTCTAGTAGAACCACGAGCTACAACCCAAGGGGTAATGGACAGGTCGAACAAGAGAATGCTACAGTCTGGAAGGCTGTCTTTCTGGCGTTGAGGTCTAAAGGTCTTCCAGTCTCCCGTTGGCAAGAGGTACTCCCTGATGCGCTCCACTCCATACGCTCACTCCTGTGTACGGCAACCAACGCTACTCCTCATGAGAGAATGTTTTCATTCCCTAGGAAGTCTTCCTCTGGGACCTCATTATCGTCTTGGTTGACGTACTCAGGACCTGTCCTCCTGCGGCGACATGTTAGGACCCGCAAGTCCGATCCTTTGGTTGAACAGGTCCATCTCCTCCACGCCAACCCTCAGTATGCCTACGTGGCATATCCTGACGGGCGAGAGGACATGGTCTCGATTCGAGATCTGGTGCCAGCAGGGGGCTTGGAAACCCCTGTCGCTCCCACACCTACTGTTAGGGATCCCCCAACCATTTTTTCCCCTCCTGACACGGCGCGGGCAGTATCGGGACCACCACTTAACCCTCTTACTCCTGTGTACAGCTTGCCTGAGTCCAGGAGATGGTCGTCACTTCAAGGCGTGCCCGAGTTCAGCGGATTGTCACCACCTCGGGGTCTACCGGCCCGTGAGGCACTGGAGGAGTCGCTGGACATCGCCTTGGAGAGAACGCCACTGCAATTGCCTGAACCGGTGTCATCGCCGGTGTTGAGGAGGTCACAACGACGGTGCGGTCCCTCAGACCACTTGAACTTATAGACAAATGGACAATTGTTCTGTGTTTTCAAAGGAGGGGTGAATGTGGTGAACCATTGTTGGTTCCCACTAGGTAGTGCTGAGCCATGGTCTGGCCAGTACTATGAGACTGTATATATGTTACTGTTGGGGTTAGGGTTGGGCTGTTCTACCTGTTGATATAGTTGTTATGGTACACCCCAGTCGGCTCCGCCTCCGGGGAGAGGTATAAAGGTCACTGCTCTGCCTGGTGACCCTTTAGTCTGGGATCGTGTACTGTATATGGTAGCTCTGTTATTGTTGGCAATAAAAGCCTTTATTTCCCGAGTACATCACACCTCTCGTGTGTTATATCGCACATCAGGAGTTAAAGGGGGAGGGATGTGGTGATTGTCCCTTTAAGGGTAACACAGCTGAAGAGGGTCACCTTGCTTGAGGGACCAATTGGGACTGAGAGTGGGTAATCACCCAGGGGGTGGAGTCCTATTTTGGGCTATACTCCTTATTCACCTATGACTGTGTGGCCAAATTCCCCTCCAACTCAATTTTGAAGTTTGCTGATGACACCACTGTTGTGGGTTGGATCTCAAATAATGACGCGACACAGTACAGGAATGAGATAGAGAATCTGGTGAACTGGTGCAGCAACAATAATCTCTCCCTCAATGTCAACAAAATGAAGGAGGTAGTCATTGACTTCAGGAAGCGCAAAGGCGAACATGCCCCTGTCTACATCAATGGGGATGACGTAGAAATGGTTGACAGCTTCATGTTTTTACGTGTCCAGATCAACAACAGCCTGTCCTGATCCCTCCATGCAGATGCTATAATTAAGAAAGCCCACCAACGCCTCTATTTTCTCAGGAAACTATGGAAATTTGGCATGTCCACTCCAACTCTCATCAACTTCCACAGATGCACCATAGAAAGCATTCTTTCTGGCTGTATCAAAGCTTAGTATGGTTCCTACACTGTCCAAGACCACAAGAAACCTCAAGGGGTTGTGAATGAAGCCCAGTCCATCACTCAAACCAGTCTCCCATCCATTGACTCTGTCTGCACTTCCCACTGCCCCAGCAAAGCAGCCGGCATAATCAAGGAACCCACGCTCCCTGGACATTCTCGCTTTCACCTTCTTCCATCGGTAAAAAGATACAAAAGTCTGAGGTCACGCACCAACTGACTCAAGAACAACTTCTTCCCTGCTGCCATCAGACTTTTGAATGGATCTACCTCATATTAAGTTGATCTGTCTCTGCACCCTAGCTATGACTGTAACACTACATTCTGCACCCTCTCGTTTCCTTCTCTATGAACGGTATGCATTGTCTGCATAGCATGCAAGAAACAATACTTTTCAGTGTATACTAATACATGTGACAATAATAAATCAAATCAAATCAAAGGTTTCCTTTAAGGTACTAGTGGTTTGTGTCAGTGCCCCTTTAAGGAGCATTGGCCTTATTTGTTCTGTTAATTGTTTAATTTGCCAGCTTGTTTACCCTTAATCTGTTCACTTCACTCTGAGTTTTCATTGGTTTATTCAAAAGAAGCACAATTTATTTTTCAAATTAGCACTTGGAGAATCTCACTTCACCCTCAACATAATTTGCACTTAACAGACCACAGTCTTTTGCACTAGTTATATTTTAACGTTTATTTATTACTGTCACAAATAGGCTTACATTAACATTGCAATGAAGTTACTGTGAAAATCCCCTAGTCGCCACACTCCGGCGCCTGTTCGGGTACACTGAGGGAGAATTTAGCATGGTCAATGTACCTAACCAGCACATCTTTCTGACTGTGGGAGGAAACCCACACAGACACGGGGAGAATGTGCAGACTTCACACAGTCAGTGACCCGAGGCCGGAATTGAACCCGGGTCCCTGGTGCTGTGAGGCGGCAGTGCTAACCACTGTGCCACTGTGCTGTCCTGATGTATGCTGACTTTGGGGCAGTTGTGCAAGTACAAATGAGCAGCCATTCCAGGCCAACATCTTCCTTCAATGTGGATGACACTGAATAACAAAGTTTAAAGGATAAAGTCCACTCATCACCCTCATGCAATGGCACAACAATGAATATCACTGTAAATGCTAATACCATTCTTGTCCCACTTGTATTCCAATTGATTACCAATCATCAGATTGATTACAGGAGGGATTTATTTGTATCTAAATTACATGGTTCAATCTGAGATGAAATATTTCGGGTGGCACACTGGTTAGCACTGCTGCCTCACAGCGCCAGGGACCTGGGTTCAATTCCGGATTTAGGTTACTGTGTGGAGTTTGCACATTCTCCCCGTGTCAGCGTGGGTTTCCCCCGGGTGCTCCGGTTTCCTCTCACACTCCAAAGATGTGCAGGTGATGTGGATTGGCCATGCTAAATTGCCCCTTAGCGTCAGGGGGATTAGCAGGGTAAATATGTGGGGTTATGGGAAAGGGCCTGGGTGGGATTGTTGTCGGTGCAGGCTTGATGGGCCGAATGGACTCCTTCTGCACTGTAGGATGAAATCTCATAGAGATTTTTAAACAGTTGGAAAATAAGGACTAGACAAGCGGGCCAGCTTCTCAACAGAAGATAGCTGCGGATGCTGGCATCTGAAACAAAAGCTGGAAAATCTCAGCAGGTCTGACAGCATCTGTGAAGAGAGAGTAGAGCCAACGTTTTGAGTGACCCTTTGTCAGAACTGAATCGTCTTGCAGTGCCCGAAGCCAACGTTGATGGAATAGAATTCCGTTGCATCTCATTTGAGGACCTGTTGTGGTGTAAGAAACATGACAGCAAACTTGTGCACAGCAAGATCCCACAGGCTCCAGACCTATCCCCCTCCCCCACACTGCCAAGCCAGTGCAAAAGACTGTGGAATGTTAGGTACAAATTATGTTCAGGGTGAAGTGGGATCCCCCAGATAAAAAAAATACAGATCTTCTTTTGAATAAACCAATGAAAACTCAAAGGTTTAAAGTTGTAAATTCTTAAAGTTTATTTATTATTGTCACAAGTAGGCTTACATTAACACTGCAATGAAGTTACTGTGAATGTCCCCTGTGAAAAAAACAGATTAAAAGTTAACAAATTGGCAAATTAAACAATTAACTGATCAAGTAAGATGAAAGCTCCTTAAAGAGTTGCTGTCACAAACCATCAAAATCTTAAAGGAAACTTTGCAAACTTTAAAACTAAAACGTGGTTCTGGGGGTCCGCTATGTACCCCAGATCCCACGGTGCTCACCAATCCCAGAAGGCCTCCAACGTGTTATCTGAGGAACACCTGGGACATTTTAACCTGGATTACGTGCCTGGAATGGGATGGGGTTTGATACTATGGACGGGATTTTCCGGCTGCGCTCGTCCCAAGACTGGAAAATTCTGTCCAAGGTCATTGGACATTGGCATGGCCCTGTCCGGCCCGCTACAATTCCCGTGGCGGACAGGATGGGAAAATTCTGCCCTATGACCTTCTAAAAGTGCTACCAATGAGATGACAGTAAAACAGTTCACAGAATCAAGAGGCATTAATGTATCTGTGTCTAATTAATTGAAAGGAATTTCAAGTTAATTCCCAAACATGTAGCAAAAGTTTGGAATTCAAAACCTGGGTTTGAAAAAGAAATTAAAGCCAGGCATGAAGTGAGGTCAGTCAGTTAAAATACCATCACGGAGTACAGATGATCAGTGTAAGCAAGGGTAAAAGAACAAATCCACCCTCACTCTGGCCTCTTTCAGAAACAATGTTTGGTTATAATTAAACTTACTTCCTCTGATTTGGCCTGTTTGTCAGCGATGCCCATTAAACGGGGGCTTGTTCTGCCCAACAGACTGAAAACGGCAATGTTCAGTCAGACAAGGGACAGAATGAATGGCTGAAGAAGAGCATTGATGATTGCTTATTCAGCTGCCTTTAATTAACAGCAAGTTTGTGAACACTTCGCTAGCTTCAGACAATGCTCCCGGAATGTAGCAGCTCAGAGAGTGACCCTGTGCCAACGGGCTGCCTGTTGGTTCCCCTGGCACCTCAGGAATAGCCTGGTCAAGTCACTGAGCAACACAGCAACCCAGTGTCAAAAAGACAAGTCTGGAGGCTGGGACCAGAGTTCCCGAAAATACATGTGCGGCAAATGTGACAGTTCGAACACATCACATTTACTTCAATATAGAATCTTAGAGTCCCTTCAGTGCAGAAAGAGCCTTGAACTGACAACCCAATCCCACCAGGCCCTATTCCCATAACCCCATGTATTTACCCTGCTAACCTCCCTGACACTAAGGGGCAAACTGGCATGACTAATCAACCTAACCCGCACATCTTTGGACTGTGGGAGGAAATCGGAGCACCCGGAGGAAAACCCATGCAGACACGGGGAGAATGTGCAGACTCTGTACAGACAGTTTAAATTTTATTTATTAGGGTCACAACTAGGCTTACATTAACACTGCAATGAAGTTACTGTGAAAATCCCCCAGTCGCCGCACTCCGGCGCCTGTTCGGGTACACTGAGGGGGAATTTAGCATGGCCAATGCAGCCTGCCAGCACATCTTTCAGACTGTGGGAGGAAACAGGAGCACTCGGAGGAAACCCACGCAGACACGGGGGGGAATGTGCAGACTCCACACAGTGAGCCGAGGCTGGAATTGAACCCGGGTCCCTGGTGCTGTGGGACAGCAGTGCTAACCACTGTGCCACCGTGCCACCCACGTGCAGCAAATATGACGGTTTGAACATATTGGGTGGGATTTTGCGGCCTCACTGGTCCCGAAACCGTAAAATCCTGCCCAAGGTCAATGCACCTTCAATGGTCCGCCCCTCACCTGCTCCGATTCCCGTGGCGGGCGGGACAGTAAAGTTCCGGCCATCACGTTTATTTCAGTATGGAACATAGAACCCCTCCAGAGCAGAAAGAGGCCATTCAGCCCATCAAACCTGCACTGACAACAATCCCACTCAGACCTGATCCCCATATTTACCCTGCTCATTTCCCTGACACTAAAGGGCAATTCAGCATGACCAACCAACCTAACCCGCACATCTTTGGAGTGTGGGAGGAAACCGGAGCACCCGGAGGAAACCCACGCAGACACGGGGAGAATGTGCAAACTCCACACAGACAGTCACTCAAGGCCGGAATTGAACCCAAGTCTCTGGCGCTGTGAGGCAGCAGTGCTAACCACTGTGCCACCGTGCCACTCAAACAGTCTACAGCTCAATGAATTAGGAAGGCTGGTACACCCCAGAGACCTCAATACAGGAATCCAGTGCAGTACTGAGGGAATGCCGCACTCTCGGAGGTGACTTTTTTAAATAAAACCTGAAGCCAAGGTCCCGCCTGCCCTCTGAGGTGGATGTAGAACATCTCAAAGATGACCAGGTGAGTTCTTCCTGGTAACCTGGACCATTAGTTATCCCTCAGTAAAAACCTTTAATAGTTTAGGCTGTATGAACTGTAAACGCTGGAAATACTTAGCAGGTCGGACAGCATCTGTGGAGTGAGAGACAGAGTGTATAGGCTGAATTTTACTGAGGACGGGGTCAGTGGTGAACCTACTGCACCTGGCCGGTTTGCCCTGCAGCCAGTTTATGGCTATCTGGCCACGAATTGGCTTGAGACAGGGGTTTTGACACCATCTGAGAGGAAGTCCCACCTTCCAAGTGTAGTCGGCCAATTCAATGGCCAACCACTCGATTGCCCCTGAAGTTTCACTCAGAGCAGTGGCCACTGCTGGGAGGGGGTTGCTAGAACTGACAGAGCAAGGGGGAAGCGAAATGGGGTGGGGGGTTTTTTTGGTGGGGGGTGAGGGGGTGGCCTCTGAGAGTGTTCAATCGACATCCAAGCCCCTGAGCCCAGTCACTGCTGCCAGGTTAGACCTGGCAGACTGGACACTTTGGGACCAGACTCTCCCATCACAGGTAAAGACCCAGCAACAATGAGAAGAGAGGGCAGATGGACTGTCCGACACCTCCCCAGCCGTGGATAAAATACCCGCAGAGCAATGGATATAGGGACACTGCAATTTTACACCCTTCCCCCCCTCCCCGCACATGCTATCCGAGTCCAGGGTCGGGGAAGAGAGGGGGGGAAATGCATAAAATTCAGACCCATGTTTCAGGTCTGTGACTTTTTTTTAGAAGTAGGAAATGTTACAGTTGAGTTGGGTTTAAGCAAGTACAGGGGCAGGAAAATGGGAAGGAACAAAAGGGAAAATCTGTGTTAGAGTGAAGACAGTCGTGGTGGCGCGGTGGCACAGTGGTTAGCACTGCTGCCTCACAGCGCCAGGAACCTGGGTTCGATTCCCGGCCTGGGTCACTGTCTGTGCGGAGTTTGCACATTCTCAAACAATGACAAGATGGAGTACAGGAAAGAGATAGAGAAGCTGGTGAACTGGTGCAACAACAATAATCTCTCCCTTAATGTCAACAAAATGAAGGAGATAGTCATCGACTTCAGGAAGCATAGTGGAGAACTTGCCCCTGTATACATCAATGGGGACGAAGTAGAAATGGTCAACAGCTTCAGGTTTCTAGGTATCCAGATCATCAACAACCTGTCCTGGTCCCTCCATGCCAACACCATAGTTAAGAAAGCCCACCAATGCCTCTACCTTCTCAGAAGACTAAGGAAATTCGGTATGCCAGCTACGACTCTCACCAACCTTTTACAGATGCACCATAATAAGCATTCTTTCTGGTTGTATCACAGCTTGGTGTGACTCCTGCTCTGCCCAAGACCGCAAGAAACCTCAAAGGATCATGAATGAAGCCCAGTCCATCACACAAACCAGCCTCCCATCCATTGACTCTGTCTACACTTCCCGCTGCCTCGGAAAAGCAACCATCATAATTAAGGATCTCACTCACCCCAGACATACTGTCTTCCACCTTCTTCCGTTGGGAAAAAGTTACAAAAGTCTGAGATCACATACCAGCTGACTCAAGAACAGTTTCTTCCCTGCTGCCATCAGACCTTTGAATGGACCTACCTTGCATTGAATTGATCTTTCTCTACACCCTAGCTATGACTGTAACACTACATTCCTCACTTTCTACTTTCCTTTTCTATGAACGGTATGTCTTGTCTGTATAGCGTGCAAGAAACAATACTTTTCGCTGCATACTAATACATGTGACAATAATAAATCAAGTCAAATCAAGTGTCTGCGTGGGTTTCCTCCGGGTGCTCCGGTTTCCTCCCACAGTTCAAAGATATGCGGGTTAGGTTGATTGGCCATGCTCAGGAGGACTAGCAGGGTAAATACGTGGGATTATGGGGATAGGGCCTGGGTGGGATTGTTGTTGGTGCAGACTCGATGGGCTGAATGGCCTCCTTCTGCCCTGTAGGGATTCTATAACTCTATGAGTATAATGACAAAAGGATGATAGTGTGAGGCGAAAGACGGTGGTTAATGAAGCAAGTAAAGAAACAAAAGATGGGTCGAGAGAAAGTGTAAACGGCAACATCCACCGAAAATGAATTACGTTGTTATTTATCTCATTGCTTTTTCTGGGACCTTGTTGCATCCAAATTGTATTTTCCAACATTTGCAACATTGACCAGAGCTCCACAATGTACCTCGTTGGCTGTGGAGCTCTTTGGGATATACTGACATTGTGAAAGGTCATTCCTTCTTTGAATTTTCATTAGTGCAGAGCTCAAACACAAAGCTTCCTGAAGTGAGCGGCTTTCTGGGGGTCTGCACGTTCGTGGTTATCAGGTGGGGTCCTGTCACCTCTCAAATATCCTCTCTCCTTTGACGAAAGGAGCTCCCAATGTCAGTTTTTATTTTGGCTTCCAGACTTGTTTTCTCGTTCACTCTGAAGTAACAGTTGGGAAATTAGTGTTTCATATTTGACGACCTCTCAATGACCTTCTCCTTTAACTCCGTGACAGTAGTTTCTTCCATAAACTTTCGAGCACGGTGCCTCTCGATCCTCTGTGATCCCAAAGCATTATCTCAAAGAGATGGTGGGTGTGGGGGGAGGGCGATGTGTAATCTGTCATCAGTTCTTTCCAGCGTCCTGACCAATATTCATCCCTTAACCAACATCACAACAACAGACAAATTGGTTATCATCCCATGACTATTTGTGGGAGTTTGCTGCGTGCAAATTGGCTGATGGTCTTCCTAGTTTACAACAACAATTACATTTCAGAAAAGGAATTCTATTGCCAGAATTCTACTGCCCCGGCCGCCATGGAATTGGAGCGGGTGAGGGGCAGACAACGGAAATGTCCGCTAACCTCGGGAGGGATCTCCTTTGAGCAAGGCTGTACAATCCCGCCCTTAGTCTGTAACGCATCTCTGGGCATTCTACAGTTGTGAAAGGCAGGCTCGTCTCTCAGCTTCTTTTTAAAGAATGCATTGTTAGCATATAGGTTGCACCGGTAGGGTTAGCATTTAGTTCCCATCCCTGGTGACCCTGACTAGGTGATGTTAGGTTGTCCGTTTGATGCACTACGACTCAGAGTGGTGCTCGTTGGAAAATTCCAAGATATTGAACCAGTGATGATGTCAAATGACTGTATAAACTGTTGGTCAGGCCTCCTTTACATTGCTGTGTACAGTGCTGGTCATTACGTGGAGATGCCAGCGTTGGACAGGGGTAAGCACAGTCAGAAGTCTCACTGAAATGTAATCATTGTTGTAAAGTAGGAAGACCATCAGCCAATTTGCACACAGCAAACTCCCACAAATAGTCATGGGATGATAACCAGTAATTTGACATAATCACTGGTTCAATATCTTGGAATTTTCCAACGAGCACCACTCTGAGTCTGTAGTGCATCAAACAGACAACCTAACATCACCTAGTCAGGGTCACCAGGGATGGGAACTAAATGCTAACCCTATAGGTGCAACCTATATGCTATATGAGACTAGGTTAAAGTCCAACAGGTTTATTTGAAACTTTCAGAGTCTCAGGCTCCTTCGTCAGGTGAGTGGGAGTTCTGTTCACAAACAGGGCATATAAAGACACAAACTCAATTTACAAGATAATGGTTGGAATGCGAGTCTTTACAGCTAATCAAGTCTTAAAGGTACAGACAATGCGAGTGGAGAGCCACAGTGAAAAATCGCACCGACCTCCTCAGAAGACATACATGGGACACGGCGGACAGAGTACCCTTCGTCGTCCAGTACTTCCCCGGAGCGGAGAAGCTACAACATCTTCTCCGGAGCCTTCAACATGTCATCAATGAAGATGAACATCTCACCAAGACCATCCCCACACCCCCACTTCTTGCCTTCAAACAACCGCACAACCTCAAACAGACCATTGTCCGCAGCAAACTACCCAGCCTTCAGGAGAACAGTGACCACGACACCACACAACCCTGCCATAGCAACCTCTGCAAGACGTGCCGGATCATTGACACAGATGCAATCATCTCACGTGAGAACACCATCCACCAGATACATGGTACATACTCTTGCAACTCGGCCAATGTTGTCTACCTGATATGCACAGTAAGAGTTTTAACAACACCAGGTTAAAGTCCAACAGGTTTATTTGGTAGCAAATGCCATTAGCTTTCGGAGCGCTGCTCCTTCGTCAAATGGAGTGGAAAGCTAATGGCATTTGCTACCAAATAAACCTGTTGGACTTTAACCTGGTGTTGTTAAAACTCTTACTGTGTTTACCCCAGTCCAACGCCGGCATCTCCACATCATACCTGATATGCTGCAGGAAGGGATGTCCCAAGGCATGATACATTGGGGAGACCATGCAGACACTACAACAATGGATGAATGAACACTGCTCGACAATCACCAGGCAAGAGTGTTCTCTTCCTGTTGGGGAACACTTCAGCAGTCACGGGCATTCAGCCGCTGACCTTCGGGTAAGCGTTCTCCAAGGTGGCCCTCACGACAACGCAGAGTCGCTGAGAAGAGACTGATAGCCAAGTTCCGCACACATGAGGACGGCCTCAACCGGGATATTGGGTTCATGTCGCACTATCTGTAACCCCCACGACTTGCCGGGGCTTGCAAAATCTCACTAACTGTCCTGGCTGGAGACAATACACACCTCTTTAACTTGTGCTTAACTCTCGCTCCACTCACATTGTCTGCACCTTTAAGACTTGATTATCTGTAAAGACTCGCATTCCAACCATTATCTTGTAAATTGAGTTTGTGTCTGTATATGCCCTGTTTGAGAACACAACTCCTCACTCACCTGAAGAAGGAGCCTGAGACTCTGAAAGCGTGTGCTGCCAAATAAACCTGTTGGACTTTAACCTGGTGTTGTGAGACTTCTTACTGTGCTGGTCACAGCATTGGTGACACTGCCCTTGAGAAAGTACAGAGTCAAACCACAAAGTGATACTTTTAAAAAAACTCATTTACAGGATGTGGGCGTCGCTGGCTGGACCGGCATTTATTGGGTTATCAAGAATTACGTTGAGGAAGAAATATTAATGAAGTTTCTTTATTCTGTCTCAGAATGTGGGTAACTCCGGCAAGGCTGGCATTTATTGCTCATTCATAACTGCCCTGGAGAAGGTGCTGGTGAGCCAGCTTCTCGAACCGCTGCTGTCCGTGCGGTGAAGGTACACCCACAGCGTTACTCAGCAGGGAGCTCCAGCAGTTTGACTCAACAATGATGAAGCTATACGTGTCTACGGTAAGATGGAAGAGGAATTTGGAGGTGATAGAATCATGCGCCTAGAATCATGGGGCACAGAAAGAAGTCATTTGGTGCCCTTGGAGCCTCTTTTGAAGAAATTAGAATCTCCCTTCCTCCTCGCTATTTCTTCTTGGTTATGTCTTTAATGGGTATTTCCTTTTGGAAATTATAATTGAATTTCCTTTCATATGGCACACCCCACATCATAAATGAAAATCCCCCCATTTCATAGAATCCCTAAAGCGCAGAAGGAGGCCATTCAGCCCATCATGTCTGCACCGATTCTCCGACAGTGCATCTCACCCAGGCCCATTCTATCTCTGTAACCCCACATTATCCTGCTAATCCCCCTAACCGACACTTAGTGGGACACTAAGGGGCAATTTTAGCCTGGCCGATTCACCTAACCTACACATCTTTGGACTGTGGGAGGAAACCGGAGCACCCGGAGGAAACCCACACAGACATAGGGAGAAGGTGCAGACTCCACACAGTGACTTGAGGCTGGAATTGAACCCGGGTCCCTGGCGCTGTGAGGCAGCAGTGCTAACCACTGTGCCACCATGCTGTCCCTCTGGTTCTTTTGCCTATATCTTAAATCTGTGTACCCTGGTACCCGAACCTCCTGCCAATGGAAACAACTTCTCCCTTTCCGTATTCACTTGTGGCAACCTGATTTCCCCCCACGGTGGCACAGTGGTTAGCACTGCTGCCTCACAGCTCCAGGGACCTGGGTTCGATTCCCGGCTTGGATCAGTGTCTGTGTGGAGCTTGCACCTTCTCCCCATGTCTGCGTGGGTTTCCTCCAGGTGCTCCTGTTTCCTCCTAGAGTCGAAAGATATGCAGGTTAGGTGGATTGGCCATACTAAATTGCCCTTTAGTGTCTAAAGATGTGCAGGTTAGGTGGATTGGCCATGTTAAATTGCCCCTTAGTGTCCAAAGATGTACAGGTTAGGTGGATTGGCTATGCTAAATTGCCCCTTAGTGTCCCGGGATGTGTAGGTTAGAGGGATTAGCGGGGTAAATGTGTGGGGTTGTGGGGATAGGGCCTGGGTTGGGATTGTTGTTGGTGCAGACTCGATGGGTCGAATGGCCTCCTGCTCCACTGTAGGGATTCTATGATTCTACACCATCGTCCAAAAGACTGAACTGACAGAGTTTTGCATGTTATATTTTAACCTTTGTTAAACTGTGTATCTATAAATATAACAAGGCAAAAGTGATCATTGATTGTAGTAAGTAAGATAGAATGATCCAAAGGGCAACTTTTGTAGAATTAGGAAAGAGCATGGTCTGGCATCAAAGCAATGATCTTTTATATCCTTTGCAAAGTTTTTGCTTGCATTTTAAAGACTGTGGGTGAAAATTTTAACTCATTCAAAACCGACCCACTTTTACACAGTTAAAACTGGCCCCTGAAGATCTCCATCTTCCGAGGGAGCTCGGTCTTTTCTCCTTGGAGAGACGAAGGATGAGAGGAGACCTGATAGAGGTATATAAGATGATGAGAGGCATAGATCGGGCGGACTCTCAGAGGCTTTTTCCGAGGGTGGAAATGTCTGCTACGAGAGGACACAGGTTTAAGGTGCTGGGAAGTAGGTACAGGGGAGATGTTAGGGGTAAGTTTTTCACACAGAGGGTGGTGGGCGAGTGGAATCGGCTGCCATCGGTGGTGTTGGAGGCGAACTCAATAGGGTCTTTTAAGAGACTCCTGGATGAGTACATGGAGCTTAATAGGATGGAGGGTTATAGGTAGGTCTAGAAAGTAGGGATGTGTTCGGCACAACTTGTGGGCCGAAGGGCCTGTTTGTGCTGTAGTTTTTCTATGTTTCTATGTTTCTATCTTTGTGCATCATTGATGCATTTGAAGGGAAGTCAGATAAGTGCATGAGGGAGAAAGGAATAGGATGTTACGCTGATAGGATTAGGTGGGGTAGGGTTGGAGGAGGCTCATGTTATGCATGAACACCAGCCTAGACCAGTTGAACCAAATGGCCTGTTTCTGTGCGATGTATTTCTATATATTGCTGCCATTGATCTTTTTTGTGGTGTAGATTGTGAAGGGTGGGTGGAATAGGTCGCTTTACCTCAGGAAGAATCATAAGATCATAGGAAATAGGAGAGACCATTTGACCTATTTAGCCTCCTGCACCATTCGATTAGTTCATGGCTGATCTGATTGTGGCCTTCACTGCACTCTTCTGCCTGCCTCTCGACTCCCTTATCGATCAAACATCTGTCTAACTCAGCCCTGAATATATTCAGTTCCCCGGCCTCCAATGACCTCTGTGGAAGAGAATCCTGAAGACTAATGGCCCTCCTCGGGGGGAAATTCCTCCTCATCTCCATTTTAAATGGGAAACTGCGTATTTTCAAACTGTGCCTCCTTGTTTTAGATTCCCCACAAGAGGAAACATCCTCCCAACATCTACCCATCCAAACCCCCTTAGAATCTCACATGTTTCAATCATTTATTCTTCTACTCCAGTGAGTATATGTCCAACCGGCTCAGCTTTTTCCCATAAGGCAATCCCTTCAGCCCAGGAATCAGCCTGATGGGCCTTATCTGAACAGCTTCCGATGTAAGTCCATCCCTCCTTAAGTAAAGAGACCAAAACTGTACACGGTACTCCAGGAACAGTCTCGCTAATGTGCGGTGCAACTTTAGCAAGACTTCCCCACATTTATGTTTTTTGTTGGGGAATTATTATGCAATTAGGGATGGACAATAAATGCTGCCCTAATCAGCGACGTCCACATCCTCTGAAATAATAAAAAAAAGCTTCACCTTCCTTGCAATAAATAACATTCCATTTATTTTCCTCATTCTACCTGAATGCTAACATTTGGTGATTTATATTCCAGGACACCCAGATCCCTCTGTATTGCAGTGTTCTGCAGTCTCTCTCAATTTATGATATTTATACCTGTTATCACAAAAATAATATTCTTTCTGCCAAAATGGACAACCTCACATTTTCCTACTGTGATGCTACTGTGCCTTTAAGAACTGTATTTTTAAAATCATGTTCTCTGCAGTTTGTAAGCAGACCTGTTTTCTTTTGTTTTGCATTGTAGCACCGGCTGCCTGCTTGGATGTCCTTTTATTGCTGCTTAAATGGTTTAAATGGGGTTTTGTTTATTTTTAATCTGGGCCTAATGCATTCTCTGGGAGTTTATGACCTTTTGAAGTGTTGTGGGAAGATTGATTGACAGGTCAGGTGGGACAATTGTTTTTCCCTCTCCCAAAAGTTCTTACTTTCAGTTTTCGTTGCTGGTTGTTTAGAAAGTGTTTGGACTTCAGACTGAAAGACAGTATTTCTGTGCCTCTCTCCCTGGTATTAGAGATTCTGCTATGTTGGAAGCAGTTTTTCCTGCCTTCCTGGGGAGAGAAATTCTGATGTTGGTGTTTTGCTATCTAAAGGCCAGCATTATCTCTACCTTGAGATGCTGGGAGTTCCCAGAACGGGGAAGTCAGAGTTTCAATTCTCCAACCAAAGGACTAAGTTCCAACATCACGAGAGCATTCTTATTTTCTGTGCTAAACCTGTGACAGGTATATGTTTATAAGGAGGTTTGTTTTATTGGAACAGTGCATTTACTTGTTAAGATTTATACAATATTATGGTTGGTTTTTGTCTTGTTTGTAATTGGTAAAAGTTTTTGCTAATTTTCTTTCTATATGTTAACTGAATTCTTAATAAATTTTGTTTGATAAGAGCTCCCTAGTGGGTCATTTGAATCATACCTGAAGTGAAACATCTCAAGCTTACCCTAGCCAAATTCAAATTGCAAAACCTATGGCCTCAGCTGACTTCATAAAATACTTTGTAGTTTCTGACCTGGATTATAACACCACATTCTACTCCATCTGCTAAGCTGTTGCTCACTCACTTAACCTATCTATATCGGCAGCATGGTGGCAGACTAGTTAGCACTGCTGCCTCACAGCGCCAGGGACCCGGGTTCGATTCCAACCTCAGCTAACTGTCTGCGTGAAGTTTGCACATTCTCCCAGTGGCTGCGTGGGTTTCATCCAGGTGCTCCGGTTTCCTCCCACACTGCAAGATGTGCGGGTTAGGTGGATTGGCCATACTAAATTGCCCCTTAGTGACAGGGGGACTTGCAGGGTAAATGCATGGGGTTGTGGGGCTAGGGCCTGGGTGGGATTGGGGTCAGTTCAGACTCGATGGGCCAAATGGCCTCCTTCTGCACTGTGGGAATTCTATATCCCTTTGCAGACGTTTTGTATCCTCCCCACAAACTGGCTTTCCGACCAATCTTTGTATCACCAGCAGATTTGGTTACAAATTGTCCCCTCATCCAAGTAATTAATATAGATTGTAAAAAGTT
The DNA here is from genome assembly GCF_964213995.1 of Mustelus asterias. NCBI lineage: Eukaryota > Metazoa > Chordata > Chondrichthyes > Carcharhiniformes > Triakidae > Mustelus > Mustelus asterias. The sequence goes on along the minus strand of NC_135815.1, from coordinate 86,236,565 downwards.
GAGGCCTGGCAGCAGATCCCTGCTGCTAACCTGAAGATGACCCAATTATGCCATCTCTCTGGGCTGGATTTTACAGTATCCTGCTGGGCATGTTTTTGGCAAGGTGGTGGGGGGTTGGGGGGTGGGGGGGGGAGGGAGGGGGGGGGGGCATGGAAAACACAAGATTGGTAAGCCCATCCCTTCCCACCCAGCCCCAAGGCACTGAAACTGGCAGCCAGCCTGCCATTTTTAAATAAATAACTACAGGTCAGATGAACTTGTTAACAAGCCAATTGACCTGGTTAATACGCTGCCCACACCATTAAATAAATGGCAGGCAGGCAGGAGTGGGCAGGCCGTTCTTTAAAACTTCTCTTAAATAAAGGCAGGAAAGATGGGGGCACATTATTCAAGGGATGCCCTTTGTGCATTGGGGCACTTCCCATCCCCACACCACAACTTTATTCACTAACCCCCCGCCTTTTGTTTGTCCACACTTGACTTCCAAAACAGGCCCTCCCAATCCCCTCCCCCGCTCCCTGGCTGCCCTCCGCTCTTCCTGTCCAAGACCCCTGACCTATCTGTCGACAGACGCCAGGGCTGCATTCTTTGTGGGTCTGCTTGCAGTTCCAACTGTGTCCACCACTCAGTTCCGGCGCTGCCGGGACTGCTAGAGCTGCCAGCCCCTCGGGGCTTCCTCCCATCAAGGAGTGCAAGTCCCGCTGTCAGCCTGTTTAAACCCCCCTCCCCCATCACAGGGAGCACATAATGGCTAATGGGGAAGGCTTCCTTTTGGTGTATGGACAGCAGCTGATTCTTGTACAGTGTTGGGGGGAAGGGGATGAGTAATACCATTAAATCTAACCCTCTGTTTCCTGTTAGCTGGCCAATCCTCTATCCGTGTTAATATATCACCCCCAGCATCCTGAGCTCTTTTTTTGTGCAGCAACCTTTCATGTGGTACTTTATCAAATGGCTTTATGAAAAGCTAAATACATTACATCTACTGGCTCCCCTTTATCCAGCCTGATTCTTACATCCTCAAAGAACTCAAATAAATCTACCTAACACCACTTCCTTTCACAAAACCAAGTTGACTCTGCTTCATTCTATTATAGCTTTCTAAATGTCTGGCTACCACCTACTTAATATTGGATTCTAGCATTTTCCCGATGACCAATGTTGGGCTAACTGTCTTATAGTTTCCTGCTTTTCCTGCCTCCCTCCCCTCTTGAATAGTACTGTTGCATTTGCAGTTTTCCAACCCCACTGGAACCTTTCCACAATTTTGGAAGATTACAACTAATGCATCCATTATCTCTGCAGTCACTTCCTTTACAATCCTAAGCTAGAGACAATCAGATCTAGGGGATCAAGTCTGCCTTTAGTCTTCAGATGTAATTATCTCAGGAGGTGTACAACTAAGATTCAGCGGACAAATTCCAGGGATCATGGGATTGTCCTATGAGGAGAGACTGAATGGAACAAGCCTTAATTCCCTAGAGTTTGTGAGAATAAGAACATAAGAGATAGGAGCAGGAGTAGGCCATCTGGCCCTTCGAGCCTGCCCCGCCATTCAACAAGATCATGGCTGATCTGAAGCGAATCAGTTCCACTTACCCGCCTGCTCCCCATATCCCCTAATTCCCTTATCGATCAGAAAACTATCTACCCGTGATTTAAACAATGAGAGGTGATTGCTCTAAAACATATGAAATTCTTAAGGGGCTTGACAGGGTGGACTCTAAGAGGACAGCCGGAATTTTACCACCCCACTCGCCACGGGAATCAGGTGAGGGGTGGACAATGGAAAGGTCCATTGACCTCGGGCGGGATTTTATGGTTTTGGGACAAGCGAGGTCGGAGACAAGGAGCAATGTCATCAGTCAAAGAGTTGCGAATTGTTGGAATTCACTATCCCAGAGGGCTGTGTTTGTTTAGTCCTTGAGTTATGGGCGGCACGGCGGCACAGTGGTTAGCACTGCTGCCTCACAGCTCCGGGTACCGGGTTCGATTCCCAGCTTGGGTGACTGTCTGTGCAGAGTCTGCACCTTCTCCCCGTGTCTGCGTGGGTTTCCTCCGGCTGCTCCGGTTTCTTCCCACAGTCCAAAGATGTACGGGTTAGGTTGATTGGCCATGCTAAATTGTCCCTTAGTGTCAGGGGGATCAGCAGGGTAAATACGTGGGGTTATGGGGATAGGGACTGGGTCTAATTGTTGTTGGTGCAGACTCGATGGGCTGAATGGCCTCCTTCTGCATTGGAGGGATTTTATGATTCTATGTCCAAGACAAAGATCACTAGATATTTTGGAAACAAAAGGGATCAAAGAGCAAGGGGATAAGTACAAGAAGCAGGGGCTGAAACAGGAGATCACCCTCTTATTGAAGAGCGGAGCAGGCTCCAAGAACTGAACGTCCTACTCCAGATAATACTTCTTACATTCGTCCCTGAGAGGGAAAAGTTGGCAGGAATATAAAACAGCAATCCTGATCAGCAGTGGGAAAGGCTGAGGAACTGGCAGCTCCTCCAGTCTCTTTTTTGGGAGAGTCACATGTGGAAAGGAGGCTAAAGAGTTTTGGAAAAAACTGGCCTGAATCTTGCTGCAAAAATACAGTCACAAGGGGATCAGCTTGTGACAACTGGTCTGATTGGAAAATGTAATTATCTAATTAGAAGCCATGGTCAACGGAACATCGCATATGAAGCTTGCTCCAGCTCCAATTAGAAACCTGAATTCTCGGCCTTGTCTTTAATTTGTTGTGACAGAGTTGGTCTGTGTTAAAAGCACTTAACTGTGTTTGCTTCTGAGAGAAAGGAAATAACAGAGGCTGGAAAAAAACATGTGCGCTGACCCAGGCTTCCTGTGGGGCACAGGGTCCGATCAGCTTTCTCCAGGGAGTCCGAGGCTAGCTCAAAAGACTCACAGGACATACATGTACACTCTGCGTTCAAGTGGCCAGGATGTGAAGGAAACATCTTCCTCTGCAAAACTGGCTGCACAACTGGATCACCAAGGAAGGACAATACAACCCAATGAAACTGTACAAAACGTATTAACTTTCTACCCCACTGCGGAACACAAATATCACCCACTGGTCACACAACAAAAATTCCCTCCCCAACTGGGCGGCACAGTGGTTAGCACTGCTGCCTCATGGCGCCAAGGATCCAGGTTCAATTCCCGACTTGGGTCACTGTCTGCGTGGGTTTCCTCCGGGTGCTCCAGTTTCCTCCCACAGTCCAAAGATGTGCGGGTTAGGTGAATTGGCCATGGTAAATTGACCCTTAGTGTCAGGGGGACTAGCAGGGTAAATGCATGCGGTTATGGGGATAGGGCCTGGGTGGGTTTGTGGCCAGTGTAGAGTTGATGGGCCGAATGGCCTCCTTCTTCACTATAGGAATCTATGATTCTATGATTCATGCTTAAAGGAGGAGGAGATGCCGGCGTTGGACTGGAGTGGGCACAGTAAGAAGTCTCACAACACCAAGTTAAAGCCTAACAGGCTTACTTGGAATCATGATGTTTTGGAGCGCTGTTCCTTCATCAGGTGAGACAATGAAAGGAGTAAGACAAACGTGCCGAAGCATTGCTGTGAATTTGGGTTCAGTTTCTTACCTTTTAAGAAATTATTTAATAGAAATTAGGAGCAGTAGGCGGCCAATTCCACCCTTCGAGCCTGCTCCACCATTCATTTTCATCATGGCTGATCATCATATTTATTTATTAGTCACAACTCGGCTTACATTAACACTGCAATGAAGTTACTGTGAAAATCCCCTAGTCGCCCCACTCCGGCACCTGTTCGGGTCAATGCACCTAACCAGCATGTCTTTCGGACTGTGGGAGGAAACCGGAGCACCCGGAGGAAACCCATGCAGACACGGGGAGAATGTGTAGACTCTGCACAGACAGTGACCCAAGCCGGGAATCGAACTTGGTTCCCTGGCGCTGTGAGGCAGCAGTGCTAACCACTGTGCCACCGTGCTACTGATCCTGCCTCCCCCCCCTCCCCTCCCCCTATATTCCTTGATCCTTTTAGCCCCAAGAACTATATCGAACTTCTTCTTGAAATCACACAATGTTTTGGCCACAGCTACTTTCTGTGATAGTGAATTCCACACATTCACCACCCTCTGGGTGAAGAAGTTTCTCCTCACCTCAGCTCTAAAAGGTTTACCCCTTATCCTCAAACTATGACCCCCTAGTTCCAGACTCCCCCATCATTGGGAACATTCTTTTTGAATCTACCCTGTCTAACCCTGTTAGAATTTTATAAGTTTCTATGAGATCCCCTCTCATTCTTCTAAACTCCAGTGAATATAACCTAACAGACATAATCTCTCCTCATATGACAGACCTGCCATCCCAGGAATCAGCCTGGTAAACCCTCGCTGCACTCTCTCTATAGCAAGGACCATCCTTCCTCAGATAAGGAGACCAAAACTGCACACAATACTCCAGGTGTGGCCTCACCAACGCCCTATACAATTGCAGCAAAACATCCCTATTCGTCTACTCAAATCCTCTCGCTATGAAGGCCATCCTGGAATGCGGGCATCACTGGCAAGGCTAGCATGTGTTGCTCATCCCTAATAGTCCTTGAACTGAGTGGCTTGCCAAGCCACTTCAGTTGACTAAGAGTCAACCACATTACCAGGAGTCTGGAGTCACATAGGCCAGACCAGGTAAGGACAGCAGATTTCCTTGAGAGACATTAGTGAACCAGATGTGTTTTTTGCAACAATCAATGATGGCTGTCATGGTAATCATTACTGAGACTAGTTTAAATATTCTAGATTTTTTTTCATTGATTGAATTTCAATTTCACCAGCTGGTTGGATTTGAACCCATGTCCTCAGAACATTAGCTTTGGGCTCTGGGTTACTAGCGCAATGACATTCGCACTCTGCCCCATTCCCCCCCGGCAAGTAAACAATGGGAACTTTCAATGTTTAGACGGCCGAAGTATCCTTCCATGGATAGGTGGTAACCTTTACCATGTCGCAGAATCATAGATTCACAGAATCCCTGCAGTACAGAATGAGGCCATTCAGTCCATCGAGCGGCACCGACAACAATCCCACCCAGGCCCTTTCCCCATAACCCCACATATTTATCCTGCTAATCCCCCTGACGTTAAGGGTCAATTTAGCATGGCCAATCCACCTAACCCGCACATTTATGGACTGTGGGAGGAAACCGGAGCCCCCGGAGGAAACTCACGCAGACACGGGGAGAATGTGTAAGCTCCACACAGACAGTCACCCAAGGCCGGGATTCGAACCCAGGTCCCTGGCACTGTGAGGCAGCAGTGCTAACCACTGTGCCACCGTGCCACCCCAAGAGAAAGATCAAGGGCAGAATTATTTCCTCAGATGTCCGAGAACCAATGAAAGCAACAACTTGCATTTATGTAGCACCTAACATTTCAAAGTGTTTCACAAGAAATGTTATGAAATAATATTTGACACAGAGCCCAAGATATTACGACATGCAACCATAATCTAAATTCTTAATGAGCGTTGCAAACAAAAATGGGTCTAAAGATGTAGAAGCTTTGGAGGAAATTCCAATAATTAGATCCTAGAAAACTGAAGGCAAACAGACACGGGGAGAATGTGCAAACACCTGCCAACATAGAATCCTGCAGTGCAGAAAGAGGCCATTTGGCCCATTGAGTCTGCGCCGACCACAATTCCACCCAGACCCTATCCCCATCACCCATTTACCTTAGCTAATCCCCCTGATACTACAGGGCAATTTAGCATGGTAAATCCACCTAACCCGCACATCTTTGGACTGTGAGAGGAAACCGGGGCCCCTGGAGGAAACACATGCAGACACGGGGAGAACGTGCAAACTCTACAAAGACAATGACCCAAGCCGGGAATCGATCCCGGGCCCCTGGCGTTGTGAGGCAACAGTGCTAATCACTGTGCCACCGTGCAATCCATTCTGCTTCTAGTATGAAGCAGAATTACAACCTTGTGAATGGCAGCGAGATGGACAAGATCTATAAATAAACAAGATTATTTTTCATGAACAACAGTGTTTGGAGCCAGTGTTTTATTTTGTTTTGCCCTGGGCGTACTATGGTTCCGGTGCATACTATCTACAAGATGCATTGCATCAATTGAACACATCTCTAAAACTCACAACCCACGACCTCTGGTACCTAGAAAGATGAGGGCAACAGGCGCACAGGAACACAGCCACCAACTTGGAAATACGTTGGCCACTGGGATAAAATCCTGAAATCCTCTCCCTAACAGGACTGGGAGAGTATCTTCACCACATTGACTGCACCAGCTCAAGGGGCAGGCTGTAGACTGAAGAGTTAACATCAGGAACACTGATTTAATTAGATTGCAGGGTCACACGATTGAGTAACTGAGATCTGGTGGGAAGCAGAATTACAACCTCGTGTACGGCAGTGAGATGGACAAAGATCTATAAATAAACAAGACGTTTTTTTTAACGAATAACAGTCTAAGGGAGCATTCTTAGGGTGATAATCAAACCCTAAGGAAACCTCATCTAGATTCTCCCAAATCAAGACAAAATTACCACCATCTTCTCATGGATAATGAATTAATGACCGCCCCTGCCAATGACCCCGCATTCCAAGGAAAAATATTAACAATTCAATTTTATAAAATTCTGGTCTGGGCTAAAGTACGGGTGGATTGGACTTATCAGTGAAATATGAAGTATTTCATAATGAAATATAAAATAATGAAATGTAAAATAGTCCATATTTCAAATGAAATATCACCAGGTTCCACCCCATATTTGTGAGTGGAGTAGAGTGAGGCGGAGAAGGGGCATGGAGAGGGAGGGGTGAGGGAGTTGGGAATCTTGGAGCTGGGGACCAGGAATGATTCCTAAAATATTGAGGTTGGGGAATCATTGAATCCCTACAGTATAGAAGGAGGCCATTCAGCCCATTGAGCCTGTACTGACAACAATCCCACCCTATCCCCATAACCCCACATACTTACCCTGCTAATCCCCCCAAAACTAGGGTCAATTAGACATGACCAATCAACCTAACACGCACATCTTTGGACCAACTCTGAAATCAAATCAAATTTGTGAAACGAGTGTTTCTGGAATAAGGGTGGACCTGAAAAATGGGACGATCTGAAATTGGGGGATCAGAACTCAGGAGATCTGTAATCAGATGACATGAAATCATGGGGTTCTGAAGGTGGGTAATCTGAAATCAAGATATCCTTAATTAGAAAAATCAGAAATCAAGGCATCCTATGTTAGGGGGGCCCTGAAAAGCAAGGGACTGAAAACTGGGGTCACGGAAATTGGGGGGAGGGGTGGCTTAAATCAGGGGGATGGGCGGTTGCTAAAATGGATTTAAGGAAAATGGGAGGATTTAGAAGCAGAGGGAGTTGAGATTGAGAGATTGGACACTGGGGGTTAAAGTTTATTTATCAGTCTCAAGTAGGCTTATATTAACACTGCAATGAAGTTACTGTGAAAATCCCCTAGTCGCTACACTCCTGCAACTGTCCGGGTACACTGAGGGAGAATTTAGCATGGCCAATGCACCTAACCAGCACGTCTTTCTGGATCGTGGGAGCAAACTAGAGCACTCAAGGAAACCATGCAGACATGGGGAGAATGTGCAAACTCCATACAGACAGCGACCCAAGCCAGGAATCGAACCTGGGTCCCTGGTGCTGTAAAGCAGCAGTGCTAACCACTGTGCCACCGTGCCACCAATGCCGTGCGAAGTCTGAAATTGGGAGATGAAATCAGACTATGAGATTAGGGAATCTGAAATCAGGGGGTTGGGGGGAGGGGGGGCGGGGGGGGGGGGGGGAAATATGGGGGTGTATGAATCCAGGGGATCCAAAATTGGGAAGTTTAAAATTGTGGTAGTGCATTCTGAAAATTTGGCATGTGCAATCAGGGATCGAAAATTGGGAGTGGGAGGACTAAGAACTGAAATCAGGGATCTGGAATCAGGGGACATGAAATCAATGGGATCTGTAACTGGGGAGAGTTGAATCTGGGGTGGTTGGAATCAAGAATCAATAAAAGGGAGAGGGGAGGTTGGTGAATCTGAAATTGGAGCATTTGAAATAAAGGAAATCTGAAATTGGGATTCCAAAATCAGGAGGAATTCAAAACTAGGGAATCTGAAATAGGATAGCTGATATCAAGGAGCTCTGAAATCAGGGGGAAAAGTTGATTTCAAGGTCTGAAATTAGGGAAGTGACATTGGATTGATTCAGAGGAGCTGAAACAGAGGGGGAGGGGATCAAAAGAGAATGGAATATCTGAACAGGAGGAATTTAAAAGGATCTCAGAGGGTCAGGATTATAGCTGAGTGCACAGCGCTTGGTGGTGATGGTGGGAACCTGGGCAATGGGTTGTAAGGCATTGGCGCTGAGCTGAGTCTAAGATGATGTGGAGTGCCCTGCTGCCTTTTGTGTTCTCCATCTGCTTCAGGGAACTCTACGCTGCCCAGTTTTGACCAAGTTCAAGTCCAGCGGTTTCCAGTTCAGATTTGTCACCTTCTCACAGAGCCAGGGCTCAAAAGAAATTCCGCAGAGCATTCGGAGGTGTTACACCTATTTCTATAGTTATACATTGACTGTCAGTGAGTCAGTGGGGAGGCGATGGCCAGTGGTATTATCTATTAATCCAGAAACTCAGCTAATGTTCTGGGGACCCCCCCGGGTTCGAATCCCACCATGGCAGATGGTGGAATTTGAATTCAATAAAAGAAATCTGGAATTCAGAATCTACTGATGACTGTGAAACCATCGTTGATTGTCAAAAAAACCCATCTGGTTCAGTAATGTCCTTTAGGGAAGGAAATCTGCTGTCCTTACCTGGTCTGGCCTACATGTGATTCCAACTGCCCTCTGAAATGGCCTAACAAACCACTCAGTTTCAAGGGCAACCAGGGATGGGCAATAAATGCTGGCCAGCCAGTGAAGTCCATGTCCCACGAATGAATTAACAAAAAAAACTATTCATTCCCACAAAGAATTTAAAAAAGTTATTGCACTGTTGGTTATGAGGGGAATTTGAGTGTTACCAATATTATTAGGAGCTATCAGTAGAATTTCCAATGCAAGTCACCACTTGTTATTCAAAATCTCTGGTTTCCGCTTTGCAAATTTATCCCTCCTTCTTCACATTCCTCTCTTCCCTGCCCTTGGTTTGCCCTCTTCACCTGCTCAAGGATGGTTTCCTTGTTCTTGGAACTTGTCACGTAACAGCTGCCAGCGCGGAAAAGAAAAAACCGCAAGCAGATTTCCTTAAAGACAAGAGAGGTGAGGGAACGGAATGGAAAGGGAAGCAATGACAAGCTTTCCACAGGATAAACGGCAGTACACGCTCAAAGGTCAGCTGCTGAACCCATGTTTTTGAGTGTTCACCATGGAACAGTACCCAGATGGGCAGCGTTCAAAGCCGCTTAGATAAGCGAGGGTGGAGCGTTTGGGGCTAAAGTGCTTGGCAGTCACCCCATTGTCCACAAGAAAATTGTAGCTCTTGCTCCAGACCTCAATAATAACAAAAAAAAACAAACAAGGAAGTTTCCCAGGACTGACCGCCCCATTCCACCATCACACCTAGCAGCGTGTGAGAAAACGCTGGAATGCTTCGACTGAGGCAGCCGTTCAAAGACGTTCACCCAGGGCAGAGGAAATGGTTTTCAGTCGGAATGGGCCCTCTGAGAGGCAAGGTCAAGCAACTTCTGGAACTGGTTCAGCTTGTAACTGTGCCGCTGACTGATAGGTCAGGAGAATCCAGAACAAAAGTCTGTGGCAAAAAGCAAAAATCCCTCGGGATTAAAGAGGAAGTGGTAAAGCAGACAATAAATTGGCTATTTAGTGGAAAGCTAAGGGTAGCAATCGTTGGCAGCACTCCTAATTGGACAGTGATTAACCCTGGAATCTTGTTTACAATATTTGTCATGACGGGGAGGGGATGGGGGAGGGGGGGCTACTCTGAAGGAAAATGTTGAATTTTTGTGAGAAAGCAGCGATTCAGATGGAGATATCTGCAGAGAGTTGGAAAGCTGACAGCTACTGTTGAATTGATGATAATATGTTTGGCGACAACATTATCATAAAACCATAGAATCTCTCCAGTACAGAAGAGGCCATTCGGCCCATCAAGTCTGCACTGACTCTCTGACAGAGTATCTCACCCAGGCCCTCTCCTATCCCTGTAATCCCACACAATTACCACGGCTAATCCACCTAACCTACACATCTTGGGACACTCAGGATGAGATTTTCCAGCCACGTCGCCCCAAGACCAGAAAATCGCATCCGAGGTCAACGGACCTTTGCCTGATCCGTGTCCCGCCCGCTGCGATTCCCGTGGTGGGCGGGATGGGAAAATTCTGCCCTAGGGGGCAATTTAGCGTGGCCAATCAACCTAACCGACACATTTTTGGAGTGTGGGAGGAAACAAGTGCGACTGAGGGCAAATCAACATCCGACAGGTGGGAGGCTTTCAAGTGTAAGTTGATAGGGATTCAGGACCGGTACATTCCTGTAAGGATGAAGGATAAGTATGGCAAGTTTTGGGAACCTTGGATAATGAGAGATATTGTGAGCCTAGTCAAAGAGAAAAAGGAAGCATTTGTCAAGGCTAAGAGGCTAGGAACACATGAAGCAAGTGTGAAATACAAGGAAAGTAGAAAGAAACTTAAGCAAGGAGTAAGGAGGGCTAAAAGGGGTCACGAAAAGTCATTGGCCAGCAGGATTAAGGAAAATCCCAAGGCTTTTTTACATTTATAAAGAGCAAGTGGGTAGCCAGGGAGAGGGTTGGCCCACTCAAGGACAGGGAGTGAATCTATATGTGGAGCCAGAGGAAATGGGCGCGGTATTAAATGACTATTTTGTGTCAGTATTCATCAAAGAGAAGAACTTGGTGGATGATGAGTCTGGGAAAGGTGTGTAGATAGTTTAAGTCATGTTGAGATCAAAAAGGAGGAGTTTTTGGGGTTCTTGAGAAACATTAAGGTAGACAAGTCCCCAGGGCCTGATGGGATATACCCCAGAATACTGAGAAAGGCAAGGGAGGAAATTGCTGGGGGCCTTGAGAGAAATCCTTGTATCCTCACTGGCTACAGGGGAAGTCATGATGTGGAGATGCCGGCGTTGGACTGGGGTAAACACAGTAAGAAGTTTAACAACACCAGGTTAAAGTCCAACAGGTTTATTTGGTAGCAAAAGCCACACAAGCTTTCGGAGCTGCAAGCCCCTTCTTCAGGTGAGTGGGAATTCTGTTCACAAACAGAGCATATAAAGACACAAACTCAATTTACATGAATAATGGTTGGAATGCGAATACTTACAACTAATCAAGTCTTTAAGAAACAAAACAGCATGAGTGGAGAGGGCATCAAGACAGGCTAAAAAGATGTGTATTGTCTCCAGACAAGACAGCCAGTGAAACTCTGTGGGGGTTACAAATAGTGTGCCATGAACCCAATATCCCGGTTGAGGCCATCCTCGTGTTTGCGGAACTTGGCTATCAGTTTCTGCTCAGCGACTCTGCGCCGTCGTGTGTCGCGAAGGCCGCCTTGGAGAACGCTTACCCGAATATCAGAGGCCGAATGCCCGTGACCGCTGAAGTGCTCCCCAACAGGAAGAGAACAGTCTTGCCTGGTGATTGTCTTCCTGTTGGGGAGCACTTCAGCGGTCACGGGCATTCGGCCTCTGATATTCGGGTAAGCGTTCTCCAAGGCGGCCTTCGCGACACACGACGGCGCAGAGTCGCTGAGCAGAAACTGATAGCCAAGTTCCGCACACACGAGGACGGCCTCAACCGGGATATTGGGTTCATGGCACACTATTTGTAACCCCCACAGAGTTTCACTGGCTGTCTTGTCTGGAGACAATACACATCTTTTTAGCCTGTCTTGATGCTCTCTCCACTCATGCTGTTTTGTTTCTTAAAGACTTGATTAGTTGTAAGTATTCGCATACCAACCATTATTCATGTAAATTGAGTTTGTGTCTTTTTTGCTCTGTTTGTGAACAGAATTCCCACTCACCTGAAGAAGGGGCTTGCAGCTCCGAAAGCTTGTGTGGCTTTTGCTACCAAATAAACCTGTTGGACTTTAACCTGGTGTTGTTAAACTTCTTACAGGGGAAGTCCCAGAGGATTGGAGAATAGTCAATGTTTTTCCTTTGTTTAAGATGGGCAGCAGGGATAATGCAGTTAATTACAGGCCAGTGAGCCTATGTCAGTGATAGGGAAATTATTGGAGAGGATTCTTTGAGATAGGATTTACTCCCATTTGGAAATAAGTAGATGTATTAGTGAGAGGCAACATGGTTTTGTGAAGGGGAGGTCGTGTCTTACTAACTTGATCGAGTTTTTCGAGGAAGTGATGAAGATGATTGATGAGGGTAGGGCAGTGGATGTTGTCTACATGGACTTCTGTAAGGCCTTTGACAAGGTCCCTCATGGCAGACTGGTGCAGAAGGTGAAGTCGCATGAGATCAGAGGTGAGCTGGCAAGGTGGATACAGAACTGGCTCGGTCATAGAAGACAGAGGGTAGCAGTGGAAGAGTATGTTTCTGAATGGAGGGCTGTGACAAGTGGCGTTCCTCAGGGATCAGTGCTGGGATCTTTGCTGCTTGTAATATATGTAAATGATTTGGGGGAAATTGCAACGAGTTTAATTAGTAAGTTTGCGGACCACACTAAGGTTGGTGGATTTGCGGATAGCGATGAGGACCATCAGAGGATACAGCAGGATATAGATCGGTTGGAGATTTGGGTGGAGAGATGGCAGATGAAGTTGAATCCGGACAAATGTGAGCTAATGCATTTTAGAAGGTCTAATGCAGATGGGAAATATACAGTAAATGGCAGAACCCTTAAGAGCATTGATAGGCAGAGGGATCTGGATGTACAGGTACACAGGTCACTGAAAGTGGCAATGCAGGTGGAGAAGGTAGTCAAGCAGGCATACGGCATGCTTGCCTTCATCGGCCAAGGCATTGAGTTTAAACTTTGTAACCTCCTACCCTTCCGGGGACCATATGCCTCTATTCCCATCCCATTCACATAGCTGTAAAGATGCCCCTTAAAGGTCACTATCATATCTGCGCCCACGACCTCCCCCGGCAGTGAGTTCCAAGCACACACTACCCTCTCTGTGCAAATAAACATGCCTCGTACATCTCCTTTAAACCTTGCCCCTCGCACCCGAATGATTGAGGATAGGGGAGAGAAAGGGAGGTGTTACATAGCCATCCGAGTCCGGAATAGATGGGGGCCTTGTGCGGGAGGGTCCGGGATGGGGGTAAGGGGGGATCACTCTGCCTGATATCTGTAGGGTGGAGGGTGGATCTCTGTGCCTGAGATCAGTGAGGGGGAAGGGGGGTCTGCTGCCACTCTGCCTGAGATCGGTGGGGGGAAAGGGGGGTCTGTTGCCACTCTGCCTGAAATCAGTGAGTGGGTAGGGGGGTCCACTGCCACTCTGCCTGAGATCGGAGGGGGGAATGGGGGGTCTGCTGCCACCCTGCCTGAGATCAGTGGGGGGGGGGGGGGGAGGGGGAAGGGGGGGTCCGCTGCCACTCTGCCTGAGATCAGTGGGGGGAAAGGGGGGTCTGCTGCCAGTCTGCCTGAGATCAGTGGGGGGAAGGGGGGGTCCGCTGCCACTCTGCCAGAGATCAGTGGGGGCGGGGAGGGGAGGGAGAGGGGCCCGTGATTGGTCTGGGGGGATGGGGTGGTGGGGGGATAAGGGGATCATTAATGTTGTGGGGGTGGGGCAATCTCTGTGGGGGCCAGGGGGACGCATTATCCGGCCCGGGAGGGATGCGGCAGGGGAGCGTTATTATGTCATTTTTTTTGCGCATGTGCCGTTGAAGGCTCCGAGCTGAGCTGCAGGATTTTGGGCGTGTTAAGCCCCGCCCACAAGCTTCTGCAGCGCGATTCGGAATTGTGGATATTTTTTCAGGCAGTGTGCATATAGCGGCCTGAGAATGGGGCTAAAAGTCGGATCTGAAACACTCCCAGTTTCATGTCCGCCCAGCACTTAGAATCAAAATGGTAAAATAGGGTCCATAGTGTTCAATTCTGATCGCCACACCACCAGAAGGATGTGGAGGCTTTGGAGAGGGTACAGAAAAGCTTTACCAGGATGTTGCCTGGTATGGAGGGCATTAGCTATGAGGAGAGGTTGGAGAAACTTGGTTTGTTCTCACTGGAACGACGGAGGTTGAGGGGCGACCTGATAGAAGTCTACAAGATTGAGGGGCATGGACAGAATGGATAGTCAGAAGCTTTTTCCCAGGGTGGAAGAGTCAATTACTAGGGGGCACAGGTTTAAGGTGCGAGGGGCAAAGTTTAAAGGAGATGTATGAGGCAAGTTTTTTATGATGTGGAGATGCCGGCGTTGGACTGGGGTCAGCACAGTAAGAAGTCTCACAACACCAGGTTAAAGTCCAACAGGTTTACTCGGTAGCAAATACCATAAGCTTTCGGAGCGTGCTGCTCCTTCGTCAGATGTGTGGGTTTCCCTGCTCCCCTGCCACATCCCTCCCGGGCCGGATAATGCGTCCCCCTGGCCCCCACAGACATTGCCCCACCCCCACAACATTAATGATCCCCTTATCCCCCCACCACCCCATCCCCCCAGACCAATCACGGGCCCCTCTCCCTCCCCTCCCCGCCCCCCCACTGATCTCAGGCAGAGTGGCAGCGGACCCCCCCCTTCCCCCCACTGATCTCAGGCAGACTGGCAGAGACTGGCAGAGACCACTCCATCTGACGAAGGAGCAGAACGCTCCGAAAGCTTATGGTATTTACTACCAAGTAAACTTGTTGGACTTTAACCTGGTGTTGTGAGACTTCTTACTGTGCAAGTTTTTTACACAGAGGGTGGTGGGTGCCTGGAACTCGCTGCCGGGGGAGGCAGTGGAAGCAGATTCGATAGTGACTTTTAAGGGGCGTCTGGACAAATACATGAATAGGATGGGAATGGAGGGATACGGTCCCCGGAATGATAGGCGGTTTTAGTTAAGTCGGGCAGCATGGTTGGTGCAGGCTTGGAGGGCCAAAGGGCCTGTTCCTGTGCTGTAATTTTCTCTTTGTTCTTTATTCTTTGAAACCGGAGCACCCGGAGGGAACCCACGCAGACACGGGGAGAACATACAGACTCCGCCCAGACAGTGACCCAAGGCTGGAGTTGAACCCAGGTCCCTGGCGCTGTGAGGCAGCAGTACTAACCACTGTACCACCATGCTGCCCCAACAGTTCTTTAGAGTCTGATCAGAGCTTTATACAACCACCATGGCAACATCAGTCCACTCCATATGGTATGGTGGCACAATGGTTAGCACTGCTGCCTCACAGCACCAGGGACCCGGGGTCAATTCTGGCCTCAGGTAACTGTCCGTGTGGAGTTTGCACGTTCTCCCCGTGTCTGCGTGGGTTTCGCTCGGGTGCTCCAGTTTCCTCTCACACTCCAAAGATGTGCAGGTTGGGCAGCACGGAGGCACATATACCAGGGACCCGGGTTCGATTCCCGACTTGGGTCACTGTCTATGCGGAGTCTGCACGTTCTCCCCGTGTCTGCGTGAGTTTCCTCCGGATGCTCCAGTTTCCTCCCACACTCTGAAAGACGTGCTGGTTAGGGTGCATTGACCATGCTAAGTTCTCCCTCAGTGTACCCGAACAGGCGCTAGAGTGTGGCGACTAGGGGATTTTCACAGCAACTTCATGTACTTGTGACACTGATAAATAAACTTAACTTAGGTTAGATTGATTGGCCTAGGTTGATGCTAAATTACCCCTCAGTGTCAGGGTAAATAGGTGTAGTTATGGGAATAGGGCCTAGGTGGGATTATCATCATTGCAGACTCGATGGGCCAAATGGCCTTCTTCTGCACTGTAGAGATTCTATTCTATTCTATTCTAACTGCATTCAGTTCTGGCAATGCAGCTTGGGAAGAACATATTGAATTTGGAAAGGGGTGGCAATATTAATTCAGCAGCATGATAGCAGGGTTAATCGATGAAGGTAGGTTGCCAAGATTAAGCGAGTATTCCCTTGAGTATAAAATGTTGAGGAGTGGTGTAGTTATAGGGGAGGTGGGGAGAAACTATTTCCCCTGGTGGAGTTGTCTAAATCAAATGGAATTACCTTAAAATCAGGGCTGACGTCAAGAAGCAAATCTTAACACAAAAGAGTGTTGAAATCATAGAATCTATACAGTGCAGAAGGAGGCCATTCAGCCCATCGAGTCTGCACTGACATAATCCCACCCAGGCCCTATCCACTTAACCCCGTGTTTCTACCCTGCTAATTCCCCTGACACTATGGAGCAACTTACCACGGCCAATCAACATAACCTGCACACCTTTGGACTGTGGGAGGAAACTGGAGAACCCGATGGAAACCCACACAGACACGGGGAGAACGTGCAGACTCTGCACAGACAGTCACCCGAGGCCGGAATTGAACGCGGGTCCCAAGTGGTGTGAGACAGCAGTGCTTACCACTGTGACACCATGCTGCCCCTGGAGCTCTTTCCCCTTGAAAGTTATGCGGGAGGGGTTCAATTGAAAATTTAATAACTGACACAGAGGATTTTTTACATTGGATAATGTATATGGATCAGCCATGATGCAGAAGGATATAGATAGGCTGGAAATTTGGACAAAGAAATGGCAGATGGAGTTCAATCCAGATAAATGCGAAGTGATGCATTTTGGTAGAACTAACATAGGGGGGCGCTATACGACAAATGGCAGAACCATAAAGGGTGTAGGTACGCAGAGGGACCTAGGTGTGCAAGTCCACAGATCTTTGAAGGTGACGTCACAGGTGGAGAAGGTAGTGAATAAGGCATATGGCATGCTTGCCTTAAAAGGACGGGGCATAGAGTATAAAAGTTGGGGTCTGATGTTGCAGTTGTATAGAACGTTGGTTCGGCCGCATTTGGAATACTGCGCCCAGTTCTGGTCGCCACACTACCAGAAGGACGTGGAGGCTTTAGAGAGAGTGCAGAGGAGGTTTACCAGGATGGTTCCTGATATGGAAGGGCTTAGTTATGAGGAGAGATTGGGTAAACTGGGGTTGTTCTCACTGGAAAGACGGAGGATGAGGGGTGACCTAATAGAGGTGTATAAAATTATGAAAGGCATAGATAGGGTGAACGGTGGGAAGCTTTTTCCCAGGTCGGTGGTGACGTTCACGAGGGGTCATAGATTCAAGGTTGGGGGGGGGAGGTTTAACATGGATATCAGAAGGATATATTTTACACGGAGGGTGGTGGAATGCGCTGCCGGGCAAGGTGGTGGAGGCGGACACACTGGGAACATTTAAGACTTATCTAGATAGCCACACGAACGGAGTGGGAATGGAGGGATACACAAAAATGGTCTAGTTTGGACCAGGGAGCGGCGCGGGCTTGGAGGGCCGAAGGGCCGTTCCTGTGCTGTATTGTTCTTTGTTCTTGGTTCTTTGTTCATGGTTTAATGGGATAGCAGAGCAGGTGTAAGGGGCTGAATGGCCAACACCTATTCCCATGAGACTTCGCAGCTATTCTAGTGCAAGGTGTTAAAATTTGATTTATTATTGTCACATGTATTGGGATACGGTGAAAAATATTGTTTCTTGTGCGCTATACAGACAAAGCATAGCGTTCATACAGTACGTAGGGGAGAAGGAAAGGAGATGGTGCAGAATATTGCGTTACACTCATAGCTAGGGTGTAGAGAAAGATCAACTTAATATATGGTAGGACAATTCAAAAGTCTGGAAAATCTCAGCAGGTCTGACAGCATCTGTGGAGAGAGAATAGAGCCAACGTTTCAAGTCTGAATGACCCTTCAGACTTGAAACGTTGGCTCTACTCTCTCTCTGTGCAGATGCCGTCAGACCTGCTGAGATTTTCCAGCATTTTGTTTCAGATTCCAGCATCCGCAGTATTTTGTCTTTATCCATTCAAAAGTCTGATGGCAGCAGGAAAAGAGCTGTTCTTGAATCGGTTGGTACGTGTTTTCAGACTTTTGTACCTTTTTCCCAATGGAAGAAGGTGGAAGAGAGTGGGCGGGATTTTAAGGCCTCGCTCAGGTGAGATTGTAAGATCCCGCCCGAGGCGTGCCGTGGGTTTCCTCCGGGTGCTCCGGTTTCCTCCCACAAACCAAAGATGTGCGGGTTAGGTTGATTGGCCGTGCTAAAATTGCCCCTTAGTGTCCTGAGATGCGTAGGTTAGAGGGATTAGCGGGTAAATATGTAGGGATAAGGGGGTAGGGCCGGGGTGGGATTGTGGTCGGTGCAGACTCAATGGGCCAAAATGGCCTCTTTCTGCACTGTAAGGCTTCTATCTATGATCTATGAGGCCAACGGAGATTTCCGTTCAGTGAACCTTGCCCGCCCCGAGTCCAGGACAGGCGAGATGGTAGGTTTTTGGCCAGTATGCCCAGGGTGGTGTGGGGTCTTTGATTCTGCTGTCTGCTTTCCCAAGACAGCGGGAAGTGTAGACGGAGTCAGTGGATTGGAGGCTGGTTAAGGTTTAAAGTTAAAGTTTATTTATTTGTCACAAGTAGGCTTACATTAACATTGCAATGAAGTTACTGTGAAAATCCCCTAGTCACCACACTCTGGTGCCTGAGGGAGAATTTAGCAAAATACCGGGAAGAGAAATATCATTGAAATGTATTGAGAGTTCCTTTGTTAATTTGACTAACAGCCATTGGTAGACTCTGCTTAGTAAGAAGTTTAACAACACCAGATTAAAGTCCAACAGGTTTATTTGGTAGCAAAAGCCACACAAGCTTTCGGAGCTCCAAGCCCCTTCTTCAGCTGAGTGAGAATTCTGTTCACAAACAGGGCATATAAAGACACAAACTCAATTTACATGAATAATGGTTGGAATGCGAATACTTACAACTAATCAAGTCTTTAAGAAACAAAACAACGTGAGTGGAGAGAGCATCAAGACAGGCTAAAAAGATGTGTATTGTCTGCAGACAAGACAGCCAGTGAAACTCTGCAGGTCCAGGAAAGGACGCTGCAGGAAAGGATGTCCCGAGGCATGGTACATTGGGGAAACTATGCAGACGCTGCGACAACGGATGAATGAACACCGCTCGACAATCACCAGGCAAGACTGTTCTCTTCCTGTTGGGGAGCACTTCAGCGGTCACGGGCATTCGGCCTCTGATATTCGGGTAAGCGTTCTCCAAGGCGGCCTTCGCGACACACGACGGCGCAGAGTCGCTGAGCAGAAACTGATAGCCAAGTTCCGCACACACGAGGACGGCCTCAACCGGGATATTGGGTTCATGTCACACTATTTGTAACCCCCACAGCTGCCTGGACCTGCAGAGTTTCACTGGCTGTCTTGTCTGGAGACAATACACATCTTTTTAGCCTGTCTTGATGCTCTCTCCACTCACGTTGTTTTGTTTCTTAAAGACTTGATTAGTTGTAAGTATTCGCATTCCAACCATTATTCATGTAAATTGAGTTTGTGTCTTTATATGCTCTGTTTGTGAACAGAATTCTCACTCACCTGAAGAAGGGGCTTGGAGCTCCGAAAGCTTGTGTGGCTTTTGCTACCAAATAAACCTGTTGGACTTTAACCTGGTGTTGTTAAACTTCTTACTGTGTTTACCCCAGTCCAACGCCGGCCTCTCCACATCAGACTCTGCTTATACAGACAAAGATTTATGTTAAATGGTGTTCGGAATGGTGGAGCAGGCTCAGATTTCAAGTGCCTCTCTGAGGGAGACCAACAGCAACGGGGGCAGCCAAAGGGTTGAGCTTTAGGCCACGTGTCATTTCCTGCCTCAGGAGCTGACCCCAACCCCAGATGCTGACCCTATGACCAGATTGTTACAGTAGCCAGGGAGGGGCTTCAGTCTCCCAGCGGGCTCATAAGGACCTGGATTTGGCAATAGACACTGAGTAGAGTTGCTCATTGGACTGGCAATCACACGACCCTTTCAGTTATACAGCGGCTGGAAGGTGTCAGTCAGAGCCAAGTTGTGAGAACATTGATAGAATCCACTAACTACGTTATCGAGCTCTCATACCCTACCACCAAATGATTCCGTGGGGTACATACGGGGTGACCAGGAGACTAGCACTGACATCACATGTAGACCAGTGCTCCTCAGTAGGCTGCTTGGGAACTCCTGATAGCTGTTGTTGACTCAGTGACATAGAAAACTAGCAACAGGAGTAGGCCATTCGACTTAAATGAACAGGTAAAAAAAACCCAAGACATTAAAAAAATTATTTCGTGGGATTTAGATGTCGCTGGCTGGGTTTGTTGCGTGTCCCTAACTGTCTTGAACTGAGTGGCTTGCTCAGCCATTTCAGAGGGCATTTAAGAGTCAACCAGGTTTTTGTGAACCTGGTGTCACATATAGGCCAGACCGGGTAAGGACGGCAGATTTCCTTCCCTAAAGGACATTAGTGAAACAGATGGGTTTTATTATCATCACTTTTAATTCCAGATTTTTATTGAATTCAAAATTCACCATCTGCCCTGGTCGGATTCGAACCCAGGTTTCCCGGGTCTCTGGATAGTCAGCCCAGCAACAATACCACTACATGTATGTGGCAGAGATCCACGGATACTCAGTTTTCAAGCACTTTCAAATCAAGTGTTGATAACATGGGCGGCACAGTGGTTAGCGCTGCTGCCTCACAGCGCCAGGAACCCGGGTTCAATTCCGGCCTTGGGTCACTGTCTGTGTGGAGTTTGCACATTCTCCCCCATGTCATAGAATTATAGAGAATCATAGAGTCCGACAGTGCAGAAGGAGGCCATTCGGCCCATCGAGTCTGCACCAACCACAATCCCACCCAGGCCCTATCACCATAGCCTCAAAGATGAGTTTGCCCTAGCTAGTCCCCCTGACACTCAGGGGCAATTTAGCATGGCCAATTCACCGAACCCGCACATCTTTGGATGTGGCTGCGTGGGTTTCCCTCGGGTGCTCCGGTTTCCTCTCACAGTCCAAAGATGTGCAGGTTGGGTTGATTGGTTATGCTAAATTGACCCTAGTGTCAGGAGGATTAGCAGGATAAGTATGTGGGCCCCCGGTGGAATTGTGGTCGATGGGCTGAATGGCCTTCTTCTGCACTGTAGAGACTCTATGATTCTAATATTTTGGGCAGTAATGGAAGTAAGAGACATGGGGATAGTATGGGGTGATGGAGTCAAGATAGAAGATGAATCATGATCAAGTTGATTGGCAGAGACTCAAAGGGCCAAATGGCCCATTCCAGCTGCTTCTAATGTTCTTATGTAAGCGATGACCTATATCCATCTGTTAATCATTGAATACTATCAGGAGCCTTTGCCCCACTCTTTGACAATGGTACTGTCAGACCATACACACAAGCTCATTCCTAAAAAAGGAGGGATACGCACCCAAAACAAGGGAAAAATGGAAAATGACAACACACCGTGGACACTAGAGTGAGCGGATACAAATTAGGACACAATCTTTTGCCAACTAAACTTAGGGCTACTCTCAAAAGAAATACTTGGATCCAGAAGTACATAGTTGCATCAACACTTGGTGGGTCAAATAACAAAGGGGAAAAATGGTCAATCATGGTACAAAACTAATTGAAAACAAAGCACAGGAAGGTAGGGCAGTATCCTGTGACAAATGAAACTTGGATATGATTCTCAGGAGGAAATTAGGACGTGTTCATCAGACATCAGCCCAAGACAATAATTCACAAACTCTGAACTACAACTAAAACAATTAATACCAAGTTATTTCAGATTTCTAGCACCGCAGTATTTTGCTTGTGAACTGTAATGCCAGGATTTCTGTGAGCTGTGTCATTGCACCCCGTTCATACGGGGGTTACAGATGTTCATGTGATCCAGGATTTCAATCTCACGGCAGGTACGGAAATTGACAATTTCAAGGAAATTTTAGCACAAGCTGATTCAGCCCATTGTAGCTTAGCCAGTCCCAATGTCAAACCGGAGTCAATCTGAATCCAGTCCCAATGTCAAACCGGAGTCACCAGTCCCCATGTCAAACCGGAGTCAATCTGTTCCAGTCCCAATGTCAAACTGGAGTCAATTTGTTCCAGTCTGAATGTTAAACCAGAGTCAATCAGTTCCAGTGCCAATGTCAAACTGGAGTCAGTCTGTTCCAGTCTCAATATCAAACTGGAGTCAATCTGTTCCAGTCTGAATGTCAAATCGGAGTCAATCTGTTCCAGTCCCAATGTCAAACCAGAGTCAATCTGTTCCAGTCCCAATGTCAAACCGGAGTTAATCTGTTCCAGACCCAATGTCAAACCGGAGTCAATCTGTTCCAGTTCCAATGTCAAACCAGAGTCAATCTGTTCCAGTCCCAATGTCAAACTGGCGTCAATCTGTTCCAGTCCCAATGTTAAACTGGAGTCAATCTGTTCCAGTCCCAATGTCAAACCGGAGTTAATCTGTTCCAGACCCAATGTCAAACCAGAGTCAATCTGTTCCAGTCCCAATGTCAAACCAGAGTTAATCTGTTCCAGACCCAATGTCAAACCAGAGTCAATCTGTTCCAGTCCCAATGTCAAACTGGAGTCAATCTGTTCCAGTCCCAATGTCAAACCGGAGTTAATCTGTTCCAGACCCAATGTCAAACCAGAGTCAATCTGTTGCAGTTCCAATGTCAAACCAGAGTCAATCTGTTCCAGTCCCAATGTCAAACTGGCGTCAATCTGTTCCAGTCCCAATGTCAAACCAGAGTGAATCTGCTCCAGTCCCAATGTCAAACCGGAGTCAATCTGTTCCAGTCCCAATGTCAAACCAGAGTCAATCTGTTCCAATCTCAATATCAAACTGGAGTCAATCTGTTCCAGTCCCAATGTCAAACTGGCGTCAATCTGTTCCAGTCCCAATGTCAAACTGGCGTCAATCTGTTCCAGTTCCAATGTCAAACGAGAGTCAATCTGTTCCAGTCCCAATGTCAAACTGGCGTCAATCTGCTCCAGTCCCAATGTCAAACCAGAGTCAATCAGTTCTGATTGATTAAAATTGCTCACTTGCGCTCCCAGTCCACAGGAACACCGCACCAACATAAATCCAGGGATTGCGGCTTCACTGTATGCTGCAGGAATGCACCGCAGTGGTGAAAAAGCTGGTTTATGATACTACTTTAGACCGAGCTGGCACAATGTTGAGGTGAAATAAACTCTGTGCAATAACTGCCCGATTCTCTGGTTTGTCCACAGCAATAGTCCAAGAGTGGGAATGGTTGTTCAGACAATTTTATGGACATACCAAGTAAGGCAAGGAAGCACCTGGGGACCTCACCAACATCGGTTAAAAATGGATGGAATCAGACCAGTTGCTCATTTTGCAACCTTCATCCGCGATTAAAATTTCCATCAGAGTTAAGGAATGGCCAATTCATGGTCCAGACTAAAAAGAAACTGTTTCAGATCCTCCCATTCTAACAGTGCAACGAAGCTCTTCATCCATTATCCAAACACTCTTCAAATACTGTGGGCAGGATTCTACTGCTTCGCTCGACCAGAGACCAGAAAATCCGCCTGAGGTCAACGGACCTTCCCATTGTCCTCCCCTCGCCCGCTCCGATTCCCGTGGCAGGTGGGGCGGTAGAATTAGGCACTTGTGAGAAATTATGTTGGGTGCTGCATTGATAATTAAAAGTTTTGTTTAGATATCCAGGTCTTATTGAATGATATAAAAGGAGAAACGGTGAGGACTATGTCGGTGATGCACGAGTAAGTTGTGCAGCAACTTATCTTTATGCACTGCTTTTAAACCAGGCTTGTCCAAACTTTCCATGCGGTAGGGCCAAATTGCAAAATTCTTCTCACTCAAGGGGAAGATGTGTAAATTTCAGAAAGATAAAGTTTCGTAGAACATTACATGAATTAAGAAAAGCCCCCCAAAAACTTGCTGAGCAAAAAAACAATGTTTCTAAACACAGATGAGAATGAGAGTGTAACAGGGTGTGTGTGTGCGCACTCCCAGATTCAGAATGCTCACTCACTCACCCGCACCCATACAGAGTGGATGAGAGTGTATTATGTTGGGTGAGGGTGAATAAAAACGCTGAAACTGGGAGTTGGACAGATATAAGCCACACTCTACCTCTTGCACATGCAATTCCCCTCACACTCTTGTTCACTCTCACACAGAGGTGATGGCCTAGCGATATTATCACTTGACTATTAATCCAGAAACTCAGCTAATGTTCTGGGGACCCGGCTTTGAATCCCACCAGGGCAGCTGGTGGAATTTGAATTCAATAAAAATATCTGGAATTAAGAATCTACTGATGACCCATGAAACCATTGTCGATTGTCAGAAAAACCCATCTGGTTCACTAATGTATTTTAGGGAAGAAAATCTGCCGTCCTTACCTAGTCTGGTCTACATGTGACTCCAGAGCCACAGCAATGGGTTGACTCTCAACTGCCTTTTGAAATGGCCCAGCAAGCCAGTTAGTTCAAGGGCAACTAGGGATGGGCAATAAATGCTGGCCAGCCAGAGACACTCATGTCCCATGAATGAATAAAACTCTACCACCCTCCACACTATCTTATTCCCCCTCACTCACTCTCTCCCCAACACTCACTTTCACTCCCCAACTTCATGCTCTCCCCCACATCCCCCTTGCCTGCGCTCTGGTCACCTGAGCTTGCTCAGGCTGAATCGAGATCCATTCCATCCAACCTGGAACCTGCTCTGGTTGACTGAGCCCCACTTCCCTGGCACCTCCACTCTATGGACCACATTCCCTTGGCCCCGAACTCATCACCACTGATGTTTGCAATCCAATTCCAGTTACAGCTTGCTTCTCTCCCACATTTGCTGCTGTTCGTCTCACGAGGGAACCTATCAGCAGCAAACGTGGGAATGAAATGGCCTGTGATTGGAGGAGCAGCTCCAAGAAGAATCTTGCATCCTAACCTCCTTCTTTGATTGGCATTTTGAAAACTGGCTCTGGGGCCACACTGAGGGGCTCTGCATGCTGCACTCGGCATATGGGCCGTACATTGGACAAGCCTTCTTTAACTTCAGAAATGTCCTATGGTGCTTCACAGGAGCATTGGAAGAGGCAAGGGTGGAAGTGCCACTGAGAGTCAAGTTCAGGATCTGATGGTCCCCATATAGGTGCCTTAACCCACTTAGCCACCATGTTCAAGGCATACAGGAGCAGTATAAAACACCGGGCTGCACATTCATCTTTTTTTATTCTTAGGACATGGGCATCTCTGGCTGGCCAACATTTATTGCTCATCCTAGTTGCCCGAGGGCAGTTGAGAGTCAACCACATTGCTGTGGCTCTGGAGTCACATGTAGACCAGACCAGGTAAGGACGGCAGATTTCCTTCCCTAAAGAACATTAGTGAACCAGATGGGTTTTCCCAACAGTTGACAATCGTTTCATGGTCATCAGTTGATTCTTACATCCAGTTTAAATGACCAAAAGCTTGGTCAAAGAGATAGGTTTTAAGTAGTGTCTTAAAGAAGGAAAATGAATGAGATAGAGAGGCAAAGAGGAGTGGGGAGGGATTCCAGAACTCTACCACCAGGGGGATGTGGGGGAGAGCATGAAGTGGGTGTGAGAGAAGGGGGGGTTGGGGAGTGAAAGTGGGTGTTGGGGAGAGAGTGAGTGAGGGGGAATAAGATAGTGTGGAGGGTGGTAGAGTTTTGGGCAACTGTAGGTGCAGACACTTGATTGAAACAGGAGTGCAAAAGAAGCTAGAGTTAGGGGAGCCTAGCTATCTCAGGGGACTGTAAGACTGGAGGAGATGGGAAGGGCCATGATGCAATCTGAAAACAATGGTGAGTATTTTAAAAGTCTAAATATTGCTTGCCCAGGAGTCAATGTAGGTCAACAAGCACAAGGTGCGATAGGGAGATGGGACTTGGTGTGAGTTAAAACATGGGCAGCAAAACTTTGGATGGTCTCAGGTTTACAGAGGGTAGACTGCGGGAGAGCCAGGAGTGTGTTGGAATAGTCAGGTGTAGAGGTAACAAAAGCAGGAATGAGTGTTTTAGCTGCGGATGAGATAGGGGCAAAGTTGGGTATGTTATGGATGTGGAAATAGGCTATTTTAGCGATGGTATGAATGAGATCAAAAGTTCATCTTGTGATCAAATGGGACACTCAGCTTGCAAACAGATTGGCTTGATCTCAGACTGTTGCCAGGGAGAGGAATGGAGTCGGCAGCGAGGGAATGGAATTTGGAGAAGGGACCGAAAACAATGGCTTCAGTATTCCCAATATTTAATTGTCGGAAATTTCTACTCATATAGTACTGAATGTCAGACTAGTAGTCGGGCAGTTTTGCAACAGTGAAGGAGTTAACAGATATAGTCTACTACACTCAAATATGTGGTTCTTTTGCTACTACAGGAAAAGGAGCTTGCTGTTTGGTAAGTATATGGCCAGTGGTTAAGGTCTGTTCCAATCATAGAGGTTTACAGCATGGAAACAGGCCCCTCAGCCCAACTTGTCCATGCTGCCCAGTTTTTACCATTAAGCTAGTCCAATTGCCCGCATTTGGCCCATATCCCTCTATATCAATCTTACCCATGTAACTGTCTAAATACTTTTTAAAAGACAAAATTGTACCCGCCTCCACTACTACCTCTGGCAGCTCGTTCCAGACACTCACCACCGTGTGTGTGGAAAAAATTGCCCCTCGGGACCCTTTTGTATCTCTTCCCTCTCACCTTAAACCTATGCCCTCTAGTTTTAGACTCCCCTACCTTTGGGAAAAGATATTGACTATCTAACTGATCTGTGCCCCTCATTATTTTATAGACCTCATAAGATCACCCCTCAGCCTCCTATGCTCCAGGAAAAAAGTCCCAGTCTATCCAGCCTCTCTTTATAACTCAAACCATCAAGTCCCGGTAGCATCCTAGTAGTCCGAAGGTTTAAAAGAGTATACTGATGGTAAAGTTAATAAAATATGTGAAAAAGGAATAGTAAAGTGAATAGCATAAATAATTAATTGAAACATATTCAGTATGGCAGGACAGGTGATGTGTCGAGGCTGCAGCATGTGGGAGCTCCTGGATGTTAGTGTGATACAGGGCAAACACATCTGCAGCAAGTGTTTTTGGCTTGAGGAGCTTCGGCTCAGAGTCAAAGAACAAAGAACAGTACAGCACAGGAAACAGGCCCTTCGGCCCTCCAAGCCTGTGCCGCTCCTTGGTCCAACTAGACCAATCGTTTGTATCCCTCCATTCCCAGGCTGCTCATGTGACTATCCAGTTAAGTCTTAAACGATGTCAGCGTGCCTGCCTCCACCACCCTACTTGGCAGCGCATTCCAGGCCCCCACCACTCTCTGTGTAAAAAACGTCCCTCTGATGTCTGAGTTATACTTCGCCCCTCTCAGCTTGAGCCCGTGACCCCTCGTGATCGTCACCTCCGACCTGGGAAAAAGCTTCCCACTGTTCACCCTATCTATACCCTTCATAATCTTGTATACCTCTATTAGATCTCCCCTCATTCTCCATCTTTCCAAGGAGAACAACCCCAGTCTACCCAATCTCTCCTCATAGCTAAGACCCTCCATACCAGGCAACATCCTGGTAAACCTTCTCTGCACTCTCTCCAATGCCTCCACGTCCTTCTGATAGTGCGGCGACCAGAACTGGACGCAGTACTCCAAATGTGGCCTAACCAGCGTTCTATACAGCTGCATCATCAGACTCCAGCTTTTATACTCTATACCCCGTCCTATAAAGGCAAGCATACCATATGCCTTCTTCACCACCTTCTCCACCTGTGTTGCCACCTTCAAGGATTTGTGGACTTGCACACCTAGGTCCCTCTGTGTTTCTATACTCCTGATGACACTGCCATTTATTGTGTAACTCCTCCCTACATTATTTCTTCCAAAATGCATCACTTTGTATTTATCCGGATTAAATTCCATCTGCCACCTCTCCGCCCAATTTTCCAGCCTATCTATATCCTGCTGTATTGCCGACAATGCTCTTCGCTATCCGCAATTCCAGCCATCTTCGTGTCATCTGCAAACTTGAGTCATCGAGCAGGAGGCTGAACTGCAGACACTATGGCACATCAGGGAGGGGGAAGGTTACCTGGATGCTTTGTACCAAGAGGCAGCCACTCCTCACAGGATAGGTTCTTCTGATTTGGTCAGTGGTCAGAGACAGGAGTGCAGTTGCCTCAACCTTTGAATTGCCCAATTGGTTTGCGGTTCTCAGCTTGCTTGGATGAGAGTAGGGGCTGCAAGGTGGATGAGCAAACTGCCATCGAGGTACAGGAAGCCATTCAAGTGGGGGGAGCAGAATGTACTGGTCGTAGGAGGACAATATAATAAGGGGAATTCTCTGCAGCAGAAAGCCAGAGTCCAGACGGCTGTGTTGTCTGCACAGTGCCAGGGTTCAGGACATCTGCTCAGGGCTGGAGAGGAACCTGCAGTGGGAAGAGGAAGGTCCAGTTGTTGTAATCCACGTAGGTACCAATGATGAATAGAACTAGGAAAGAGGTTCTGCATAGAGCTCGGCACTAAATTAAAAAGCAGAACCTCAAAGATTATAATCTCTGGATTAAGAGTGGGTCCAAGGCTAGTATTTTAAGCTTAAAAAAGGGTAAATCATGAGGGCATGGAAGCACAGCTAGCTGGCAAATTAGGTTAAGGGTTAGTTTATTAGAGATGCAATGGCAGACATTTAAGAGGATATATCAGAATACACAGGACACATTCCAATGAGAATTTCTATAGATTTTTTTTAAAAACTTCATACACCGAGCATTGATCCTATAGAAAATGAGTCTGGGAAATTAATAATGGAAAGTAAGGATATGGCAGATGAACTGAACAAATACTTTGCATCAGTCTTTACTATAAAGGATACAAGTTACATCCCAGAAATTTGATTTGATTGATTTGATTTATTGTCACATGTATTAACATAGTGAAAAGTATTGTTTCTTGCGCACTATACAAAGCATACGGTTCATAGAGAAGGAAACGAGTGTGCAGAATGTAGTGTTACAGTCATAGCTAGGATGTAGAAAAAGATCAACTTAATGCAAGGTAAGTCCATTCAAAAGTCTGACAGCAGCAGGAAAGAAGCTGTTCTTGAGTCGGTTGGTACATGACCTCAGACTTTTGTATTTTCCCGACGGAAGAAGATGGAAAAGAGAATGTCCGGGTGCATGGGGTCCTTAATTATGCTGGCTGCTTTGCTGAGGCAGCGGGAAGTGTAGACAGAGTCAATGGATGGGAGGCTGGTTTGTGTGATGGATTGGGCTACACTCATTACATCCTTGCAGTCTTGGGCAAAGCAGGAGCCATACCAAGCTGTGATACAACCAGGAAGAATGCTTTCTATGGTGCATCTGTAAAAGTTGGTGAGAGTTGTAACTGACATGCCAAATTTCCTTAGTCTTCTGAGAAAGTAGAGGCGTTGGTGGGCTTTCTTAACTTTAGTGTCAGCATGGGGGGACCAGGACAGGTTGTTGGTGACCTGGACACCTAAAACCATGAAGCTCTCGACCCTTTCTACTTTGTCCCCGTTGATGTAGACAGGGGCATGTTCTCCTTTACGCTTCCTGAAGTCGATGACAATCTCCTTCATTTTGTTGGCATTGAGGGAGAGATTATTGTCGTTGCACCAGTTCACCAGATTCTCTATCGCATTCTTGTACTCTGTCTCGTCATTGTTTGAGATCCGACCCTCTACGGTGGTGTCGTCAGCAAACTTGAAAATCGAATTGGAGGGGAATTTGGCCACACAGGCATAGGTGTATAAGTATAGTAGGGGGCTGAGAACACAGCCTTGTAGGGCTGAGGATGATCATGGAGGAGGTGTTGCCTATCCTTACTGATTGTGGTCTGTGAGTTAGGAAGTTCAGGATCCAGTCGCAGAGGGAGGTGCCAAGGCCCAGGCCACGGAGTTTGGAGACGAGTTTCATGGGAATAATGATGTTGAAGGCTGAGCTGTAGTCAATAAATAGGAGTCTGACATAGATGTCCTTGTTATCTAGGTGTTCCAGAGTTGAGTGCAGGGCCAGGGAGATGGTGTCTGCTGTGGACCTGTTGCGGCAATAAGCAAACTGTAGTGGATCCAGGTAGTCCGGCAGGATGGAATTGATTTGCGTCAAAGCACCTCATAATGATGGATGTCAGAGCCACCGGCCGATAGTCATTAAGGCACACTGTTTGGTTTTTCTTAGGTACCGGGATGACGATGGCTGTAAATCGGGAAATTTACAGCCATAAATGTAAAGGGAAGAAAATTACAATCACCAGGGAAGTGATACTGAGAAAGTTGTTGGAGCTGCAAGCTGACAAATCCCCGGGATCTGATGGACCTCATCCTAGGATCTTAAAAGAAGTGTCAAGTGAGATAGTTGATGGGTCGGTTTTAATTTTCCAAAATTACATAGATTCGGGGAAGTTTCCATTTGATTGGAAAATAGTGAGTTAAATTCGTTTATTCAAAAAGGGAGGGAGACAGAAAGCAGGCCAGTCAGCCTAACATCTGTCATAGAAAGAATATTAGATCCTATTACCAAAGATATTATAGCAGGGCACTTGGAAAAATTCAGGGTAATCAGGCAGAGTTAATGTGGTTTCATGAAAGAGAAATCATGGCCCACAACTTTCAGCGAGCTGCGCAAAGCCATGGGCCACCAAAAATAGTTGAATTTTTTGCGCACTTAACTGAATTGGGAACAACAGCCTTCAGCGGGAATCTCCGCAGGCCCCAGCACAGCGCAGGACTCAAACCATGCCCCCTTATGACGGGGACAGACTGGGAAAGCCCACTGAGATCTAGCTTTTAAAACAGCAGTTTCAAAGTGGAGACAGAGAGATCGAAAGGATTCTGTTGAATTTCTTTGCTATTTCTTTTAAGCAATTAATCCTATTGTTATTGGCTCATTTAGGGTGTAATTTTTAATTTTATTTTCATGATTGTAGATGAGTATTATTTAATATGTATAAATGGACATAGATTTGAAACAAATAACAAAACCTGTGAAACTATTATTTACTATACTGATTCCGGGAGTGGCAGGACTGATGTATGAGGAGAGATTGGCTAGGTTAGGATTGTTTTCGCTTGAGTTCAGACGAATGAGGGGGGATCTCATAGAGACTTATAAAATTCTAACCGGACTAGACAGGGTAGATGTAGGGAGGATATTCCCAATGGTGGGGGAGTCCAGAACCAGGGGTCACAGTCTGAGGATTCGGGGTAGACCATTTAGGATAGAAGTGAGGAGACATTTCTTCACCCAAAGAGTGGAATTCATTACCACAGGAAGTAGTTGATGCCAAAACATTGAAGAAGTTCAAGAGGCGGCTGGATAAAGCACTTGGGGCGAATGGGATCAAAGGTTATGTGGAAAAAGCAGGATTAGGCTATTGAGTTGCATGATCAGCCATGATCATAAGTGGCGGAGCAGGCTCAAAGTGCCAAATGGCCTCCTCCTGCTCCTATCTTCAATGTTTCTATGTTAAATCTGCATTATATTTTTCTATAACTTTACGTGTGGCATGCATCTAAATGTTCATATATTTTAATTTAGAATATGAAAACTGAAAAGTTAATTGGTAAGAAGAGAGGTCAAAACTTCTCGGATCAGGATTTGGATACGTTATTGCATGAAGTTGAGCAAAGTAGAGATCACATTTTGGGCTGTGGAAAATCTGAACCACCATGTGTTTATCATTAGTATTCTTCTGCCTTGTTTATTTATAATTATCTCATATTTAACTTGTGTTTTGATGCTTCAATTTAGCATTAGTAGAATTTTGTAAAGTTTAATGGAAAACATTAACAAAAATGTTATAAATACAAAACTTTGATACCATGTTAACATTTAACTAAACATTTTACTTCAGCCGCTGCACTCTGACGCTTTGTTCAATTGCCTCATCTTTTCAAAATTCTTGCAATATTTTTCTTACTTTCACACAACGGGTTCTGTCGTCTCTGTAAACGAGGAGGTAAGGGAGGGATGGGTGTGTGGGAGGGGTAAGGAGAGGGTTTGAACATATTAATTGTACATTTTACATGTAGCCTGACTCTTTTCTCATGATCTCTGCGCCTACGTCGAAGCCTCAAAAAAACTTCCGTGATTTTAAGAAGCCAAGCTAAAAGCGTGATGTACCAGCGTGGTGAAACATGACTCCAGATTTTCAATCTGCACTGGATTCTGCAATCCCCATCAGACAGAGAGTTCACATCAGCTTACAGGAGACTTGCATACTTCCCACTGTAAATGTTGATAGAACTCATTTCACCTTATATCTTAAGAGGCTTCTAAGGATGAACAACATTGCATCAGGGAGACTCTTAAAATTGGGATAAACAACACTGCTCAAATACATGACAATCTAAATAGACCTAAGCTGAATCTTATTACAGGCACTGCAAATCTGCTGTTATATATGAACAGACTTTTTACTGGAATTAACAGTATGACATTACAAAATTGAAAATTAAAAACTCACTTTTTATACATTAGATATATTTTAAACATCTTTTAAACACATTTACAAAAAAATTAACCCACCTAAAGAACGTCTGCTGCCTCTACTCGCAGCAGCTAGAGCAGAAAAAAAGTGTGCAAATAAATAAGTGTAAATAATCACCTATCACCAGGGCAAATAAGCTAAGTAAGGGAGACTCGGTAGACGCTGTCTACGCTTCCCACTGCCTCGGAAAAGCAGCCAGCATAATTAAAGAACCCATGCACCCTGGACATTTTCTCTTCCATCTTCTTCCAGCGGGAATAAGATACAAAAATCTGAGATCACATACCAACCAACTCAAGAATAGCTTCTTCCCTGCTGCCATCAGACTTTTGAATGGACTTACCTCGCATTAAGTTGATCTATCTTTCTCTGCACCCTAGCTATGACTCTAACACTACATTCTGCACTCTCTCCTTTCCTTCTCTATGAACGGTATGCTTTGTCTGTAGAGCGCGCAAGAAACAATACTTTTCACTGTGTACTAATACATGTGACAACAATAAATCAAATCAAAACTTCGGCAGAGCTCTTCAATCCTGACTTTAAAAAGCAGAACCTGAGGTTTAAACTTGGCGTGCTTTCAGCACGCACGTCTGTGCATCGGAACTTCCGTTTTGTGCCAACATGCGTGCAGCGTACAATCCCCATATGTCGGGCATCAGGTCGAAAGTTATAGCCCAAGTTTAACCAATTTATTGGAGTTCTTTGAAGGAGTTGTGTGTGCTGTGGATAATGGGGAACTGGTGGATGCACTGTATTTAGATTTCCAGAAGGCATTTGACAAGGTGCCATATCAAAGATTATTACAAAATGTTCCTGCTGAAGGGGGAAACATATTGGCATGATTGGTTAGCTGTCAGGAATCAAGACAATAGGCATAAATGGGTATTTTTCTGGTTGGCAAGATGTAATGAGTGGTGTCCTATAGGCATCAGTGCTAGGACCTCAACTTCTTCCAATGTATAAAAATGACTTGGATGAAAAGACCTAAGATATGGTTGCTAAATTTGCTGATGACACAAAGTTAGGTGGAATAGTAAAGGTGGGAAGAGGACACAAGGAGGCTACAAAGTGATATAGATAAGTGAATGGCAAAGACTTGGCAAATGGAGTTTAATTTGGAAATTGTCTATTTTGGCAGGAAAAATGAAAAAGTACGATGTTATCAAAATGGTGAGAAATTGCAGAGCTCTGAGATGTAAAGGAATCTATGGGTCCTACTGCATGAATCGCAAAAGACTAGTATGCAGGTACAGCAAGTAATTAGGAAAGCTAATAGAATGCTTTTGTTTATTGTGGGGAGAATTAAATACAAAAGTAGGGAGGTTATGCTTCAGTTATATAGAGCTCTAGTGAGATCACATCTGGAATACTGGTCACCTTATTGGTGACCTGGAGTATTGGTCACCTTACTTAAGGATGTAAATGCGTTGGAAGTAGTTCAGAGAAGGTTTACTGAAATAATACCTGGATTGGGTAGCTGGTCTTGAGGAATGATTGGTCAGGCAAGACTTGTATCCGCTGGAGTTTGGAAGAATAGGTGGCAACCTGATTGAAACATGCAAGATCCTGATAAGGTCTTGACTGGATCAATGTGGAGAGGATGTTTCCTCTTGTGGGAACGTTTAGTACCAGGGGCCACTGTTTAAAAATAAGGGGGCACCCATTTTGGACAGAGATGAGGGAAAAAAAATGTTTCTCTTATTAGAGTTAAGAGTCTTTGGAACTCTCTTCCTCAAAAGGCAGCAGAATTATAATCTTTGAATATTTTTAAGACAGAGGTAGATTGATCCCTGATACGCAAGGGGCTAATAGGTGAGAATGTGGAGTTGAGGTTACAATTAGATCAGCCATAATCTCATTTAATGACGCAGCAGACACGGAGGGCTGAGTGCCCGAGACCTGCTCCTAATTTGTATGTTTGTAAGTATAAAAACACGTGCTTATAAATTTTGATATTAATTGCATAAGGTGGTATATTTTGGTAGGAGAAATAAGGCCCTGTGCTCTTTGGATACGAAGTGTCTTAATGAGGTAGGAAATGACAGGGCCTAGGGTCTATATTCACAAATCATTAGAGATAGCAACACAGGTTAATAAGGTCATAAGAATGCACATAATACACTGGGCTCATCGGTAGAGTAGAATTGAAAAGCAAAGAAGTCATGAGTAAAGAAGCTTGGTTAGACCCCGCTTGAGAGTGTTGTGCAGAGTTTTGGCCTCTACATTACGAGGAGGATATAGAGGCTTTGATAAAGATACTGCAGTTGTGTGGCACCTTTCACAATGACAGGGCATCCCAAAGTGCTCTTCTGCCAATGAAGTACTTCTGATGTGTAATGTCAGATACAGGGCAGCCAACATTCGGGCAGCAACCTTCCACAAACAGGAACATGATAACATTCAGACAATCCATTCTTTTGATGTTGATAGAGGAATAATTACTGGCCAGGTCCTTTTCAAAATAGTGCCATGAAATCGTTACCACTTGTCCAAGAGGTCAGAAGGGGCCTTGGTTTTATGTCTCATCGGATAGATGACACTTCTCACAGTATTGTACTTAAGTGGCAGCATTGATTTTTGTGCCGAACCCCTAGATTAGGACTTGAATCTACAATCTGCTGATTCAGAGGCAAGGATGTTACCAACTGCAGCACGCACGCAGAACAAACATGCACATGTACACGCACACACACTTACCGAGAGCTGAGAAATAACGTGAGTTCACATCAAAATATTAGTCATGTGATTTTTATTAGTTTGCAAACATGGAATGCAAAAACAAGATAAATGCAGATATGTTAAGAGTGATGACTATAACATGGCCAGAGAACAAAATGGAAACATTCACAATGTAATAATTAAGCTCATATCAAAGACCCGCACAAATAAACCCATCTCACTACTTCAAGTAAAAAGAGTAAGATCCACCTAATTTCTCACAAAATTCATGAACATCCTTCCCAGAATCCCCCCTTATTTTTCAGTGCATAAAGTGTTCCACATGGAGGGCTCTGCCACACAAGAGAACAAATGTGACAGATGCAATCAGTGCTCTAGAAAGCAGTCAATCAGGGATTAAGAAATGCATGAAAAAGTACCAGCACAAATTTAAATGGACCACTCCTGGAAAAGGGTTAAACTGACATTAGTATAATTCTTCTTTCAGGTATTTTGTTACAATCATCTAATAAATAAAAGCGGGATCTGAAATCTTCCTTAATTTTTTTTATAAGTTAAGGAACCCGAGATAATTATCTAATAATACTCAAGATATGGAGGACTGATAAAATCAATAGAAAGTCTTTTAAAATCAATAAAAGGCAAGCATGGTTTTGCACAGGTATCTTTTAATTATATTTGGAGTGGGAAATAGGTTGTTCTTTGGCATTTTAAATTATGCCAGGGAATAATGCAATGGTTTGAAAAAGATTAAAAACACTGCAAATTCATTGGTCTTTGAAATGGACAAGTATTTCAACTCTGCTAGGGTCATGGAATTTTTAGTTTGACTCCGGTTTAGAAATGCAATATTTTGGAAGGGTCAGGTCTCACTTCCAATATCAGATTCATTGGTCCCTTATCTCACGGCCACCTGCGGGATCTTCCTGGGCGTGGGATCTTCCTGTGTGCAGGATGGCTGCCACAACAGCTGCTGCCCTTCAAGGCAACTCTGCCCACATCATGGTTGGTATGTTCGGCAGATGTGTTAAGGTGCCATACATCTCAATAAAGAATACCAAAATGTGAAAAAGTACAATGCTTTTCAGACGACAATGCAACACCTTAGACAAGTCATTTCGTACTACCATTTGTAACTATATTTTAAAAAGTTTAAATACTTCAACAACTGCTGAAAAAATTGTATAAAATTCAATAGTATGTTTCAAAATTTGGATTTAACCTATCAAAAAACATAAACTTAGGGAACTAAGAGGCACACGAACTGGTTATTCTCCTCAGAATATCTCAGGAGGGGTCTAGACTACCTCGAGTCTATTGTCTTCCCAGTGTCTTTAATAAGCAAATGGAAATCAAGTTTGTTCAAGTCAATAGGACATTTCTTAGCAATCTGAAACACACAAAGAAAACAAAGTTATCAGATACAATTATCTGGGCCTTTAAAGCATTCCTCTTCTCTTTTGTGTCTAACAGTGCATGCAGCATCCTATTATTCCACTGCATTCTGGATTGCTTCTGTGACAAAGACTTGGTTCAATGAAGAATGAACCTTACCTGACTCTCAAATCCCTATAGCATGTGATTGGGGGTAGTGGAAAGAATTTTAAAAATGCTTGCATTTATATAGCACCTTTAATTAGCAAAGCATAAGAATGTTATCAGACAACATAAAGAGATATGTCAGGTGACTAAAAAGGGGGATTTGAAAGAGTGTCTTAAAGAAGCAGAAAGAGGTAGAGAGATGGAGAGGTTCAGGGTGGGAATTCCAGAGCTCAGGGTTGAAGCAGCTGATGGCATGGCCCTTACCCTGTCTGGTCTATAGGTTACTCCACTCTTACATTAATTCGATTGACTCTTGGATTAGCTTTAGACACCTAGTAGAGGGCCTACTACATCCTCTGGCCAGTTGGCTATGGAGATAACAGCACGACACTTTCAATTAGTCGAACTTGGATAAGTCCAAATCAACTCAACCTGATGGGCATGCCCATCATCATAGCCAAGTAGCTGAGTCCAATGTGAGGCACCCACTATGTGGGGCTGGCCTTTCAGGTGCCATGTATCTATCACTTAGCCCAAACTTGCCACACTCCACTTTGGCACAGACAATCGTATATACTTTTACATTCTCCATTTAATAATGTGGGCAGTATTCATTTCCACCAGGGCCGTGGTGGTTAAGAAAGAAAGGACTTGCATTTCCATAGCACCTGTAATGACCCCAGGATGTCATGGGGCACTTAACCAATGAAGTACTTGTGAAATGTAATCACCAATACACTGATATAGCGCAGATAATGTGGCAGGCAATTTGTGCACAACATGATCCCATAAATGGCAAAGATAAATGATCCGATATCCTGTTTTAGTGTTGGTTCAGGGATAAACATTTGCCAGGACACTGAGGAAACCCCTTGCTTTTATTCAAACAGTGCCATGGCCTCGGTTTAAACAATTTTTCCAGAAGTCAGCATTGCCAACATTTCAGGATGTTTTTCTTTATTTTAGGCTTTGTGTTACACATGATTGCCTCACTTTGCATTGTTAGAAATTAGAATTGCTCATAATCTTTACACCTTGCTAAACCAGAATGACTGCAATGGAGTTGCAACGTGGGTTTTGTGCTCATGTCTTTGGAGCAGAACTTCAAACCACTACCTTCTGGCTCACGTGAGAAAGTGTTACCATTGAGCTGAGGCTGAACACTTCATTAAAGCCATTGCCAGGTCTGAGTAGGATTGAATTTCTCACCTCAATTTGACCATGCATTCTGCGATGCACCACAAGTTCAATGATGAGTTTATCCAGCAACATTACAGTCCTCCAACTCATCTACATTTCCATTACACTTGATAGACAAAAGCATGGCCTACTGTGATTGCTCTTGGGAGCAAGGACGAATTAAATTGCAATATTGTATGGACGAAAGCAAGTAACCACATTTTCTACTGCTATATTAATCCTCCTTTTTCAGTTCTTCTGCCTGAAGGCAGGCCCTTGGCAATTATTTGCCAAACCACAGCAATGTATCAATGATTTTTTTACTCCAGCATGGTAAGGAGACAGGCCCTAACTCTACTTCAGCCCAAAAGGAAGATCAAGTTTGAAAAGGAAAGAACAGGGTAGAATTGTTAAAATCAATTCCTGCTTGCATTCTTTTTGTGCTACGCTTGGGTGCGTTGGTACGCTGAGTCAGACAGCTGTGGGGTTATGTCCCACTCCAGAGGCTAATACTTACAACTAAGGTCGACATTCCCAGTGCAGTACTGAGGGAATACAGCATTGTCAGAGGTACCT
Organism: Mustelus asterias; assembly: GCF_964213995.1. Taxonomy (NCBI): domain Eukaryota; kingdom Metazoa; phylum Chordata; class Chondrichthyes; order Carcharhiniformes; family Triakidae; genus Mustelus; species Mustelus asterias. The sequence continues at coordinate 86,198,106 of NC_135815.1, read as the reverse complement.
TTCTACAGATAAAATGTTAAACCATGGCCCCATCTTGCACTATTGCAAAGAAGTGCAGGTGATCTTTGCCTGGTCACCTGGCTGATATATATCCCTAACTAATACCAAAGCAAAACGTCTGGTTGCTGTCTGTGGGACCTTGCTGTTCACAAATTGGCTGCCGCACTTTCTACATTAGAACAGCAAGTACTTCAAATGTACTTCATTGGCTACGGTGGCACAGTGGTTAGCACTGCTGCCTCACAGCACCAGGGACCCGGGTTCGATTCCCAGAGTTTGCACGATCTCCCCATGTCTGTGTGGGTTTCCTCCGGGTGCTCCAGTTTCCTCCCACAGTCTGAAAGATGTGTTGGTTAGGTGCATTGACCCAAACAGGCACCGAAGTGTGGCGACTAGGGGAATTTCACAGCAACGTCATTGCAGCGTTAATGTAAGCCTTACTTGTGACTAATAAAGTTTATTTATTAGTTTATTTATTTAAATTTATAAAGTTTATTTATTTATAAACCTAAACTTAAAAAAAACAAGTTACTTTGGAACATCCTGAAGGCATTATATAAATGCAAGCTCATTCCCCTTTTCACTTTCCTGTTAGTTATTAGTGTTCTGCTCTGCATGCTCAAGATTTTGAAATGTTTTAACCTTTTCACCTTCTTACAAAATCTTGGCCGAATCCAAGAGATGCATTGGGTAATGATAATCTGAACAGCAAAAACTGGTCCGAAAATTATACTAATCTTTTTCCTTTAACCAGAATGGAATGAATCTCAAAATCACAAAGCAAGCGACAAAACATGGTGGCATATTTAAAAACAGGAGCCAACAGGGTCATGTCTGTAGGATGCAAAGGTTTGCTACAATTCCCTTGGTCTATATTGTGTATGTTTCACCGAATGCAGTTCTGCATCTGTCACAGCTCCAGTGCCACATTTTTCTACACGCAAACTTCTGTTCTGCATTGCTGCTGATTAGGTAAAACCTTACATTTTAACACAAATCAGAACTGTACTCTACAGAATCTGACAATCAATAGTGGGCAAGGAACTACCGAATGGCCAGGAGCTGAATATCTAGAACAAATGTTGACGTGTTTTCTGCCTTGAAAACATTGGTTTGCGTAAACTGGAGATCAAGTTTTATTCCCCCCTCAAGTTGCTCGTTCCACGCTGACCATTCTTAGGTCTTGCTGACTGCTGCTAACAATTAGTACTAAACTAGGGACACTTTTATGCTTTAACTCATGCTCATTAGATGGTGCAGTGGGTTAGATAGTAGCCTCATTTCTGGATCAGAGGAACTGGAAACAGTTATTCAGTCCCTCTGGCCTGCTTCTCCATTCGGTTAGATCATGGTTGGACTACTCCTGAACTTCATTCACCCGATACTCTGACCTCATAAAAATTTATTGATCTCATTCTTAAATGCTCCAATGAACCTCCAACATCCACATTTGGGGGGGAGAATTCCACATTTCTACTACTGTGTGTGCAAAAACTTGTTTCCTAATTTCCCTTCTGAATGACTGGACTCAAATCTTAAAATAAAATTGCACCTTTGTATTCTGGATTTTCCCCACCATAACAAACAGCTTCCCTGTACTTACTCTATAATTTTGAAAACCTCAAACAGATCACCCCTCAATCTTCTAAACTCAACTGATACAAGGCAAAGGTCTTTAACATGAACAATAATGTTTCTGTCAGTTTGGCAGGATAAGGGCGTATCTGGGAAGCAGTACCTCTGGTTTCACAGCTGTTGCCTTTAGAACAATCCTCTGATCTGCTCTGTGTCCGAATCGAGGTCAATATCATAGAAACAGGGCCGAGTGGGTAGTCCTGGCATGGTGCTCATCTGTAAGGAATCAAAAAGAGAACATGACTGACATAAAGAGATAAAAATACATATCCAAGAATTTAGAGTACAGAGGGAGGCCATTTAGCCCATCTGTCCCATGCTAGCTCATGGATAGTTGCACAAATTGCAAGTTATGCTGTGAGGGCACATTGAATGACACTCAGACATGATTGAAGACACAAAGACTGCAATATCTTACTCCCCCTGAAGACAGCTCTCTTGAAGTAACTGGCAGGATCCCCAAAGAAACAACACAAACAATTTTTCAGGGGAGGGATCCCCCAAACTTATGGTAGGAGATCAGGTGAGCTATTGCAGAAAACCAACGACAAATATTGCATCACGTTACACAGCTAACCAACAACCCCCATGCACTTCTTACCTGGTGCTACATCCTTGAGAAACCCTTAAACCTTTCTTCCCAAACATAATGGATGAACATTTGATCTTCAAATTGATTTCATTCAGAAACAGTTCAACAATTTTTCATTCAAAAGTATTCACCTCCTTTATCAAAATAAGGCCTTTACGTGTCTATATGAGTCTGTGTCTGCATAAATGTGTACCTAGTAAGAAGTCTCACAACACCAGGTTAAAGTCCAACAGGTATATTTGGTAGCAAATACCAAAAGCTTTCGGAGCGCTGCTCCTTCGTCAGATGGAGTGGAAATGTGCTCTCAAACAGTGCACAGAGACACAAAATCAAGTTACAGTGTACCTGCCAGTCTGTATGCTCATGTGTCTGTGCATGCATGTACCTGTGTGTACGCATGTGCTCCTGTGGATGTGTACATGTAGACAATACTCTGATCAGCATACTTTGAAAAGTTTTTGGTGTCCTGAAGCAGCCGAGAATGTTACACAGGAACGGAAGCAGGAGCAGGCCGTTCAGCCTCCCCAGTATTTGCTGCCATTCAATTACTGGTAGATAGCTGATCTGTACCTCAGCTCCATTTACCCGTCTTAATTCCATATGCATTCATACCTTTACCCAACACAAATGCATTGATCTGTCTTGATATTTTCAACTAAACTCCAACATTCATAGTTTTTTGGGGCAGGTCTGTTCTGGATTTCCGCTACCTTATGTGGAAAAGTGCTTCTTGACATCACTCCTGAATGGCCTAATTCTACTTTTAAGGGTCTGAACTCTTATTCGGGAATTCCACTAAAGAGAAAAAGGCTTTTGTTTATCTACCTATCAAATCATTTAATTACAAATCACAAATTAATATTCTATCTTTAAGGGAACAGAAGCCTGGTCTCTGCAACCCGTCCTCATAATTTAACCTATAAAGCCAAGTTTACAGGCAAGTTCTTGATGTGTATTTCTTTTGTACCTTCATCACATGGTGCTATTTTTAGCAGTTCACAGTGGGGTGGGTGAGGAATTGTCCAGGAAGTTGAACCACAGAGAACTTTATTTTGTGGACGGGATGGGGGAAGTGGAGGGTTTACAAAACCACAGCTGGTAAATAATTTATAAAATAACCAACTAGGGGAAATAAAACATACTTTTAAGCTGATGAAAGTTAACCTGCACAATGGTCGCAGAACAGATAAAATCACCCAATCCACACAATAGACATGGATTATATTATAAAGGTTAATAGCCACAATTCCCAAACACTAACCGGCCGCACCAGGTAATCACAAAAGAGCTTTTACAAGATTGCAAGCATTCTAAACATTTTCGATGTCACAAACTGCTAATATAATGAAAATCTGGAGTATTGTATTATGTTGGGAAATTTTAAATTTAAAGTACGTACAGGTAGTACTAACTGAAAGAAAGAACTAGCATTTGTATAATATCATTTGTCACATCAGAACCTCCCTCAGCACATTACTGTCAATGAGTTACTTTTTGAAGTGTACTTACTGTTGTAACATAGAAAGCATGGCAGCTAAAGTGTGCACAGCAAGATCTCACAAACAACGATCCATGTTTTAATGATGTTCATTGACACCCACGAGAGTGGCCTTTTTTTGAAATAACCATCCACAAAACAGCACCTCTAACAATGCAGCACTCCCTCACTATTGCACTGAAGTCAGTCTAGATTTTGTGCTCAAGTCTTTGGAGTGGGGTTGTAATCCACAACCTTCTGATCCAAAAAGTGAGATCATTACCATGGAGCCATGGCTGACACCAAACACTGTAGTATTAAAACCACAGCAGCAGAATTTACAGGCAGCCCAAAGTATTATATACTTTGAGAATATAATGGTTGTGTTATTGCACTAGTAATTCAGAGATTCAAATCCCAAAATGCAGTTTAAAAATTTAGCTAACAAAATCCAGAATCAGTAAAAATGACTAGGAATTTGTTGGATTAGCACAAACTGGATCTCTTATGTCCTGTAGGAAAGAAAAAAAAATCTGCCAACCTACTTGGTCTGGCTTGTTGTTTTAAAAACTCCCGCCCCCGTACTAACCTAGTTAACTCTGATATGCCCTCTGAAGTGGCCTAGCAAGGTCCATAGTTATATCAAAACCTCTGGGCAACTAGGGATGGACAATAAATGCTGTCCTTGCCCACATCACAGGAATTAAATTAAAATATACCCGTCAAAAGCAGAATAGCTTAGTGCAATTCATTTTGTCAAGAGTTTAGTAGACCATATAGCCAAGTTGTAGAATAAAGAAAACGCACCACAGATTCTGAAAGGCTGTACAAAAAAAATGAATTTTCACTCCGTTATTTTTTGCATTGCTCAGTTCAAGCTATTGGGCAATTTAAATACTTTAACACATAAAAAGAGCATGGAGTTATCAGAACTAAATCAAGGACTTGGTGCAAAATAAAATCATGTTTTAAAAAAAGCATTTGAACATTTCTATAATTGTTTTAACAGTTTTTCCGCTTCAACTTGTAACCTGTTTGTTATGTTTCATTCCTTAAAAATGGGAGAAAATAGTCTGCTAATTTCAACAATTATTATTTATATTCCTGAAAGGAAACGTCAATCCTAGTGAAAAGACAACAGGCTAATGGAATGTTGGCCTTTATCTCAAAGGGGCTGCAATACAAAGGGAGAGGAAGTGTTTCAGTTGTATAAAGCCATGGTCAGACCCCATCTGGAGGAGTCGGGTCAGTTCTGAGCACCATGCCGCAGGAAGGATATACTGGCCTTAGAGGGGGTGCAGTGCAGATTCACCAAAATGATAGCAGGGCTTAGAGTTATATTATAAGGATGAGTTATGTAAACTTGGCTTGTAGTTCTTTCAAGTTTGCGAGAATAAGCGTAAAGAGGCTCCAATTTCAGAATTGCCATTTTCAATATAATTTACTGCAGAGGTGCAAAGTAATGCGTTCTCACAGAAGCATTGAGAGACAATATTTATATAATGGCATAGTTCTAAAGAGTGTTCAACGACAGAGAGGACTGGTGGTTCATCTGCATAAGTCTTTGAAAGCAGCAGGACATATCGAGAAAGTAGTTAGCAGAGCATGAGGTCATGAGCTTCGTAAATAGAGGTATAGAGTACAAAAGCATGGAAGTCATGCTGGACCTTTATAAAGCTCTGGCTAGACAAGTAGAATATCGCATCCAGTTCTAGTCACCACACTTGAGGAAGTATATGAGGATCCTCAAAAGGGTGTAGAGGAGATTTACCAGAATGGTTCTGGGGCCAAGGGATTTTAGCTACAAGGTTAGTTTGGAGAAGCTGGGGTTCTTCTCCTTATGTTGCGAGGGGTAATGACCTGCAACTCGTTACTTAGGAGGATGGAAGTGGAATTGTTGAATGATTTCAAAATGAAATCAGATGGACACCTGGGGTAAATAAACTTGCAGGGCTATAGGTATAGAACATAGAACATTACAGCGCAGTACAGGCCCTTCGGCCCTCGATGTTGCGCCGACCAGTGGTACCAATCTAAAGCCCGTCTAATCTACACTATTCCAATATCATCCATATGTTTATCCAATAACCACTTGAACGCTCTCAAGGTTGACGAGTCCACCACTGCTGCAGGCAGGGCATTCCACGCCCTTACTACTCTCTGAGTAAAGAACCTACCTCTAACATCTGTCCTATATCTCTCACCCCTCAATTTAAAGCTATGTCCCCTCGTGCTAGCCAACATCATCCGAGGAAAAAGGCTCTCACTATCCACCCTATCTAACCCTCTGATCATCTTGTATGCCTCTATTAAGTCACCTCTTAACCTTCTTCTCTCTAACGAAAACAACCTCAAGCCCCTCAGCCTTTCCTCATATGATTTTCCCACCATACCAGGCAACATCCTGGTAAATCTCCTCTGCACCCTTTCCAACACTTCCACATCTTTCCTATAATGCGGCGACCAGAACTGTACGCAATACTCCAAATGCGGCCGCACCAGAGTTTTGTACAGCTGCAGCATGACCTCCTGGCTCTGAAACTCAATCCCTCTACCAATAAAAGCTAACACACCGTACGCCTTCTTAACAACCCTATCAACCTGGGTGCCACCTTTCAGGGATCTATGCACATGGACACCCAGATCCCTCTGTTAATCCACACTACCAAGTATCTTACCATTAGCCCAGTACTCTGTATTCATGTTACTCCTTCCAAAGTGAATCACCTCACACTTTTCCGCATTATACTCCATTTGCCACCTCTCAGCCCAACTCTGCAGCTTATCTATGTCCCTCTGTAACCTGCCACTTCCCTCCGCACTGTCTACAACTCCACCGACTTTAGTGTCATCCGCAAATTTACTAATCCATCCTTCCACGCCCTCATCCAAGTCATTAATAAAAATGACAAACATAGAGTGGGAGAATGGGACTGACCACACTGCTCCACAGAGAGCTGACCTGGCTTCCGTGGACTGAATGGCCTTCTTCTGTGTTTTTGCGATGACGCTCCTATGATTGGGGGAGTCCAAATCCAGGGGCCATAAATACAAGATGGTCACTAACAAATCCAACATGAAATTCAGGACAAATATCTTTACCCAGGGAACAGCTAAAATATCAGGAGCACTTGAGGTGAATAGTATAGTTGTATTTAAGGGGAATCTAGATAAACACGTGAAGGGGAAAGGAATGGAAGGATACGTGCAAAGGATGAGAGAGAACAAGGGAGAATTCTTGTTTGGAGCATAAACACCAGCATGGATCAGTTTGGCCTGTTTCTGGACTGCAAATTCTCTATATTTCAGATTGTAGTTCTTCCTTTCTTACAGTAATAGGATGCATTGCTTTTCCAGAACTGAAATGAGCTCCGTCAGAATTGGTAGCAGAAGCTGCAAGAAACTCATGGGCCCAGTCTACGGAGTGGCCACTGCTGGGGAAACAGAGCAGGAGGAAAGGCAGCAATGTGAAGATGTGTTCTGTGCAGTCTAGTCTGCATTTCACACTGCAGCACCGACAAGAATTGCTGCGCAGCTATCCCACCTGAATTTTAAGTAGCGAGATATAAAAAAAAACGTAAATCAGACTTTTAATTAGATTGGTGGTACCAGAGTGTGCAATGATTCATAAAATCTATTAAAATTCTGACAGTTATGAGGCCACAGGTAAAAAGTACAAGAATTGCATAGCTTCAAGAAATTTTAAAATAAAAATAATCAAACAAATCAATGGCATTCCCCCACACTACTAGCCGTCCTCATCATTAAAATGGCATATCACAGCCTTAGACAGTATTATATATTTCAAATATCTTTGGAATTTGTATCACTGACAAGGACACCATTTCTTGCCTGTTCATAACTGCTCTGAGGATGCGGTGATACAAGTAAGTGGCAAGGCCATTTTAAAGGACAGTTAAGAGTCAGCGCTGGTGTAAGACTGAAACCATATATAAGTCAGACTAGAAATGGTTATGGGAATGGCAGCATAGCAGTTATGTGAGCGGACTTGAGATATAAAGGTATGTTCAGAGACACGAGTTCAAATTCCACATTTTAATTCAGTTAAGTCAATCTGGAATAAAAATGATATCTGCAATGGTGATCACGTCACTATCAATTGTCATAAAAATCTATCCGGTTAACGAATGGTCTTTAGGGAAGGAAACCAGCCATCATTATCTGGTCTGGTCTACCAGATCCACAGCAGTACAGTTCATTTTTAACCACCCTGTGAATCTCCCTCGTAAACCACTCAGTTATCAAGAAGGCTTCACAAAGATAGTTAGTTACAGGCACTAAATTCCGAACAGGCCATATACGGCAGCCTTGTTGACGATGCTCAAATCCTGTAAACGAACAGGAAAAATGGACAACTGATTTCCTTCCCGGCAGAACATTAGTGTATCATTTGGGGATTTTAAAGAAACATCAAATAAACAGCTTCACGGTTACTTCTACTGACACCCTAAGTGGGCACTGGCCATCTGGCATTTGACTTGTCCACGTTATTGGCCTAAATGACTTGCGACAAGCTTGCATATATAGTACAGTGCTGGGGGGTGTGGTGGGTAAATCATGTGCATTGCACACATGGTCAGTACCCAACCCGAGTTGTCTGGAGCTCATTAAGAGTTAACCATATAGGTGGAACCAGAGGCACAAGTAGGCCACTTCAGCTAAGGACTGCAGGTCCCCACCCCATGAAGGATGTGAGTGAACCTAATGGGTTTCACAATGATTTGACAGCTTCATGACAAATTGCTCTGTTGCCAGCCACAAATAAATAGATTTATTGAATTCAATTTCACAATTTACTGTGACAGGACTTGAAAACATGGCCTCTGGATTCATAGCTCAGTTCAAAACCAATAGATTGCCACACCATAAAACCAAATATATGAACGTTATACTACTTTCTATCTCTCTAAATTTGCTTGGGTTTCCTGGTTGTCTGAGTGCAACACTGCATTGCTTATTTTCGGAAAACATTGAAGATGAAATGTCTCAATAACAAAATGCGCAAAAGGAGGAATTAACTGTTCTTCCTACATGTGACTGAGATTACTGCACAGGAGAGAGTAAATTCAATTTAAACTGATAAAAGATTTAAGAAGGCAAGCTTGTAAACATATCGCTGTCTTCTCACAAACATTTCCACTCCATCTGACGAAGGAGCAGCGCTCCGAAAGCTAATGGTATTTGCTACCAAATAAACCTGTTGGACTTTAACCTGGTGTTGTTAAAACTCTTACTGTTCTCACAAACAGCCAGGGAGAAGTGTAATGTGAGTCTCTCAGCAATCAAAATTCACCTACAGCCATCTCACCACAACACTGGGGGTAAGAATAATAAATCTGTCTTTCACTGGGTACAAACTGTGTCAATCATCTCTATAATTAAATATTAGGCAGCCAGAAACCATTGAGCTGGATTATGTGTTCCTCCGTTGGTGGGTTTGAGGGCGGGGACCCACACAAAGCCCAACAGCAGCCATGCTCATCACATATCCACCTTTATTGCAGTTAAACAGGGGAAGCCTGCCCTTGGGCCTACTGAGGCCTTTAAGTGACCAATTAATGGCCACTTAAGAGCCTCATCTGTCAGCATTATATGCTGCGGGGGGTGGAACGGGGCTCGGGAAAGATGGGAAGCCTGGCAGGTTTGGCTATATGGGTTGATGTTGGGTAGGGTGGTTGGAACCTCCTTAGTAGGCCCCCAGGCTGATCTCGGAGTGACCCCAGACTTACCGGAGCTCTTCAACGTGGTGAGACTGTTGACCCAGCAGTGGCCATTGCTCCTGGAGGTGCTGCTGAGACAACAGAGCTGCTGGCCACCTTTACTCTAAGGTGGAACTTCCTCCTGAGGGGTGCGGAAGTCCTGCCGCCAACCAATTAACTCTGCACCTGGCATTAGATGGCTGTGGAGCCACTATCGGGATTGTGGGTGGCACCCTGACTTTTTAGCCAGTGGTGTGGGAACTATGGCGTCCCATTAAGTCCAGCTAATTGTCTTTAGGCCCTGTTATATATTCCATTTCCCTAGAAACTGACTCCATCCTCCCATCCTGAGCTTCTATCTGAGAATGAATCAGACCATTCCCAACAATGACATTCTACCTGACCTTAAGCTGAGTGTGACAAGGCTTCCCACCTTGCACCCCTCATAAACTTGAGTTCATACAAAGCATTATTGCCCACATCCTAATTTGCACCCAGCCCCATCCACCCATCACCCTGGTGTTCGAAGGCTTACATTGGCTCCTGGTCCAGCAGTGTCTCTATTTTAAAATTCTAATCCTAGTTTTCAAATTTCTGTTGCCTCACACCACTCCTTATTTCTAAATATCTTCCGGTCATATGCAATTCTGCATTTTTCCAATCCTGGCCTCTTGTGAGTTCCCAGATTTTTATCACACATCATCCACTGGCAGCTATGTCTCTGGATGGCTCGAGTCCTAAGCTCTGGAACCCTCTCCAAATCTCTTCACTATTTTTCACATTTAAAATACTTGTTAAAACTTACTTTGTTGAATAACCACTTGGTTATGGATGCCAATATCGCCTGTGAAGGCACCTTGAGACATTTTAATCTTAAGTTGCTAAATAAATACAAGTTGCAGTTTAAAACTATGTTCACAGAGTGTTCACAGAGTGTCCCGATGCTCATACCCTCACTTTGAGGCACACTTGTCCTGTGAATTAATCCCTTCAGTGCCCAGTAATTACATTTTAACCAATACTGCACAAAGATTAGAGATTCTCCCCAACTCCTACATCCCTCCCCCCATGAGTGCACAGGCTGCAATCCCCAAACTTTAACAGAAAATCTTCTGCGTGAAGAGGTGTTTTGCAAATGGTACTAAGATGGTTAACATTCCACCTTATGCAGATTTATCCTGATTATACAAAAGTAGTAAATCTTGCATTTATATAGCACAGTTGACAGAGAGATACAACAAAAAATGGATTCAGGGTCAAGGAGGAGAGATCAGGAAAGGATTCAAAATTTGGTCAAATAGATGTGTTTTGAACATAAAGCGGGAAGAGGATGGCTCTCCAGGATATAGAGAAGGAACTTAGACCATAGAGCATGGATGGCAGAAGTTATGATTGCTAATAGTGAGGTAGGGAATACTAGAGGCAGGAGCCAGAAACCAAAGATTTCAGGAACACCAGGGCTGGAGGTTAGCGAGATAAAAAGGACAAGGTTATGAAAGAATTGACCAAGGATGTGAATTCTAGGTTTGAGTTGTTTGGGAACTGGGAGCTAATGTAGCTGAGTGAAGGCAGCAATGAAGGACAATTGGGTCTCGATGTGGAATAGATCGTAGGAAGCCAAGACAATAGAATACTATATTTGTAATTGTGTTCTGCATTACTTACTATGCCGAAAATAGGGAAAAAAGCCATGCGAGGAAAAGAGTGCAGCTGGACCAAGACAATTCTCCCTCAACATCAACAAAATAAGGAGATAGTCATCAACTTCAGGAAGCATAGTGGAGGACATGCCTCTGTCTACGTCAACGGGGACAAAGGGGAAATGGTCAAGAGCTTCAGGTTTCTGGGTATCCAGATCACCAACAACCTGTCCTGGTCCCTTCACGCCGACGCTATAGTTAAGAAATCCCACCAACGCCTCTACTTTCTCAGGAGGCTAAGGAAATTTGGCATGTCCGCTATGGCTCTCACCAACTTTTACAGATTACCCATAGAAAGCATCCTCCCTGGTTGTATCACAGCTTGGTATGACTCCTGCTCTGTCCAAGACCGCAAAAAACTACAAAGGGCAAACGAAACCCAGTCCATCACGCAAACCAGCCTCCCATCCATTGACTCTATCTACACTTCCCGCTGCCTTGGAAAAGCAGCCAGCATAATGAAGGATCCCACACACCCCAGACATACGCTCTTTCACCTTCTTCCATCAGGAAAACAATACAAAAGTCTGAGGACACGTATCAACCGACTAGAGAACAGCTTCTTCCCTGCTGCCATCAGACTTTTGAATGGACCTACCTCATAAGTTGATCTTTCTCTACACCCTAGCTATGATTGCAACACCTTATTCCGCACTCTCTTCTTTCCTTCTCTACGCACGGTATGCTTTGTCTGTATAGTGCACAAGAAACAATACTTTTCACTGTATACTAATACATGTGACAATAATAAATCAAATCAAATTCCAAATGGTTGGGTGAGTGAATACCTGAGAACTTGACCAATGTCTTAATTCAACCATAAATCAGCACCAAGCTGAGGCAGGTTAGCACCAGCTGTTTGTACTGGAATACACAGTATATTGCGAATCATTACAGGGTGCTGGGCCTTGCAACAATCCAGTAAATGTCTCAGTGTTACTGAAGGTCGGTTCAATTAACTGCAGAATCCACCCCACCCAAAAAAAACCTTTGGGAGGCGACTAATGGGAAGCGATCTTTAGCGACTGTAAAGAAGCACATTCAAGGTCCAACTGAATCAGAGAGGAAAGTGCAAATCCTGCAGCTTTTAACGTGGCAGCCTCAATCAATCAGAGGCGAGTACTGCAAAAACCTGTCTCGGCGGCAGAATAATTGAATGTGTAATGCGACTCCAGGCATACAGGGAGTCATTCCCATCACACGCATATAATGGTGTGATTCGATATTACTTCCAATATTACTGATTTACAGTTCACGTTACCAACCAATCTAAGGGTATTGTTTACATGCCATTTACCTACTGAACTGAAATCTGCAGGTCATTTGATCAGCTTGCATGCTCATCACTGATGGGCAATGCAGGTCGCTGTGTTAAGAGAACACTGCTTGCATTAATCCAATCAAAATCAAATGATTAGAGTGAAATCTGCACCAAGGAATCCCCTCAATATAAAAACTGCTGGGGTGGGTGCTTTTTGGAAAGGGCAGTGGGAGTGTTACTTTATCCAAATTTACAAAACTCATGGGATAAATCTTGTGAGTTCCTGTTTACAGGCTAGTACACAAAATCCAAAAAAATCCTGATAAATCAAATTACAACAGTCATGAGAGGGCCCTTTGCTCGCACAACAACTGCAACAACATCCATTTGCTGGCTGGGCTGAATCATCATAGAAATCATAGAAACCCTACAGCACAGAAAGAGGCCATTCGGCCCTTCGAGTCTGCACCGACCACAATCCCACCCAGGCGCTACCCCCATATCCCTACATATTTTATCCACTAATCCCTCTAACCTACGCATCTCAGGACACTAAGGGCAATTTTCAGCATAGCCAAACAACCTAACCCGCACATCTTTGGACTGTGGGAGGAAACCGGAGCACCCGGAGGAAACCCACGCAGACACGAGGAGAATGTGCAAACTCCACACAGACAGAATGTGTATCATGTATCAGAATGTAATCATGGAATCTTACAGCACAGGAGGCCATTCAGCCCATTGGGCTGGTTCTGTGAAAGAGGTATCCAAATAGTCACTCCTCTACTCAATTTCTACAGCTCTGCAAATTTCTCCTTTTTAAGTATATATTCAATCCCCTTTTAAAAGTTACTACTGAATCTGCTTCCACCAGCCTCGAGCAATGCATTCCAGATCGTAACAACTCAACTGTTAAAATACATTTTTTGAATTATCTGATTTTTTCTTTAAATCTGTGTTCTCTGGTTATTGCCCCTCATGATGTGGAGATGCCAGCGTTGGACTGGGGTAAACACAGTAAGAAGTCTCACATTTTTTTAAAAGTCCAACAGGTTTATTTGGTTGCAAAAGCCACTCGCTTTCGGAGCGCTGCCCCTTCGTCAGGTGAGTGGGAGTTCTGTTCACAAACAGGGCATATAAAGACACAAACTCAATTTACAAAATAATGATTGGAATGCGAGTCTTTACAGGTAATCAAGTCTTAAAGGTACAGACAATGCGAGTGGAGAGAGCGTTAATTGCCCCTCATACTAGTGGAAACAGTTTCTTTATATTTACTCTTATCAAAACCCCCTTGATTTTGAACACCTCTATTAAATCTCATTGTAAAGATCTTCTTAAGCCTGATATTCTAGAAAATAGGCTAAAATTAATTCATGGCTGGGAGCAAGAGATCAATTATTTTTAACGACAAGGAACACACTCACATTTCTACAAATGCCCTTCAAAAGTGTCCATGCTGACCTATATTAGGTTCCCAGTCATGCAGCACCTTGATTGCAAAACTATAAATTTCCAATTTCCTGAATGGCCTCACCCCTTCTTATCTCTGTAACCTCCTCCAGTCTTACAACCCTCCAAGTTCTCTGCACTTCTCCAATTCTGATCACTTGTCCATGCCTGATTTTAATCACTCCAGTAGTGGTAACCTTGCATTCAGCTACCTGGCCCCAACCTCTGGATTTCCTCCCTAAGCTTTTCCTTCCTTTACAGCAATCCTTAAAAATCTATCGTTGTCCAAATTTTAGGTCACCTGTCCACTGCACAAAACATATTATAACCAAAAATATATGTTAAACGTAGTTACTTAAGTGACACTGTGGGTGGGATTTTCCAGCTGCACTCACCCCGAAACCAGAAAATCCCACCCATGGTCAACGGACCTTTCCGTGGTCTGCCCCTCGCCAGCTACGATTCCTGTGGTGGATGGAACTGGAAAATGTGCCTCTATATTTCCACCACTAAACATTAATACGTAATGACACTAGCTCAAAAGTTCATAAACATCATTCAAAGTATTATATATCACGATCAGAGCACTTCTACAATCTCTGTAATGTTTAGGAAGTAACCACAAACTAACATATCCAAGCAATCAACACCTGTTACTTATCGTGCACCTGATTTGATTTTATTCTGGTGTGGACCTTTTCTGCAGCTTTGATCCAAAAGCCTACCCAGAACTTGGATTTGTTTTTTAATACCAAAGGCCCTATTGAGCGAAATACTGAAGTGCTAACACGGAATCATAGAATCCCTACAGTGCAGAAGGAGGACATTCGGCCCATCAAGCCTGTACCGACAACAATCCCACCCAGACCTTATCCCCATAACCCCACGTATTTACCCTGCTAATCCCCCTGACACTAAGGGGCAATTTAGCATGGCCAATCCACCTAATCTGCACATCTTTGGACTGTGGGAGGAAACCGGAGCACCCGGAGGGAACCCACGCAGACACGAGGAGACACAAACTTCATACCGTCACCCAAGGTCCGAATTGAACCCGGGTCCCTGGCGCTGAGGCAGCAGTGCTAACCACTGTGCCACCATGCTGCCAGCAGCATCCTATACAACAGAGCACTCAGATTTTGACCAATGTCAAATAAAACTGTTCACAACCTCTGGATTACCAAAGCACTTTAGAGCTAATTAAATGCTTTTACAGCATACTCACTGCCGGAAACCTGGTAGCCAATTTGAGCTCAGCAAGTTCCCACAATCACCAATATGTGATCATGACCTCATAATCAGCTTGAGGAATAAATATTGACAAAGACAACAGAAGAGCTCACCTCCAGTTTGTTTTCAGCTCAGTAGGCAAATGGCATGTAAACAATACTGTTAGAATGGCTGGTGACGTGGAATGTAAAATGGTGATCCTGGAAGTAATATCGAATTACACTATTATGTGATTGTGAGATGGGAATGGTGAGTTCTTCTTTGAAATAGCAAATTGGGATCTTTTCCATCCACTTAGAAGAGTAAATGGGACCGCATTTTAACATCTAATCTGGAAGGTAGCATCCCCTGACAGAGCAACATTCCCCCAATACTGAATGAGAGACTGTCACCCTTGTGCCAAAATCTCTGGATTGAAAGTTGAACCACCACTTCCTGGCAGAGTTTCTACCAACTGAACTATGGTTGACACCTTGTATGTGATGTAGGTAAACAGAATAAAGGTGGGTCCCTGTTGCAGAAATGTTTTCACAGCAACTGTCAAGAACAACGTTTAAAAGGAGAAGCCCTCATGAAACAACAGATTATTGCTGGATAAAACCAAGCTTTTCTTTCTTAATTGAACGGGATCAATCTTCATTTGCTTGGTGGAGTGCTGTGTTTATGACATGCAGAGATTCAGGCTGAAATAGGGCACTGGTTCAATACCATCTGCGGTTCATTATGTCCTGATCATTAATGGGGAGAAGTTTAACAACACCAGGTTAAAGTCCAACAGGTTTATTTGGTAGCAAAAGCCACACAAGCTTTCGAGGCTCTGAGCCCCTTCTTCAGGTGAGTGGGAATTCTGTTCACAAACAGAACTTATAAGACCTGAAGAAGGGGCTCAGAGCCTCGAAAGCTTGTGTGGCTTTTGCTACCAAATAAACCTGTTGGACTTTAACCTGGTGTTGTTAAACTTCTTACTGTGTTTACCCCAGTCCAACGCCGGCATCTCCACATCATTAATGGGGATACAGAATACAAGCTATAAAGGCCACATAATTAGAACAGCATCTGACAGATTGAGCAAGGTTTATTGCCTACTTTTGAGAGATTTTGGTGGATCGCAGTGTAAAAATAAATCCAGTTGCCTGTTCAAGACTTTGTCCTTGTGAAATAGAGACTCATCACTAATGAGGTACAGAGAACTGTCGATGATCCACTTCCAAGGCAGACACCCAGAGCTGAATACAATAACCCAGCATGAGTCGTTTTCCTACTTTTTAGAGAAAGCATTACTCACTGCCTTGTACTGCAGACTCCAAGTAATCACTCATTGTCAAAAACGGTCAGACGGCGTGGGAGTCGCTTGGCTGGTTTATATAAAATTTAACTCTTAAAATTCCAGGAGCTGAGGGCTAGGCAGCAGCTTATGCCATTAACTTGCGCACTGCTTTGCCAAGGCAATAGAAGTACTCAGATACTAATAAGAGCTTATCATTGAATTAACCCTAAAATTTAAGAAAGAAAGCTCTGTCTCATTGCCTACCCTGATTTTCCTATTGCGTTCTATTCTATTCCCTTGTTTTACAAAATAACAACCCGGAAGGCATGGGCTGTAGGCCATTTGGTCAATCATGCCTGTGTCATCCCTTTGAAAAAGCTATCCAATTAGCAGCTGCTCTTTTGCCAGGGTTCTGATAATGTTTCCTTCTCCAAGTATTGATCCAGTTCCTTTTTGAAAATTACCATTGAATCTGCATCCATCACACTTCCAACCAGCACATTCCAGATCATTACAACTCAGGCTCCCCCTGCAATTATTATAAATTTCTGTCTCTAGCCACTGATTCTCTCATTTACTCCATTAAAACGCCTCTCAATTTTGGATTCCTCTACTAAATCTACCCTTAATTTTTGCTGTTTTTGGGAATTTATCCTTAATTATTACACCATCTTAATGCAATAATAACTTTTAGTTGCTTTCTCCGTCTTCTCAACTCTCAGCCTTCATTCTAGAAGGAGCACTGAAAAAAATACTTATCAGAGCTTCATTTGCATGGAGACTGGATTCAAAGATCTGCTTTACTGTCATCCCAAAGATTCTGCATGTAGCATATAGATGTGCAGGTTAGGTTGATTGGCCCTTATTGTCGGGGAGATTAGCAGGGTAAATACGTGGGGTTATGGGGATAGGGCCTGGGTGGGATTGTTGTTGGTGCAGACTTGATGGGCTGAATGGCCTCTTTCTGCACTGTAAGGATTCTATGATATAGAGATTAATAATTTCAACTGTAAAATGCACCACACCGGGAGCTGTTTTTTTAAAAACTACATCCAGACTCAGCTGAAGAACTGTCAGGGTTAACATTAAATTGTCTTTTATCAGGTAAAGGTGACACATGCTATATACCAGGTGAGAGATGTAAAGGAGGAGCTGGATCACCTTTTGAACAAAATTTCACTTGCATGCACTGGTCCAGTGAATGGGAACTCCTCCATGTTTTCCATTTGCAAAATACTTCAGTCCAACTCTCAGGCCGATGCTCACAGTAATGGGATGAGGTGGGACAAAGATCAATGCTAGCAAGTGAGGCAGCAGTTACTTTTGCAAACATAAAAGGGGCAATTTAACCCCACTAGGTGGGCAGAAATCCCATGGAATCAACTGGAATATTGCACACACTGTCCAACATTACGCTCCAGTGACGGGGAGTAAAATCAGTGTTGTACCCAATTCTGGCAGTTTCCCTTATGGCAGTGTTAGGTTACAATTGTTTCTCCAAGCAATCAATTTTGGGCTCAGCAATGTTCCATATAAATACCGTTGCAATTTAAGATTTCCTATTCCATACACTATTTCCTGAGCGAAAACCAGGACAAATTCTCTCTCCTACATGATTCAGCCTGTAGTCATTGCCTATTAAAAGGCGCACACACGCGTGCCTGTCATAAATGTGCACTTTGACAAGAGTATGCATTTGTGGTCGCCTGTGCACACATCCACATGTGTAAAGGCGCACACGAGGATGGTTCAAGGCTCAATTCTATTATCAATCCACTTGTAGCTGTAAGATAAACTCAATGGCTGCATTAATCCTACCAGGTTTTTATAGAATCATAGAATCCCTACAGTACAGAGAGGCCATTTGGCCCATCGATTCTGCACCGATCACAATCTCACCCAAGCCCTATCCCCATAACCCCACTTATTTATCCTGCTAACTCCCTGACACTAAGGGGCAATTTAGTGTGGCCAATCAACCTAACCCGCACATCTCTGGACTGTGGGAGGAAACCAAAGCACCTGGAGGAAACCCATGCAGACACGGGGAGAAAGTGCAAACTCTGCACAGTCACCCAAGGCTGGGAATCAAACCCGGGTTCCTGGCGCTGTGAGGCAGCAATGATAACCACCGCCCCATTGCAAAACACGATTTATTAAACTTTACAACAAGAGAAGTTCAGCAGAATTCTGCATTGTTGTATATATTGTATTTGGTAAAGTGGAGGAATGGTTTTAATTTTTTTTCTGTGCTCAAGAACAAGTATTGCTCAGAGAATTACAGATTTTATTCCCAACTATATTTCTTGTTGCCAAGATACTTCTGCATTTCAAAAACTATAAATCATTTCCTTGGTTTCAACCAGACTCAGCTCCGACCCTCTTAAACAATTCCTTTTATCTTCCTTCAACAGGGAAGAGATAGACGATGACTTTCATCATCCCACCTTCCAGATCTGGTCCCACCATGCATTATCTACCTTAAACATGTTGGAGGTGTCATCTTTCAGTAGATCAAGGCACTCTTTGCCCTCTCGGGTGGAGGTAAACAAAAGCTCCCATGGCACTATTTCAAAGTAAGAAGTCTCACAACACCAGGTTGGCCCATCGAGTCTGCACCGATCACAATCTCACCCAGGCCCTATCCCCATAACCCCACTTATTTACCCTGCTAACCCCCTGACACTAAGGGGCAATTTAGTGTGGCCAATCAACCTAACCCACACATCTCTGGACTGTGGGAGGAAACCAAAGCACCCGGAGGAAACCGGAGGCTTCTTACTGTGTTTACCCCAGTCCAACGCCGGCACCTCCACATCATGACTATTTCAAAGGACAGCAGGGGAGTTGGTGTCCTCATCAATACTTGTACTTCAACCAACACCGTTAACAAAGATGATGTGGTCTTTAATTACATTGCTATCTGTAGACCCTGCTTGTGCACAAATTAGCTGGTTCATTTCTAACCTAATGCTGACATTAGAACACTGGCTGTTATGTCCACGAGGGGGCAGGTCGGGCTTTGATCGAACTTTTCCTTTGAAAGACAGCCTCCAACAGTGCAGCACTCCCTCAGCATTGCATTGGAAATGTTAGCCTGGATTATGTTGTCAAGTCTCTGCAGTGGGACTTGAACCTATAATCTTTTAACGCCATCACTGAATCATGCTGTGACTTAGAGAGAAGAGAGTACAGCTGATCCAACATTGCTAAATGCATGTTGCACTGTCTGGCTATATTCCGCGGACAACTGTATTGATTTCATTCTCCCTAGAGCTGTGCACTGATGCTGCTACTATATGTAGGACATCTAGCTTGTATGACATTGGGCAATGTTTTGCAAGCAGCTGTTCTTTATTAAGTCTGAAATGAAGGAAACATTTGTCTTAGCCCATGACCTTATCAGCAAAATTCCTTAATTTCTCCTTCCCTGCTAATCCTGTGACGTTCCCCTTTTCTTTTCACCACCTTTCAGTGCTCCCAGTGGTTCATATTCTTCACCTATAGACATTCACACTAACCCAAATCACTGCAAGAGACGTCCCATTCATGAATTAATGCACTGGCCCTCCATCTGTTCAATTACATATCAGTATCATGTGAAGAGAAGAGCCGGAAATGCTTCATAAACATTTTTCCTTCTGTACAGTTCATTTGGAGTACATAATTTAAGTGTTGAAGACTATTGCTCATTATAAATCACCCAGTTCAAACTCCCTGATTTTGAAAGGAAACATGCAGTCATTATAAACTACTAGTTTTGCAATGAACACATTAGTCAGCGACAGTATTTGTACTACAAACCAACATGGAGAGTTCAAGGTGTCCATTAAAATGAAGTGCAATAAAACTAAAGGTGCAAGAATCCTATTGCTTATGTAATATAGTTTGAAACTTTCAGTGAGGAGAAAAAACAAAAAGGGACAGAAACTTGCATCAGTTATCAAATTCCAAGAAACTGATTTTGCCTTTCCCTACGTTTTGTGATCTTTGTCTCACTAGATTTGCATAAACTGTTACTAATTGAACAGACTAGTTATTATATGGATTGTGTAATGGTTCGTTTTCCCTTCCTAAACACAGTTTGACACCCTCAGAACTGGATTGTTAGGGGTGTGAACTATGAGAAGGAACCAGCTGATCAGCATTCAGCTGAGGTTTCCTTTTGCTGAAGGCACTTCCAACTCCCCAGCTTTCTGACAGTGCTTTGGATCTATTGTCTTTATTAGAAGACTGTGTGCACAATAAATCCATGAATAGGAAATCAGAGAACTTGCAGTAACCCGGCAAGTTAGGACTTTAAAAAGGGAACGAGCAACAGACTTTGAAAATGGGCAGTAATATTTTATCTGGTACAAGCCCCTGAATTTAATTGAAGCCCAGTTTACAAGCAATGTTTGTTTTAAATGTTAATGTTGACCAAGCATGCACACACAGACAGACACATCCACAAGTGCAGCTAACTATCTAACTTCATTCTATTTTGAAAACTTACAACACTTAAAGAACAAAGAACAAAACAGCACAGGAACAGGCCCTTCAGCCCTACAAGCCCGTGCTGCTCCCTGGTCCAAACTAGACCATTCTTTTGTATCCCTCCATTCCCACTCCGTTCATATGGCTATCTAGATAAGTCTTAAACGTTCCCAGTGTGTCCGCCTCCACCACCTTGCCTGGCAGCGCATTCCAGGCCCCCACCACCCTCTGTGTAAAATATGTCCTTCTGATATCTGTGTTAAACCTCCCCCACTTCACCTTGAACCTATGACCCCTCGTGAACATCACCACCGACCTGGGGAAAAGCTTCCCACCGTTCACCCTATCTATGCCTTTCATAATTTTATATACACCTCTATGAAGTCTTCCCTCATCCTCCGTCTTTCCAGGGAGAACAACCCCAGTTTACCCAATCTCTCCTCATAACTAAGCCCCTCCATACCAGGCAACATCCTGGTAAACCTCCTCTGTACTCTGTCCAAAGCCTCCACGTCCTTCTGGTCGTGTGGCGACCAGAACTGGACGCAGTATTCCAAATGCGGCCGAACCAACGTTCTATACATCTGCAACATCAGACCCCAACTTTTATACTCTATGCCCCGTCCTATAAAGGCAAGCATGCCATATGCCTTCTTCACCACCTTCTCCACCTGTGACGTCACCTTCAAGGATCTGTGGACTTGCACACCCAGGTCCCTCTGCGTATCTACACCCTTTATGGTTCTGCCATTTATCGTATAGCTCCTCCCTACATTATCTCTACCAAAATGTATCACTTCGCATTTATCAGGATTGAACTCCATCTGCCATTTCTTTGCCCAAATTTCCAGCGTATCTAAATCCTTCTGTAGCCTCTGACAATGCTCCTCACTATCTGCAAGTCCTGCCAATTTTGTGACGTCCGCAAACTTACTGATCACCCCAGTTACACCTTCTTCCAGATCATTTATATAAATCACAAACAGCAGAGGTCCCAATACAGAGCCCTGCGGAACACCACTAGTCACAGGCCTCCAGCCGGAAAAAGACCCTTCCACTACCACCCTCTGTCTTCTGTGACCAAGCCAGTTCTCCACCCATCTAGCCACCGCCCCCTTTATCCCATGAGATCCAACCTTTTTCACCAGCCTACCATAAGGGACTTTGTCAAACGCTTTACTAAAGTCCATATAGACGACATCCACGGTCCTTCCCTCGTCAACCATTCTAGTCACTTCTTCAAAAAACACCACCAGGTTCGTGAGGCATGACCTCCCTCTCACAAAATTGACTATCGTTAATGAGTTTATTCCTTTCTAAATGCGCATACATCCTATCTCTAAGAATCTTCTCCAACAACTTCCCCACCACGGACGTCAAGCTCACCGGCTATAATTACCCGGGTTATCCTTCCTACCCTTCTTATATAACGGGCCCACATTAGCTATCCTCCAATCCTCTGGGACCTCACCTGTGTCCAGTGACGAGACAAAGATTTGCGTCAGAGGCCCAGCGATTTCATCTCTCGTCTCCCTGAGCAGCCTTGGATAGATTCCATCAGGCCCTGGGGATTTGTCAGTCTTTATATTCTCTAACAAACCTAACACTTCTTCCCTTGTAATGGAGATTTTCTCCAACGGTTCAACACTCCCCTCAGAGACACTCCCAGTCAACACATCCCTCTCCTTTGTGAATACCGACGCAAAGTCTTCATTTAGGATCTCCCCTACGTCTTTGGGCTCCAAGCATAATTCCCCACTTTTGTCCCAGAGAGGTCCGATTTTTTTCCCTGACAACCCTTTTGTTCCTAACGTATGAATAAAATGCCTTGGGATTCTCCTTAATCCTGTCTGCAAAGGACATTTCGTGACCCCTTTTGCCCTTCTAATTCCCTGTTTGAGTTCTTTCCTACTTTCTTTGTACTCCTCCAGAGCTCCCTCCGTTTTTAGCTGCCTGGACCTAACATACGCCTCTCTTTTCTTTTTGACCAGTCCCTCAATTTCCCTGGTTATCCACGGTTCTCGAATCCTACCCTTCCTATCCTTCTTTTTTTACAGGCATATGCCTGTCCTGCAGCCCTAACAACTGTTCCTTAAAAGACTCCCACATGCCAGATGTGGATTTACCCTCAAACAGCCTCTCCCAATCAAGAGCTGCCAATTTCTGCCTAATCCCACTAAAGTTAGCCTTCCCCCAATCCAACACCTTACCCTTGGGACACCACTCATCCTTTTCCATCACTATCCTAAAGCTAACAGAATTGTGGTCACTATTTGCCACATGTTCCCCTACTGAAACTTTGAAGACCTGACCGGGCTCGTTCCCCAGTACTAGGTCCAGTATAGCCCCCTCTCTAGTCGGGCTATCTACATATTGTTCCAAAGAACCCTCCTGTACGCATTTTACAAATTCCTCCCCATTCAGAGTCCCAGCTCTCAGCGATTTCCAGTCTATACCAGGGAAATTGAAGTCTCCCACTACAACAACCCTATTTTTCCTGCACCTATCCAGTATCTCCTGACATATCCGTTCTTCCACTTCCCTTGGGCTGTTGGGGGGCCTGTAGTATACCCCCAACATAGTGACTGCGCCCTTCCTGTTTCTAAGCTCCACCCAGAGTGACTCGTTACACGACCCCTCTGAATTGTCCTCCCTCTGCACCGCTGCAATATGCTCTCCAACTAATACTGCTACTCCCCCACCTCTTTTGGCCCCTCCTTAATTTCCTTTAATTTGATCTTTTGAGGTTACTTTAAAATACCGAATATTTTTTAAGGCGCATAACCAGAACAGGTTTGTACCGAGGACCTCGCTCTTTACTACTTCAGAACAAATCATTTATCCAAACTCTGGAACACTGTGGCATGAACCATTTTTGTTCTTCTGTGATGTTTACTTCAAATTCACATTTGCCGAGGTGCAATTTGCTAATGTCAGATGTAACGGTAAAATCAGCATCCATATCAAATAAATCCTGGGAATGACCAAACTTTATCCCAACATTTATCTCGAGCCGCATAAAAGATAAACAGACTGGACTGAAAGTACAGCAGTTTCCAATCAAATATAATGGTGAACATCTGTGTCATTAGCAAGTGTGGTTATGGACAAGTTTAAAACCTTACTGGTCTTTTGATAGTTCACTTTACATTACACAGGCATAACAAAGTGCAAGTTGGTCTGCGGAAGTCCATTTGCTTTGCCCATTTTGAAAGAAAGTCACTTTTACATCAAGCATGCCACAGGTAAATGGAGACAAATTCTGACAACTGGGTCACACACACATTTCAGAACTGACAGGTTGATTGGAATTGAGATACAAATAGCAGTGTACAATGGTAGTGATACAGCCTTCTTGGAAAAACAGCAGGAACAGTAAACGAGCAGTATGTACGAATCTCTGGCAAAGGGAGACACTTTTTGAGTTAACGTGGATTCACCAATACTGTGGAAATGGCCAGATAGAGCTGGCAGAATGATCAGAAATCACTCTCTCCAATACAAGGTTTGTATATCTACGTTAAAGGAAGAAAGATTTGTTTCTCTGTAGCATCATTCATAATCTCAGGACAGCCCAAAACAAAATGAAGTACTTTGAAGTGCAGTCACTAATGTAAATAAAGGAAGGCTCCACAAATTGAAAGCTGATAATGACCAGATCAGCAGTTTCGTTTAAAAGTTAGTTGAGGGATAAATATTGTCTTGGACATTGGGAAGAACTCCCTCGTTCTTCTTCAAAACAATGCCACGGGATTTTTATGTATGGGTCAGTGAAGTACATGATATGGAGATGCCAGCGTTGGACTGGGGTAAACACAGTTAGAAGTCTCACAACACCAGGTTAAAGTCCAACAGGTTTATTTGGTAGCAAAAGCCACTAGCTTTCGGAGCGCTGCTCCTTCATCAGGTAAGTGGGAGTTCTGTTCACAAACAGGGCATATAAAGACACAAACTCAACTTACAAAATAATGGTTGGAATGCGAGTCTTTACAGGTAATCAAGTCTTAAAGGTACAGACAATGTGAGTGGAGAGAGGGTTAAGCACAGGTTAAAGAGACGTATATTGTCTCCAGCCAGGACAGTTAGTGAGATTTTGCAAAAGTGAGATTGAGCAAAATCTCACTAACTGTCCTGGCTGGAGACAATACACATTTCTTTAACCTGTGCTTAACCCTCTCTCCACTCACATCGTCTGTACCTTTAAGACTCGATTACCTGTAAAGACTCGCGTTCCATCCATTATTTTGTAAATTGAGTTTGTGCCTTTATATGCCCTGCTTGTGAACAGAACTCCCACTTACCTGACGAAGGGGCAGTGCTCCGAAAGCTAGTGGCTTTTGCTACCAAATAAACCTGTTGGGACTTTATCCTGGTGTTGTGAGACTTCTTACTCAGTGAAGTACCACAGCAATGTGTCGGCCTCTATTTTTCTAAACCACACAAGCAACTTGGAGAAGGAAACCAAGTGCTATGGACTTGTAAAATGCACGAAGACTAAAACAAGGACTGGGATTTTCCAGCCGTATCGTGGCATGACCCGCCCACGGGTGATTCAGTCCACTGATTTTCTGCAGGAGTGAACAATCCCAATGGTGAGTGGGGCCAGGAAATCCTGCCCAGGGAGTGCTGTTGCACAGAGGTTGCAATCGCGATTGGAGGGGGATTTAGTTCAACTCTTGAAAAAAGGAGAAAATGAGCAACAGCTAATGAATTAAGGGAACAGAATTAACATAGGCAGACTTGGATATATCAGATTTTCAATGCCCAGACAAATGGAGAAAGCAGTTAAAAAGGTTAAGAATGCGGTGGTGTACAACTGGAACACTAGTGTACAAGTCTACAGGTTACACCAAAATATTATGATCCCGGGTTAGCCATCCCTTGCAATATTGGGTTACTATTATTGCTGAAAGCAATATACACACATTCAAGTGAGGGTAGGGAAGAGAAACAAAAGCTTGCAGTTATATAGCATCTGTAGCACAGCTAAACATTCAAAGGCGTCTCATAAGAGTGTTATTAAACAAAATTTGGCACCAATCCACATTGAGGTGTTGGGACAGGTGATCAAAAGCTTAGTCAAAAATATAAGGGTTTTTTTTTCATTTTTTAAGTTTATTCGTGTCACAAGTCGGTTTACATTAACGCTACAATAAAGTTACTGTAAAAAAACCCTAGTTGCCCCACTCTGGCACCTGTTCGGGTACACAGAGGGAGAATTTAGCATGGTTAATGCATCCAACCAGCATGTCTTTCAGATTGTGGGAGGAAACCAGAGCACCCGAAGGAAACCTATGCAGACATGGGGAGAACATGCAGACAGTGACCCAAGCTGGGAATCGAATCCAAGTCCCTGGTACTGTGAGGAATCTTAAGGAGAATCTTAAAAACAGAGAGAGGCAGAGAGATTTATGCTCTGCAGATTAAGGTGTGCAATAATACCATAGGTAAAAAGGGGTGGAATGGAAAGCATAATTTGAGAAACATAAGCTCTATAGCCTAGACAGATGGTAGCGAGGGATGATGTCATTCAATACAGTAATAATCAAATCTTTTATTCTTTCACAAGATGTCGCTGGCTAAGCCAACATTGATTTCCTATCCCCAATTGTCCTCGAGAAGGTGGTGATGAACCGCCTTCTTCAACTGTTGTAGGCTAGGTCCATCCGCAGAACAGTTAGGGAGTTCCAGGATTTTGGCCCAGGGACAGTGAGGGAACAGCAATATAGTTCCAAATGTGGTGGTATGTGGCTTGTGTGGCAAGTACCAGGAAATAAGCATGTCCAGCAAAAGAAAATCTGACCACTTCCCCATGACATCAAAAGCATTACCCTCACTGAATACCCTCTTGGGCTTATTGCTGACTGGTCCATCCATATAAATACTATAGTTACAAGAGCAGGTTAGAGGCTGGGAACTCAGCGGCAAGTAACTAATCTCCTGATTCCCCAAAGCCTGTCTACTATCTACAAGTCAGGAATGTGATAAAATACTCTCCACTTGCCTGGGTGAGTGCAACTCCAACAACACTCAAGAATCTCAAAACCATGGAGAACAAAGCAGTCCACCTGATTGCATCCCATCCACTAACTTGATCATTCGCTCCTTCCAACACCAGCACACAGTGGCAGCAGTGTATGCCATTTACGAAATGTACTGCATTAATTGGCTAAGGTTCCTTCAACATTGCCTCCTAAATCCACGCCCTCTACCACTGAGAAGAACAAGGGCAGCAGGTATATGGAAACATGTTCACCTTCAAGTCACACACCATCTTGGAAATATATTGCCATTCCTTCATTGCCCCAGAGTTAAGATCCTGGAACTCACTCATACTGACACCATGTGAAAATTATATCAAAATAAGGACAGGAGGTTGCATTTCTGAATTTCTGAATGGCTGTGTTCAAAACAGACACCAAGAAATCTTTATTCAAAGACTGATAAACATTTGGAATAACTATTGATGAGAGAGTGAAATCAAAATAGTCAGGAGATTTGGATGTTGTTGTCTGGGTGAACCAGAATACGTCGAAGGACTGTGTTGTGATTAAGTTTGATCATAATAAGAACCTAGGAAAAAGTCAATGCTTTTTTTGGCCAAAGAGAGTTCCAGTTTTGTTCTCCAAACATTCACCATGAATTCCACACTCAATGCTCGAGTCCAGATTCACAAAACTGAAGATTAATTACAATTGCTAAGTATTAATTAGGATAGGAAGATACAAATCTACATCCTGACTAGACAAAGCAAGGTCATTTAAAATGCTCCATTCTAATCCATTTGCTTTAGCAGGAATCCAGTTTTAGCCAAGAGAGAAAAGCATAATTCATTTGGAATGCTCCCTTCACATTATCTTTTTGATCCCATCAGCTCAGAGGATATGGCCACCTACTCAGAAATTTAAAATTTTGTGTGCTGAACAATTAATAACTTCCTGAAAACATTAGACACTAAATTAATTTTAAAAAGGAAAGCGGATGATAGGTGCTGTATATAAACTAAAATAACTTCTGTGGAAAGATTAGAGAAACTGTTTTTGTTCTACAGCAGAGAAGATTCCGAGCAGATTTAAGAGGCGTGCGCTAAATTGTGAAGGGTTTTGAAAGAGAAAGTGGAGAGAAACTGTTTCCACAGAGGTGGTAAGCAGAAGGCGCCACGGATTTAAGACAACTGACCAAAAAGCCAGTGGGGTAGAATGAGATTACATTTTTTAATGGAGCGAGTCATGATAATATGGAATGCATTGCCAGAAGAAAATTCAACAGTAACTTGTGAAAAAGATCTTGATACAAACTTGAAAAGGAAACATTTGCAGAGCGATGGTGAAAGATCAGGGTAGTGAGAGTTAGGGCCCTATTTTACCATTTTGATTCTAAGTGCTGGGCGGACTTGAAACTGGGAGTGTTTCAGATCCAACTTCTAGACCCGTTCCCAGGCGCCCCCATACACACTCTGCCTGCAAAAATATCAGCAATTCCGATTCGCGCTGCAGAAGCCTGTGGGCGGGGCTTAACACACCCAAAATCCTGCGGCTCTGATCGGTGTTTCCAACTGCGCATGCGCAGAAAAAAAGATAGAATGCGACTCCTCTGCCAGATAATGCCTCCCCCTGTCCTCCACAGACATTGCCCCACCCCCCCAACATTACTGACCCCCTTATCCCCCCCACCACCCAGACCGATCACAGGCCCCTCCCCCCAATCTCAAGCAGAGAGCCGTCGGACCCCCACCCCCACCAATCTCCAGCAGAGAGCCGTCGGACCCCCGCCCCCACCAATCTCCAGCAGAGAGCCGTCGGACCCCCGCCCCCACCAATCTCCAGCAGAGAGCCGTCGGACCCCCGCCCCCACCAATCTCCAGCAGAGAGCCGTCGGACCCCCGCCCCCACCAATCTCCAGCAGAGAGCCGTCGGACTTGCCTCCTCACTAACTGGAGCGCCCGAATCGTACTTCTGTGGAGCATGTCTGTTTTGCACCGATTCTGAATGGGCGAACACGGTGCTAAAAGGGGAAGTACAGGTAAAGTTGGGCGCGCAGCCCATTAAGTCAATTTAAATGCATGCATTTGCACAGAGGTGGGCGCGGATCGCGAACCCGCCTCAACCAAGTTTCCACGCCTGAAAACGAGCACAACTTGATGGTAAAATCGGGCCCTTAGTTTTCACAGAGCTAGCAGACAGGTTGGGTTCAATGTCCTCCTTCAGTGCTGAGAAATTCTATGACTTAATCAGCACTCAAGCTGATTCAAAGATAAATGTGCTACACAAACCTGTAGTTGAATTAACTTTGTAACATTATGGTTGAATAATGTATATTGGCTATGGAATTGGCTACTAATTCAAAAAAGTATAGCTGAATAATTATTTCTCACTCCATTTCTGAACATTATCACACTCTTTACCTAGGGAGCAGCAACAAGCACTTATTGGTGTTCATCCAATAAAGCCATAAAAATATCCATCATATATAAAAAGGGTCACATATCCTGCCTATTTCCTGCAGGTATCACACCTATTTCCTATTACGATTTATTCACATGAACAATACTAACAAAATTGGCAGCTCTCAAACGGTAAGCAATGCAATTTGCTAGGAAAACAAATAGAACATAGTGCATTTCTCCGTGACATCTACCACCTCTGCTCCTGCCTTCAGCTCACCATCTGTTGAATCCCTCACACTTGTCTTTGTAACCATTAGACCTGGCTATTTCCATGCTCTCTTGGCCAGGGTCTTTCACCTCCTTCAAACTTTGATTCAGGACTCATTCCAACTCTTACCCAGTCCAGTAGACCCATCATCCCGTCTCCCAGTCAGGCAACATCTCTATTTTAAAATTCTTGCTCCTGTTTTCATAATCCACTATATCCTCAGCCCTCCTCATCTCTGCGACCCTCCAAGAGCTTTGTGCATCTCCAATTCTAGCCACTTGTGTATTCCCAACTTTAATCACCACTGGCAACCAACCCTTCATCTGCCTGGACCATAAGCTTTGGAATTCCCTTGCTAAGCCTAGTTATTCTTTAAGTTACCACTTAAAATCCACCTGCCTTTCTACAACACCTTAATTGCCTTGGTGTAAAATTTTATTTCACAACACTCCTGTGAAGGAAAGCCATTGGATGCAAGAAGTTTGGAACATCCATCATCTGCATTGTCAACATCAAGATAAATCACTGACCTCCAGCTGTTTGTATCTGAAATAAACTCAGTACTAAAAATTTGGAATTGATGCAAATCCAAGAAAGAAATTGCATTTATATAGTGCCTTTCACAATCTTCAGATTCAAAGCACAGAGTACTTTGCAGCCAGTGAGGTACTTTTGAAGTGCAGTCACTATTGCAATATAGGAAAATGCAGCAGCCAATTTGTATGTAGCAAGATTCCTCAAATCAGTATTGTGACATGATGAGATAATGTTTTAGATAACGGTTGGCAGATAAAGATTACAGTAAGAGTTTTAACAACACCAGGTTAAAGTCCAACAGGTTTATTTGGTAGCAAATACCATTAGCTTTCGGAGCGCTGCTCCTTCGTCAGATGGAGTGGAAATGTGCTCTCAAATCTGACGAAGGGGCAGCGCTCCAAAAGCTAATGGTATTTGCTACCAAATAAACCTGTTGGACTTTAACCTGGTGTTGTTAAAACTCTTACTGTGTTCACCCCAGTCCAACGCCGACATCTCCACATCATGACTACAACAGATAAAGATTACCCAGGAGACCAGGGAAAACTCCCATTCTCTTCTTTAAAATGGTGCTTGGAGGTCAACACACTGTTGCACTGGCCTGGATTATGTGCTCAAGTCTCTGGAGCCAAATTTGAATCCATGATCTTGTGTCTCAGAAGCAAGATTGCTAGTATAGAGCTAAGGCCGACATCTATCACACGTATCAATTAAATAGTCAATGGCTATCTCTTATTAGTCAATATAAGTGACTGGATGTTTTAAATGGTAGAGGGTGTACAGAGGAGTGTGTGCTGAGGTTGGCTGTGTTACAGACCAGTTAAAGACGGACTGCCTGAGTGCTAAAGATAAGATTTCTGTTCAAAGTATGCCAATCCGTTCCAGGAGGAATTGATGTCGACAGCTTCTCTAGCTGCAGGGCAATTGTTCCAGTCAGAATCTTCCAGCCATTGTTCAACTGAGATCACAAGTGCAGATATCACAGATCTGTCCTTTTTAGGCTCGAAGGGAACTACTGCAAGAAGGGAGCAAATGAATTAAAATTTAGCTCACAACATAATTACATTTTGTGGACAGCCTCCCTAATCAATCATGTCAGAGTGCATTTTCAAAGCTTTCTTGTTTGATAGTTAGTTTCCCGCCTATTTGATTTTTTTGCACGTCAATGTTGGGAAGACTCCAAAGTTTCTTTCTTCATATTTGCACAGTGATACTCACAGTCAAGTGTTACTGCTGAGGAAGCTGGAGAATGTATAGAATATTTTAAGAATCCATAAGCTTATTGGTCAGAGGGACATGGACTGGTGGAATATAATTGATGTCGAGATGCCGGTGTTGGACTGGGGTAAACACAGTAAGAAGTCTCACAACACCAGGTTAAAGTCCAATAGGTTTATTTGGTAGCAAAAGCCACTAGCTTTCGAAGCGCGGCTTCTTCACCTGATGAAGAAGCAGCGCTTCGAAAGCGTGTGGCTTTTGCTACCAAATAAACCTGTTGGACTTTAACCTGGTGTTGTGAGACTTCTTACGGAATATAATTGATGCAAAGCACAGAATGGTTTCACAACAGTCATCTGAATTCGGAGCTGGTAAGGCTCCAGATGTTTTTGTTAATACTGCAGGTACAGCACAGGAGACCATTCAGCTCAAAATGCTTGTGCCGGCCCTTTAAAGTAGCTATTCAATTAATTTCCCCACTCACTGACTTCCATGGGTGAAATCTCCCGCATGTTGGATTGGCAGGACGCTCAAAAATCAGTGGGATCTTCCAATATTGCCCACCATGATGGACCGGGAATTTTGTTGGAGGCTGGTATGAAACCAATTTGCTTCCTGCTAATGGGATACATATGAAGGCCCAAATGAAATCTTCTCCCCACTACAGATTCCTCCATGATGTTAGCATAAAGACACAGCAGTTCAGAACATGTCTGGACCAATGTGGCGTGCTAAAGTCTGAACTTGCTTCAAAGAGGTCCATCGTCCACCCATCTCTCACCAAGGGGTCCACCCCCCCCCCCGCCAAGAGGCCCACCTCCACCCCCCCCCCCCCAAGCCAAGAGGCCCCCAACACCCCCCACTGGCCAGGAGGCCCCCAAACCCCCCCCCGGCAAAGAGGCCCCCCACCTCCCCCCGGCCAAGAGGTCCATCCTCCTTTCTTCAAGTATGGGCCAGTGATGTTGGGTGCTTTTTAAATATAGCATTCAGATATAAC
Organism: Mustelus asterias; assembly: GCF_964213995.1. Lineage (NCBI taxonomy): Eukaryota > Metazoa > Chordata > Chondrichthyes > Carcharhiniformes > Triakidae > Mustelus > Mustelus asterias. Next base: position 86,165,890 of record NC_135815.1, on the reverse strand, counting down.
AGCGGGATTTGCACCATCAAGGCCGTCCTGCCACGGAAGATAGCACAATACCCCAAATGCCTAATTAATTACACCAGGGAAGGAAGATATGGCATGGTTTCCTGTCAGACACCACAGCGGATAACAATCCCCATCCCACCACGGGACTTAGTCCCAGATGGGAGAATTCCACTCCATCTTTCCCCATGGACCCACAACATTTTCTTTTTCAAACATATATCCATTTCCCCTTTGAAAGTTAGTTTGAATCTGCTTTGACCACTCCTTCAGGCAGTGCACTCCATTTCACAACTTGCTGCAGAAAAGAAATCTCTTCTTTCCGTGGTTCTTTAGACAATTATTGAATCTATGCCCTCTGGTTACTGTCAGCTCTGTCAGTGAAAATAGCTTTGTCCCATCTACTCTTTCAAAGTTTCACAATTTTGTCATTGGAAACCCAAAACACGAAGCACTGTATGTGCTGTGCAGCAAACAGACTTGCGTTACAGTGGTAGTTGTATCTCATCGCAGGGAGAACTGAGGTCAGCAACAAAAGAGCTCAATGTTGAGAAGATTTTATGTTGCACTCAGCAAGCTTCTTTGGGCACTTGAACTGGGCTGGGGTTGTACTGCAGCCAGTGTGATGCTCAAGTGGCACAGGACTGTGGCTTCAGTGGACTTGAGATCAGAGCGATTGAGTCACATCACTGCTGTTGCATTCATGTACCATTGGAAATTGCAAAAAAAATAAAGCATAACAGAACCTAAAGTATGCCAAGTGGCCAGACTGAGCACACAAACCACCCTTCAGCATTATATCATAAGAAAATTAGCATGCTCTTTTTAACATGAGGATTGGGATTTTGTCACAAATCAAATTGGTCGAGAAGCAATACGTCAGAACGTATCACCCTTGGTTACACACCAAATTGAGACAACAATCTGACTGAGTATACCTAAAATCTCAATCTGCATGCAATACTGAGCTGTGTGTGATTGCAAAATCACAGTTACTGGGTTTAATGTTTGTGACTAATGACTATATCTTGAATGGCTGCATTCACTATAAAAGTCTGATCAGCAGTGATACTGAAATTTAGTTTATTGACTAATAGAGAGGAACATAGGAACAGGAGACCTTTCAGCCCATTGTACCTGCTTCACCATGCAATCAGATCATGGCTGATCTGTAACTCAATTCCATTTACCCGTCTTTGCTCCACATCACTTAATACTTTGACCCAACAAAAATGAACTTGGATTTCAGTCTTCAGAGCTCCAATTCCCCATAGCATTTCAGTCTTTTGGAGGAGAGAATTTCAGATTTCAATTACCCTTTGAGAGAAAGAGTGCTTCTCTATTTCACTCCTCGCTCTAATTTTATGGTTGTCTTGTTCTGGGTTCCTCCACGAGAGGAATTTATTTTTCTCTATATCATCAAATCATCTTAAAAACCTCCATCAGATAACCATTCAATCTCCTGCACTCAAGGAAATATTATAATTTCTATCCATTAAGTTAAACACAACAGTAAAGTATGCTGAAAAAGCTTATGTTCTGTTCAAGTGCAATCAAGTTGGTCATAACAGTAATAAAAATAACCTCTCGTGTGATGGTGTTAGAGATCAGGGAGACAGCTGGCTGCATTGCTTTGCCCCAAGGTCAGATCTGCTGTGAACTTCTCTCCATGTCTGGACATGAAACACTGTGTTCCTGACATAACCTTCAACTGCTGTTCCTAAAACGAAACTAGTGATGCGAGGAAAGCACCAGCTCCAGAACAAACCCTGCTCAAAGTTTCATTAAGGTATTTAAACATGGGTTTGTATCAGCCTAATACTCTGTTCTAGTCCATCACCATTCAAGAGTTTGACTTGAGTATGGGAGAGGTGGGAAGTGGGGGAGGGGTATGGAGGAGAGAAACCCGAAGCATGGAAAGGAGGAAAAAGGAAAAGTGGGAAGGGAAGGGGGGTAAGGGAGTTCTCCTGGTTCTGTGGGCCAAGTTCTCTCAGCAAGGAGGTGAGGGCACTGCCATTAAATGACAAGAGGAAAAGACAAAGGTAAGTGAACTCCCAGCTTGAGACAAGAATAGGAATCTTTAATTTCTAAAATATGGGTTGGGTGGGCAAGAAACCTCAACCCTCTAAAGACCAAACACACCACTGCCTATAAACATACTAAAATACAGACTCTTAAAATCAGTATATACACATATCCTATCTCCTCCAAATGAAGGATAACACGAACATGTGCAAAGTTACATGCTAACTTGACAGAACACGGAAAAGGCAGAGATGGTATAAAGCAATTTTATTACGCACTGAGAATGGAGATATCAATACACCCAGAAAGTACACATGTGCAAGTCTTCCTCGAGCATCCACCTTTGGAATCTGGGAATCGTAGAGTCATAGAGGTCTGCAGCACAGGAAAAGGCCTTCAGCCCATCGAGTCTGCGCCGGTCAAAGACAAATCGCCCAACTATTCTAACCCCATTTTCCAGCTCTTGGCCCAGAGCCTTGTACGTTTTGGCATCGCAAGAGCACATCTAAACACTTCTAAAATGTTATGAAGGTCTCTGCCTCCACTACGCTTTCAGCAATGAGATTCAGACTCCTTCCACCTTCTGGGTGAAAAAGCTTTTCCTCACATCGCCTCAAAACCTCCTGTCCTTTAAAATCTATGTCCGCAGTCATTGATCCATCCATCAAGGGGAAATATTTCTTTGTCTACTCTATCTATGCTCTTCATGTCAATCATGTCGCCCCCCTCAGTCTTCTCTGCTCCAAGGAAAACAACCCCAGTCTATCCAATCTCTCTTCATAACTAAAACTCTCTAGCCCAGGGAACAACCTGGTAAATCGCCTTGCACCCTTTCCTGTGCTATCACCTCCCTCTTACAATGTGGATTCCAGAACTGCACATAATACTCCAGCTGTGGCCTAACCAACATTTTACATAGTTCCAGGAAATCAGCTTTGGATCAGAAATCATTCAGTTGGGAAACCATGGCACCAGACGCAGTGTTGGGAAACATCAATTCCATAAAATGTATAACTCAATTCGGTCCAACTGCTCTATGCTGGTGTCTATGCACGTGACCCTAGTCTCCTCCCACTCTATCAACATATCCATCTCTTCCTTTCCCCTCATATACGCATGCAACTTCCTCTTAAATGTATCTGTACTATTCATTTGAACTAGCAAGTCCTATATTCTAATTGCTGACTGAGAGGTTCCTCCTAAATTTCTCAGTGACTACCTCATATTTAGGACTCTGAGTTATAGAAACATAGAAGATAGGAGCAGGAGGAGGCCATTCGGCCCTTCGCGCCTGTTCCACCATTCATCACGATCATGGCTGATCCATCCAACTCAATAGCCTAATCTGCTTTCTTCCCATAACCTTTGATCCCGTTCATCCCAAGACCTATATCTAGCCACCTCTTGAGTACGTTCAATGTTTTGGCATCAACTACTTCCTGTGGTAATGAATTCCACAGGCTCACCACTCTTTGGGTGGAAAAAATGTCTCCTCACCTCCGTCCTAAATGTCTACCCTGAATCCTCAAACTGTGCCCCCTGGTTCTGGTCACCCCCACCATCGGGAACATCCTGCCTGCATCTACCCTGTCTAGTCCTGTGGAATTTTATAAGTCTCTTTGAGATCCCCCCCCTCATTTGTCTGAACTCCAGCGAAAACAATCCTAACCTAATCACTCTCTCCTCATACATCAGTCCCGCCATCAGCCTGATAACCTTCGCTGCCTCGAGAACAAGAACATCCTTTCTTCCACCCAAGTGGAAGCATTGTAGTCGATCATATTGAACCCCTTTATAATTTAAAAGACATTTCACAGGCTTCTATGGAAAAAAGCACCCCAAGCCTGTTCAAACTTCCCTGGTAAGTAAATTCCTTGTTATCGTAGATCGCTCTGCATTTTCTCGAGTGCTCCTTTTTATAATATGAAGCTCAGAACTGTGAGTAGCACTCAAAAGTGTGGTGAAATTCAGATGAAATGCAGGTGGGCAGATACATAAGCTAAGATGACCATATAACATATGGCCCTCATTACATCGAGAGGAAGAATTGGCTGCTCCTGCAAAGGGTGCTGAATAATTCAGATACTCCAGCAGTTGCCAGCTGCAAATTACATAGGATGTCAGAGATATAGTCTGTAGTCTTAAGAACACTAGCCTGGAGTTCTGTATGATAATTCTCCATGGGAAAAAAGAGCTAAGATTTGAAATGTGCGTTTCATTCTATTCTTATCATGTTCCACAGAAATCTAGGATGAGTTTTGGGTGTTAGTGAGGGATTAGCTCCACAATCTTTTCATATTTATAAGTGAAAACGTCAAATTTTAATTATTTATTTCCTTGTCGGAAGCATGCCAACATCAATCCCCATTTATGGCAGGTTGATAGAAACGAAACAACCTACTTCACAGGTTAAATGTTCACTCCCTCCACCACCAGTGCACCATAGCTGCAGTGTGAATGGTCTACCGAATACACTGCATTTTATTTTCATTAAATACAGGATGTTTCAGATGAAAATGTGCAATATGAGATTTGTGGTGCTCATGAAGGCCTTCCAAAAAAAATGCCTCAAAATCATTTCTAAGTGGGAGGAAATAATAGGCAATGCCAATATCCCAACTATAATAACTTGCATTTATATGGCACCTTTGATGCAGTAAAACTTGCCAAAATGATTCTCAAGTGACTCTCAAGGGAGCTTCAAGTTTTTAGGTGTCAAGATCACCAACAACCTGTCCTGGTTCCCATCATGCTGACACTACAGTTAAGAAAGCCCACCAACGCCTCTACTTTCTCAGAAGACGAAGGAAATTTGGCATGTCAGCTATGACTCTCTCAAATTTTTTCAGATACACCATAGAAAGCATTCTTTCTGGATGTATCACAGCTTGGTACGGCTCCTGCTCTGCCCAAGACCGCAAGGAACTACAGAGGGTCGTGAATGTAGTCCAATCCATCACGCAAACCAGTCTTCCATCCATTGACTCTGTCTACACTTCCCACTGCCTCGGCAAAGCAGCCAGCATAACCAAGGACCCCAAGCACCCCAGACATTTTCTCTTCCACCTTCTTCCTTCGGGAAAAAGATGCAAAAGTCTGAGGTCACGTACCAACCAACTCAAGAACAGCTTCTTTCCTGCTGCTGTCAGGCTTTTGAAGGACTTACCTTGCATTAAGTTGATCTTTCTCTACACCCCCTAGCTATGACTGTAACACTACATTCTGCACTCTCTCGTTTCCTTCTCTATGAACAGTATGTTTTGTCTGTATAGCGTGCAAGTAACAACACTTATTATTGTCACTGTATACTAGTATATGTGACAATAATAAATCAAATCAAAGATCAGGAGCATTACCAAACAAAATCTAATGCCAAGCAACGTAAGCACCTATTAAGATAGGTGACCAAAAGCTTGGTCAAAGAAGCAGATTTTAAGAGGCACTGTAAAGAGAGTTGAAGTTTAGGAAGCTTAGGATTGAATCAGTTGAAGGCATGTTTAACAGTGACAAAGTTATGAAAATCTGGGATGTGCAATTGGAGGAGCCCAGTGATCTCAGAGGGCTGTAGGGTGGGACGATGTTACAGAGATAGGGAGAAATCAAACTGTGCAGGGATTTGAAAACAAGGACAAGAATTTAACATTGGCACCTGTACCAGAAAAGCCTCAATGTATATCGGCCAGTACTGTTGTGATGGATAAATGGGACTCGGTTCGAATTAGGATGCAGGCAGATCAGCAAAGATTTACACTGGATGTAAGTTCTACCAGATAGCACTGGAATAGACAAGTCCAGAGATAACTAAAGGCATTAGATTTTCAGCATCAGATGAGTTGAGGTAAAGATGGAAACCAGAAACATTACGGAGGGAAGAATTAACTGGAAGCATTTCAAATAACATGCACTGCAGTCTCAAATCAAGTATCCAGAATACTAAAACCCTAGTGACACCATTTACAAATTCAGCAAATTCTTTTTCCCAAGAAAATCTTCTAAGTAGAATGACCTCTAATTTGTATTAAAGATCATTATAAATAGTTAACTATGGTTCAGTTGATAGCACTCACGCCTCAGTGTCAGAGAGTCGCAAGCTCACATTGTACATGAAAGATTTGAGTTTGCACATTCTCCCAGTGTCTGGGTGGGTTTTCTCTGGGTGCTCCAGTTTCCTCCCACAGTCCGAAAGATGTGCTGGTTAGTCCTCAGTGTACCTGAACAGGTGCCGGAGTGTGGCAACGAGGGGATTTTTACAGTAACGTCATTGCAGAGTTAATGCAAGTCTACTTGTGACACCAATAAACTTAGAACTTATATACTTTTGAGTACCTCTATTGAATGTGCCCTTAACTGTCTCAGTTCTATGGAAAAGAATAATTCCAGTTTGTACACAACTGAAATATCCCATCCTCAATACCATTCCAGAAATGAATTTATTGCAAACTGGGAACAAGCAATCAACTGTTTGTAGTTTTTAAAATGCATAAATGGGATGTCGATGTTGGTGACTAGGCCAGCATTCTTTACCCATCCCTAATTGCCCTTGTGAAGGTGGTGGTGAACTGCCTTCATGAATCACTTCAGTTCATACACTGAGTACACCCACGATGCTGTTGGGAGAGAATTCAGGATTTTGATCCAGTGAAGGGTCAGCAGTAAGAAAGGAAGAACTTGCATTTATTTAATGCCTTTCACAACCTCAAGATGTCCCAAAGGAAATTATTTCTCCACATTTCTCATCTGAATCTTTTGCCAGTTACCCAAAGTGAGGTGAAATCTTGCTCCTAGTTGAGAAGAATGAAAATCTAACCAACTTCTATTGATGGATTTACACAGTTTCAGCCTCTTTGACCTGTGTCAAATGCCACACGTTTTGGGAACATGTTACCTACCGTGCCCACTAATGGGTAGATAAAGCCAGCCCCAATACTGGCACGCACATCCCGGATTGGCAGAGTGAACCCACTGGGAACCCCTTTGCGCTCAGGTTGATGCGATAATGACAGATGCGTCTTCGCCATGCAGATTGGCAGCTCCCCGAAGCCCTGAGTGAGGAAGGGGGAAACACTGATCACTGAGAATATCAGCAACGCAGACATGAGTGTTAACTACACAGAACATTCTTGGGACTGATTAACCTGGACCCGTACTGAAGACAGAATAAAGAACAAAGAACAATACAGCACAGGAACAGGCCCTTCGGCCCTCCAAGCCCAAGCTGCTCCCTGGTCCAAACTAGACCATTCTTTTGTATCCCTCCATTCCCACTCCGTTCATGTGGCTATCTAGATAAGTCTTAAACGTTCCCAGTGTGCCTGCCTCCACCACCTTGCCCGGCAGCGCATTCCAGGCCCCCACCACCCTCTGTGTAAAATATGTCCTTCTGATATCTGTGTTAAACCAACCCCCCCTTCACCTTGAACCTATGACCCCTCGTGAACGTCACCACCGACCTGGGAAAAACCGTTCAGCCTATCTATGCCTTTCATAATTTTATACACCTCTATTAGGTCTCCCCTCATCCTCCGTCTTTCCAGTGAAAACAACCCCAGTTTACCCAATCTCTCCTCATAACTAAGCCCCTCCATACCAGGCAACATCCTGGTAAACCTCCTCTGCACTCTGTCCAAAGCCTCCACGTCCTTCTGGTAGTGTGGCGACCAGAACTGGACGCAGTATTCCAAATGCGGCCGAACCAACGTTCTATACATCTGCAACATCAGACCCCAACTTTTATACTCTATGCCCCGTCCTATAAAGGCAAGCATGCCATATGCCTTCTTCACCACCTTCTCCACCTGTGACATCACCTTCAAGGATCTGTGGACTTGCACACCCAGGTCCCTCTGCGTATCTACACCCTTTATGGTTCTGCCATTTATCATATAGCTCCCCCCTACATTAGCTCTACCAAAATGCATCACTTCGCATTTATCTGGATTGAACTCCATCTGCCATTTCTTTGCCCAAATTTCCAGCCGATCTATATCCATCTGTAGCCTCTGACAATGTTCCTCACTATCTGCAAGTCCAGCCAATTTCGTGTCGTCCGCAAACTTACTGATCGTTTATATGAATCACAAACAGCAGAGGTCCCAATACAGAGCCCTGCGGAACACCACTAGTCACAGGCCTCCAGCCGGAAAAAGACCCTTCCACTACCACCCTCTGTCTTCTGTGACCAAGCCAGTTCTGCACCCATCTAGCCACCTCCCTCTTTATCGCATGAAATCCAACCTTTTGCACCAACCTACTATGAGGTACTTTGTCAAACACTTTACTAAAGTCCATATAGACAACATCCACGGCCCTTCCCTCGTCAACCATTCTAGTCACTTCTTCAAAAAACTCCACCAGGTTAGTGAGGCATGACCTCCCTCTCACAAAACCATGCTGACTATCGTTAATGAGTTTATTCCTTTCTAAATGCGCATACATACTGTCTCTAAGAATCCTCTCCAACAACTTCCCTACCACGGACGTCAAGCTCACCGGCCTATAATTACCCGGGTTATCCTTCCTACCCTTCTTAAATAACAGGACCACATTAGCTATCCTCCAATCCTCTGGGACCTCACCTGTGTCCAGTGACGAGACAAAGACTTGCGCCAGAGGCCCAGCGATTTCATCTCTCGTCTCCCTGAGCAGCCTTGGATAGATTCCATCAGGCCCTGGGGATTTGTCAGTCTTTATATTCTCTAAAAAACCTAACACTTCCTCCCTTGTAATGGAGATTTTCTCTAACGGTTCAACACTCCCCTCCGAGACACTCCCAGTCAACACATCCCTCTCCTTTGTGAATACCGACGCAAAGTATTCATTTAGGATCTCCCCTACTTCTTTGGGCTCTTAAGCATAATTCCCCACTTTTGTCCCTGAGAGGTCCGATTTTTTCCCTGACAACCCTTTTGTTCCTAACGTATGAATAAAATGCCTTGGGATTCTCCTTAATCCTGTCTGTCAAGGACATTTCATGACCCCTTCTTGCCCTTCTAATTCCTCGTTTGAGTTCTTTCCTACTTTCTTTGTATTCCTCCAGAGCTCCCTCCGCTTTTAGCTGTCTGGACCTAATGTACGCCTCTCTTTTCTTTTTGACCAGTCCCTCAATTTCCCTGATTATCCACGGTTCTCGAATCCTACCCTTCCTATCCTTCTTTTTTACAGGCACATGCCTGTCCTGCAGCCCTAACAACTGTTCCTTAAAAGACTTCCACATGCCAGATGTGGATTTACCCTCAAACAGCCTCTCCCAATCAAGAGCTGCCAATTTCTGCCTAATCCCACTAAAGTTAGCCTTCCCCCAATCCAACACCTTACCCTTGGGACACCACTCATCCTTTTCCATCGCTATCCTAAAGCCAACAGAATTGTGGTCACTATTTGCCACATGTTCCCCTACTGAAACTTTGAAGACCTGACCGGGCTCATTCCCCAGTACTAGGTCCAGTATAGCCCCCTCTCTAGTCGGGCTATCTACATATTGTTCCAAAGAACCTTCCTGTACGCATTTTACAAATTCCTCCCCATTCAGACTCCCAGCCCTACCTGATTTCCAGTCTATACCAGGGAAATTGACGTCTCCCACTACAACAACCCTATTTTTCCTGCACCTATCCAGTATCTCCTGACATTTCCATTCTTCCACTTCCCTTGGGCTGTTGGGGGGCCTGTAGTATACCCCCAACATAGTTACTGCGCCCTTCCTGTTTCTGAGCTCCACCCACAGTGACTCGTTACACGACTCCTCTGAATTGTCCTCCCTCTGCACTGCTGTAATATGTTCTCTAACTAATACTGCTACTCCCCCACCTCTTTTGGCCCCTCTCTCACCTAAAACACTTGTACCCCGGAATATTCAGCTGCCATTCCTGTCCCTCTTTCAACCAAATCTCTTGTCACCGCAACCACATCCAAATTCCTCGTAAGCATTATAGAACATAGAACATTACAGCGCAGTACAAGCCCTTCGGCCCTCGATGTTGCGCCGACCAGTGGTACCAATCTAAAGCCCATCTAATCTACACTATTCCAATATCATCCATATGTTTATCCAATAACCACTTGAACGCTCTCAATGTTGACGAGTCCACCACTGCTGCAGGCAGGGCATTCCACGCCTTTACTACTCTCCGAGTAAAGAACCTACCTCTAACATCTGTCCTATATCTCTCACCCCTCAATTTAAAGCTATGTCCCCTCATGCTAGCCAACACCATCCGAGGAAAGGATTAAGGCCCTAAGTTCGTCTGTCTTACCTGCTACGCTCCTTGCATTGAAGTAGATGCACTCCAGACCTCCAGGCCCAGTGAGGTCATCCTCCCCCAGAGTGCTCTTCTTCTTTGCCAGCCTTGTCCTGGCCCCAAGCTCGTCCCCAGCCTCTACACTTGTAGACCTAATTTTTTGATCCCCACCCCCCTGCCATATTAGTTTAAACCCACCCGAACTGCACTAGCAAAACTGCCAGCCAGGATATTCGTGCCCTTCCAATTTAGTTGTGACCCGTCCTTCTTGTACAGGTGCCATCCTCTCTTGAAAACTTCCCAATGATCCAGGAAAATGAAGCCCTCCCTCCTGGACCAGTCCTTTAGCCAAGCGTTCACATGACAAGAATCTTCACATGACAAAAGACAAATCAAACATTTACAATGTTTACAAAAATGGATATTGATTTAAACTGCTTTAAAAAACCTAGTCCATTTCTGTCAAACAATTATGGAGCATAGAAATAAGTCTCAACTCTCCAAACATGTACTTCACAAATAAAATTACTACCAATGACAGAAACAGTCCATTCAGTCCAACTGGTCCATGCCGGTATCGAGGCTCCACATGAATCACCTTCTATCTTATTTCACATAATCTAAACATATATACGTCCATTCCTTTCTCCCTCATGTACTTATCTCGCTTTCCTATAAATACCTATACTATTCTCATCAACTGCTTCATGTGGTAACAAGTTAAACATTCTAACAACTCTCTGGGTTAATATATTTCTCCTGAATTCTTTATTAGATTTATTAGTGACCAGTTTATATTTATGGCTCTTAGTCTTGGCCTCTCCCACAAATGGAAACATACTCCCTACGTCTACTCTATTAGACTCCTTAATAATTTTAAAGACTTCTATCCGGTCACCGTTCAGATACCTCTTCTCTAGAGAAAAGAGCCCCAGTCAGTCCAATCTTTCCTGATAGTTAAAGCCTTTCAGTTCAAGCAATGGTGGAACTCAGGAAGTCTATTCGGCCCATCGTGCATGTGTTGGCTCTCAATTGTCTGCCCTTTCCCTTAGCTGTGCAATTTTTTTTCCCATTCAAATATTTATGCAATTCTCCATTAAATTGATCTGTTGCAGAGTCCTTTTGTGGCGCTGCATTCCAGATCATAACTCATTAAGTATTTTTCCTCATGTTCCCACTGGCTTTTTATCAATTTTTACCAACTGCCTACATCAGTGCCATTGGGTTACTGACCATTCTGCCCTGGGAAACAGTGCATTTTTATTTACTCCACTAAACTGTATCTGATTTTGAAACCTGTCTGATTTCCTAGAGCTCTGCTCCAGAGAGAACAACCCCAGTTTCAAAAATCTCTCTAAGCAACTGAAGTCACACATCCCTGATAGCATTCCAGTAAATCTCTTCTGCACCCATCATATGCCAAGAATTCATTTTAATTTATAAATTGTGGACAGTAACTTTCTGACATGTGCTCCTTACAAACACAAAGCTCTTTTAGAGATAAACATTTTATCCCCATATGAATTGGATCAGAGTACAAAACCCAATTTAATTTAAAAAACTCATGGCTTATTCTGTAACATTTTTGAAGTGTCTACAATGATGAAAAGCTTCATCATTCATAGGAATTAATGTAGAACTCTGGCCAGACATGAATTGCGAAAATATGGCATGCTCTATTATCCTTACAGTCTGCAAGATATTTTCCTTTTATTCTACGTAAATCATTTTTTATTGTCCCCCTTGCTATTGAGTGACATTGCCTTGAGCTATCCCACACACTCTCTCTCTCCCTCTACTGTACAATCAGTGACATGACCTTTATCTGACCTGTTCACTCTCCCCCCCCTCCCTGCTGTATAATCTACACTCCTCTCTGGTACTCCCTCCCGTGACCCCTCCCAACATATCCTCAAAAGCCTTCTATTGGATCCTGGTTCTTCTTGGCTCACTTCTTCCAACATTCCCATTTATGGTTGGGGTCCATTTCGCTCCTCTGTGAAGCTTCTTGCAATAACGGTTTGCTCTGCAATAAAGAAACTGCATGAACGTGAGTTTGATTACAACTCATGAGTGGGTCTTTTGAATATCTCCATTAATAGGATCCTTCTGCTGAGTATGAACAAATACTACACCAAGCCTTCACAGGTCATTTGCTCATTGAATGTTTCTCACCTGACTGACATACAGATCCAGCTTGGATTGGGCCTGAGGTGACAACACTATATCCTCAGCCCCGTAAACCTTCTGTGCTATTGTGCGAATCTTTTCCACGATAGGCATCTGTAAAATGAAAAGACTGGATTGTGATGTGATATATTTGGAAGAAAGAATGTGAAGAGGCAACATAAACTGAATGGTACAATTTTAAAGGGGATACAGGAACAGAGGGAGTTGGATTTACATAAATGAATCTCTGAAGGTGACGAGTCAAGAAGGCTATTGAAAAAAATACAAGCTTTATAACAAAATACAAAAACACAAAACTTTTATAAATCACCGGGTTAGACCTCAGCTGCAGTATTGTGGGAATTTCAGTTTAAGAAGAAGGTCATAGGGCGGGATTTTACGGCCTCGCTCGTTCCAAAACCATAAAATCCAGAGGTCAGAGGACCTTCCCCCTTCCCGTGGTCCACCCCTCACCCGCTCCGATTCTTGTGGCGGGCAGGGCAGTTAAATACCAGCCAATGTCTTCGAGAGGATGCAAAGGGGATTTCTTGGAATGGCACCAGGAATGTAAGACTTCAGTTATACGGAGAAGTTACAGAATCTGGGCAGAGAATAGCAGAGTAGGTTGTCAGGAATTAACAGAGGTGTTCAAAATAAGGAAGGGGTTTTGATAGAGTAAATAGGGAGGAACTGTTTCTATTAGTAGCATGATCAGTATCCAAAAGTATTAAGGTAAGTAGGACAAGAACCAGAGGGGATATGAGTTATAAACTAGAAAGGACTGCCAGAAAGGGTGGCGGAAATAAACTTTCATAATAATTTTCAAAAGGGAGCTGGATGCAAGTGTGATATTTTTGCATTGTGGAAGATCTTGTGTTTAATGCATAAAATTAGTGGATCTCTGCTATGGCAGTAGTAACGGCTCAAAGTTCAGGGTAATAGAGAACAAATTGTTCGAGGTTGCTGCTGAATTGCTACTCAGTGACACTTTAGAAGAGAGTGCATGAGATTGAGCGAGTGAATGTGAAGGGGACAGGGGGAAGAGAGAAAAACACAACACGAGTGAAATTGAATGGCCTTGTCAGTATGTATATGAGTGCGTGTGCATGAGTGAGTAAAAGAGTGTCTGCATAAACACATTAAATTTTGGCGAGGCAGCACATTGGACCACTGAGATTCACCAATTTTATGAGAAATGAGTTCTTGGATGAACTTGACCTTCTCACGTGCTGAGCAACACAGATAAATGCACAGGATTCAAGAGCGGTGGACTCCGGCTTGAGCTCCTGCACTGACAACAGAGGTGAGTGACAGTGCTGTGACCTGTGGCCACTGAATGTCATTGTACATAGTGCATCTCAACCTTGAATGGCACCAAAACCTGACACTTTTTACAGGTGTGATGGTAGTGTACCTTTAAGAGATTTTTAAAAAAATCATGTTTTCTGGAGCTCTCTCAGCCTCAGCTCTCATTATTGCCAGACTGTCTGTAGAAGTCCTTTTATTGCTCCTTCAATGTTTTAAATACGGTTTGTTTATTTTTACCCTGGGATCTTTTAAGACCCTGCATTGTCAGGAGGAAGACTGGTTGGCAGGTCGTGTGTTTTTGGACAGTTTTTTTTCCCCTAGTGAATTTAAGGTTTCATTTTCTGTTTGGCTGCCTGTAGTTTTAGTTTTAGAAGGGACATCAAGCTGAAAAGAAGTGTTTCTCTCTCCCTGGTTTTGGAAATTCTGCTGGGTAGCTGAAAGCAAGGCTTCTTGTCTTCCTGGAGTAGAAAATCTGCTGTTGATGGCTTGACCAGAGAGTCTTCCTAGTATTCTGGGGAACTGTTCTGACTTCAAACTGTTCTGGGTCTATCCAGAGGGCGGCTAGAAGTTACAAGGCTAAGAAGTCAGGGTTTCAATTCTCCAATCAAAGGTCTCAGTTCCAGTATCATGTAAACATTAGTCTTGGCTGTGTTAAATCTATGGAAAGGGTTTTGTCTTTGGGAAGTTTTGTAAAATTGGAATATTTTAGATATAATTGTTAAGAGTTATACATTATTGTCGTTGTTTTGTTTGTAATTGATAAACATTATTGCTAATTTTCTTTCTATACATGTTAACTATATTCTTAAATAAACTTTGTTTGATAAAAAGCTCCCTAGTGGTTCATTTGAATCATATCTAAAGTGAAACATATCATGCTTACCCTAGCCAAATTCAAAGTGCAAAACGTAAGATTCAGGTGGACTTCTGACCTGAATATTAATACTGGATCAAATTTAAATGGCACCAAATGTGAACACTATTCTTTGTTTGCCATAAACAAGTGTAAATATTTCCACATTTAACATTTCAGCCATCACTACATCTTTATTCATCATGGAAAAAATTTATCAGGGACAGAGCTACACTCCATTTGTTACTCTCCTAGTCTCAGGGTAAATTAATTAAAATGTCACTTTCTTCATCCACCATTAAATTGAAAAGAAAGACTTGGATCAGTAGTGTCTTTCACAACTGTGTGTGTGGAGTTTGCACGTTCTCCCTTTGTCTGCATGGGTTTCCTCTGGGTGCTCTGGTTTTCTCCCACAGTCCAAAGATCTGCGGGTTAGGTTGAATGGCCATGCTAAATTACCCCTTAGTGTCAGGGAGATTCGCAGGGTAAATACATGGGGTTACAGGGATAGGGCCTGGGAGGGATTACTGTCAGTGTAGGTTTGATGGGCCAAATGACCTCCTTCTGCACTGTAAGGATTCTATGATTCAATGAACTTCAGGACATCATAAAGCACTTTACAGTCAGCAAGTACTTTGAAGTGTTGTAATGTAGAAAACACAGCAGTCAATTTAGACAGAAAAAGCTTCCATAAACAGCAACGTGGGAATGACCAGATAATCTATTTCAGGTAACTTGATGTATGTGGAGACAAATACTGACCAAGATACCAGGAAGAACTTCTTTGCCCTTCGTCGAATAGTGCCATAGTATCTTTAATATCCACCTGAGAGGCCCATTTGGGCCCTGGCTCAACATCTCACCTAAAAGGCAGCACCTCTGATAGTGCAGCCCTCTTTGAGTACTGCACTGCCGTGTCAGCCGAGATAACACGTTCAAATCCTGGAGTGGGAATTGAACCCACAGCCTTCCGACAGAGAGACTATGCTACCAATTTATATTAAGTTTCCTCAGTATTGCATTATACAAGAAAACCTCAAAGGCTGGGGTAAACATAAGGTCTGGATTACATTTATTGTATCCAAAGCCAGGATGAGGGAAAAGAGGGATACAGAGCAATAGATCATAGCCCCATCACACAGATTTGCTATGGAAAAAAAACAGGCTTGTTTAAGCACATTGGATGAACTCGTTTAGCATACACTTGCAATCCTGTGACAAGACCAATATCTGATCTCAGCATCACAGGTAATGGAGAGTTGCAGCATTCAACCTGGTTATGAAGTGGCTAAAAGTCTTCACGTTTCAATGAAAGTGTCTACTAAATTTCATGTATTCATTAACTTTGGTGCATTACCAGAACCAATGCGGTGCGCTCTGTTGTGCATCACCTACTTCATTTAGCGCACCACTGTCAGGGGCGGCACGGTAGTACAGTGGTTAACACTGCTGCTTCACAGTGCCAGGGACCTGGGTTTGATTCCCGGCTTGGATCACTATCTGTGTGGAGTCTGCACGTTCTCCCCATGTCTGCGTGGGTTTCCTCCTGGTGCTCCGGTTTCCTCCCACATTCTGAAAGATGCGCTGGTTAGGTGCATTGACCCGAACAAGTGCCGGACTGTGGCGACTAGGGGAATACCACAGAAACTTCATTGCAGCGTTAATGTAAGCCTTAGTTGAGACTAATAAATAAACTTTAACCGTGTCTTCAGCAGTTGAGGACCCTGAACTGTGTAATTCCCTCCCAAAAACACCTACCACAAATGTGACACCCCAATTAAAACCTAGCCTTTGTTCACCTGGCCTAATATCTCCTTTGGCTTTGCCAATTTTGTCTGATTTACACTTAATCAAATATGATTTGAATTGGAAGATTGAGAATAAAATGCTTTGTTAACATACACTGGGTCTAGAGGGAAAATGAAAATGATAAACTGAAAATGCTGTACAAACGCGATGAAAATCTGTCAATTTTATTCTTTAGAGGTCAATGTGGGTTTTTGCAGCATTTTCTGCTTTTAGTTTGTACTAGTAAGTGATTGTATATACAAGTCGCCATTCACTTCAGTAGGGCTGATTGTATAGAAAAAAAATTGTTGTGTGCTGTTCTCCATATATAGGGCATGACGAATCCAACTGAACTTAACGGAGGTTAGAGTCAATGTACCTTCTAATTTTTAAATGCATGGCAAATTAATTTAAGTGCGTGGACTCGTCAAAGTTTTAACCTGAAAAGGCCAATTAAGTGTGGGGCCTGCATGGGAATTTCCAGGTTGCAGCTTAATCATGCATCTTAGTTGGAACATTGGACAGAGTAATTGTCCAGTTCTGAACAGTTGACAGTGTTAGTCACTGCTACAGTTTGCGAAGGATTTTATTAAAAATGGTGAAGCCATTTATCTTCACAACAGTTCCTTCGCTCATCTACAATGCAAGCATCAGTTTTATTCACTACTGAGATCACTTCTTCAGTGGCTAATTTTTACCGTCCTAATTTATATGTAGAAGCTAGAACATTAAAACAGACCATTCAACCCAACTACCAGTTGTTGTTTACTAGCCAAGCAAGCAAATAGTTCTTATTATACACACATCTTCCCCCATCTCTTCAAAATAGTTCTGTGGGATCTTTCGCATCCATCCAAGATACAGCTTCGGTTTAATGTCCATCTGAAAGACGGCTCCTCTGACAGAGCAGCATTCCCTCAGTGCTGCAATGGGTTGTTAAACTGTGTGCTGAAATCTCTACAGTGGGACCTGAACCCATGACTTCTGACTCAAGAGGACAGAATGCTACCATGGAATTACGTAGGTTCACCTGCTTGGGGATGGAGAAGGCAGATGGTGGGGGAGATGTGAGCAAGAGGGGCTAGTACATTTGTACAAACTTCAAAACCTAATTTAGGCCACGCTGGATGTTTCCCAAGGGAATAAAGTGTTGCAGTGTTGCACTGTCAGACTGGGTGCTCTTTAACCTGACTGGCCGTCAGCCAATGCATCCTCACAACACAGAACTAGCGTCCAATGTTATTGTTCACACTTCCCTACTGGGATTTGGGAGACGGCCTTGATTTAACATCTAATCCAAAAGACTGCAGCTCTGACAATGCAGCATTTCCTTTGTACTGAAATGGAATGTTAACTTGGATTATGTGCTCAGGTCTCTGGAGTGAAACTCGACCCCACAACTTTTTGACTCCGTGGTAACAACACTATCACTGAGTCACATCGTTGTCTGTTGAGTTGGTCACAGAGTGGAGCTGCCACTATTATACTGATCAGGTCAAATTAGGCACCGCACTATCTATTTTACCATTGATCAATAAAACTTCTTGAATTAAGAGTTAACATCTGATGGATTTTTCAGTGCATATATTGAAACAGAACATATTCAATCTTTTAAAAAAGAAGAGTTAGATCGAAGAAAATAATTGGATCAATTGTCTATCAATAGATCATTTATCTTTTATAATATGGTTATACTCCGTTCCCTGGATAATCATATGATTTTGTTCCTTTTTTAATAAAACATTGCTATTTTAATTGGGTTACTTAATCTGAAATTTTGGATAATTAAATTTAGCGTAAAAATGACTACATTATGACTGGTGGGTTGTAACTGAACGATTAAAAAAAACAGGTTGCATTCAACAATGTGATGCACATCAGCTGCTTGCTGAATGGAGGCAGGCAGCTAATTTAAGTAATTAAGGCCCTGTTTAGGGTTCATTTGCCAGCGGCAGAGTGGTACCGTGCTATGTGGAGGCACTGCTGCCAGCATACTGGAGATTACCATTCTGTGGCTGCCTTTGAGGCTCCGTGTTGCAAAGATGAGGTTGCGCTGTGGACAAGGAAGATCAGCCTTCCCTCCACCGCAGCTACAATGGGTCATTTTGCAGCAGCCTGTCTTGCTTGGTCACTCTTGATTTTTCATTTTACACTTAACTCTCAGAGGATACTTCCATGCTGAGATATCCTCCCAAGCCCCTAGCTGCTTCAGCAGAGTCCACCTCTGCTGAAGCCCGAGAGATGCTGCTCCTTTGATTGGAATGGCAACATCCAGGGTCTGTGCCCGTAATTCAACAGTGAACTCGGAGGGGGCCAATTAGAAGGCTACCTCTGGTGAAATTGCTGTGCTGGTCATACTGCCAGCAAGGGCTGAGGTCCACCATTTAGCCCCAATGTTGGGGTTCCAAAACCCACAGTAAAGTTCTGACCACCCAGTCTAATTCCACTCTCCTATTCACTCCATTTAATCTTACTGTTCTGCTCATTCCCCATACCACCAAAATAAAACATTTGGTCAATTTTAAGTTCAACAATGTTTTCACAAAATCATACAGCACAGAAGATGACCCACCAAGCCTATACCAGCCTCACAAAAGAGCTACCAAATAGTCCCACTGCCATGCTTTCCACCAATCACCCCCATGGGCATGCTATGCAAGATGTAAAGATTTATCCAATTCCCCTTAGAAAATTGTTACAGAATCGGTTTCCGCCAGTCCTTCAGGCAGCACATTCCAGATGATATTGCCAGTGGAATTCGTTTCTCCTTACTTACTGCTGAAACAACTCAATTTTAAACACCTCTATGAACATTTAAGTATCAGCCACAGACAGTTGATAGCACTTTCGTCTAGAGTTGAAAGGTTGTGGGTTCAAAACCCACTTCAGGACCTGAATCATTTGGTGCTCAAGGCTGACCCTGCATTGCACTACTGAGGGAGTTTTGCACTGTCGACGGCACTGTTTTTCACTTTAACTGAGGCTACGTCTGCCTTCTTGGATGGATACAAAAGATATAGAGTCATAGACTCTATGTCATAGCAGTACTTAAAAATAGGGGAGCTATTTCTGGTGTAAAAACGTGACACACAGAAGAGAAAGCAAAAACCTTCTCCTGAATTTAGACATTCATTTTTAAACCACTATATCATTTTCTTGGGAGGAAGGGGTGATTATTGTTTTTGCAAATTGAGAAACTGAAGCAAAGGGGTCAAGGCTGAGGTCAGCAGCAAACCTGGAGAGGAAACTTGATAAACTAGGAAGTCCCATTTCTCAAAGCCCTGTAGGATGTTGAAAGGACATTGACAAAAAGAAACAGTCAAAAGCGAGTTGGAGGAAGTTATGAACACACTATATGTGGCTCTGGTCAGATCGCACAAGCAGCACTGAGTCCTGTTAGGGTCACTGAGATACAAGGGAAACATGCAAACACTGGAATCAACACAGAGAAACAATATAGACTCAAGAGTGCCAGATCCCCATATTCTGAAAACGTACATTTCTCTGGCACCTTTGCAACATTAAGGGCATCCCAAAACACTGTATAGTCAAAACTGCATTTTTGAAGTGTAACCATTGCATGATCCGTGCAGAGCAAGGTCCCACAAACAGCAGGAGGTAATGACCAGGTATTTATTTAATGTGGTTGGTTGAGGGATAAATATTGATCTGCATGCCAAAAGGAACTCCTCTGCTTTTCTTCATACACTGAAATGTGAGAAAGCGGACTGGACCTTGTTTTACAATTTCATCTTAAAGACAGCACCTCGAACAATTCAGCACTCCCTTAGTAATGTTAAGGGAGGGATAGCCCAGATTGGGCGTTCAAGTCTCTGGAGTGGTACTCGAACCTACAATCTTCTGACTCAAGAAGTGACTGTTACTCATTGACTCAGGGCTGAGGAATATGCTGGGATAGTGAACAGCCCCTTTTGCCTTGATTTCCTGGTACCCATAACCTTCTGACTCATCTTCTGAGTCAGAAGGTTATGGGTTCAAGTCTCACTCCAGAGATTCCTGTACAGTACTGGAGGAGTGTTACATTTCCACAGGTGCCATCTTTCAGACAAGACCTTAAACTGAGACCATCTCAGTTCTCTCAGATAGGTGTAAAGGATCCATGGCACTACTTTGAAGAACAACCAGGGCAGTCCTCTCAATTTCCTGGCCAGTATTTATCCCTCAGTCAACAACAATTTTTAGATAGCACCTTTAATGTAATGAAAAATCCCTAGCTGCTTTACAGGAGCATCAACAAAGTATGACACCAAGCCATATATAGAGCGATATTAGATCAAGTGACCAAAAGCTTGGTCAAAGTGGTTGGTTTTAAGTAATGTTTTAAAGGAGGAATGCAAGGCAAAGAGGCGGAGAGGTGTGAGAAGGCAATCCCAGAGCTTTGGGCCTTGGCAACTGGTGGCATAATCACTGATGATGGAGCAATTAAAATTGGGGATGCACAAGAAACAAGAGTTAGCAGAGCAAGATATCTTAGAGGACTGTGGAGGAATTTTAATGTTAAAAATCAAGAGGTCACTTGATCAGGAGCCAATGTACAATAGCATGCACAGGGTGACAGGGGAAAGGGATTTGGTGCAGATAAAGACACTGACAATAGAGATTTGAATCACCTTAAGTTTATGGAGGATAGATCAGCCAGGAATGTGTTGGAATAGTTGAGTTTAGAGGTAATGAACTGAGACAGGTCATTAGCTCTGTGATGTTTGTGGGGAGCTTGCTCTGTTCAAATTTGCTGCCACATTTCTGACAAAGACTAAACTTCAAAATACATAATTGGTTGTAAAACGCTTTGCTGAAAGCAGTAGAAAAATGCAAGTGTTCTTTTTTATTCAGTCCCTGGTGCTGCATTTTCTAACTGGAGTTCCAGCTTCTGTCTTTGGGAATGACTGTATATTTCCTTGGAAGGAGGGTTAAATAAATGTGAAAATACTTTACTCAGATAATTTACAGGTTACTTCAATTTTAAGAAAACATTCTGACCATAACACATTAAAGAAAGAAAGATCAGCTTTTCCATCAGTTTGTTTTACTCAGTCTTCTCCCCATGCCAAAGCATTTCTGACCAGCTTCACCCTTCCCACCACCCCCACTCTATCCAATTAGCAGAGAGAAGTTCAGTATGACCTTGCCATGCACTGTCTGTCTGGATTCTGTCAAAATGCTGAGTGTTGATAGGATGTGTCCTGGTTTGTCTGAGCCCTTCATTTTTCAGGCAGTGAGACATTGGAGCTACATGAAATAAGCAAGAGTGATTTTCCCAGGAGGACACTACAGTGCTTTCAGTTTATTTAAAGACCTCTTGTCTTTACCCTCTTGGCTGTGGGCCACATCCACAACAGATATTGTCAACTTGGCAATCTTGCATCATTGTAGACACTGTGCCTGCACATTTGTAACATGGACAAAGTTGTCAACCCACTACCTTATTACTTGTCAAGACATGGCCCAGTTAGTAGAACTTGTGTATCATCAGCCAGAAGGATGTGAGTTCAAGCACAACTTGATCATATAATCCAGACTGACATTCCAGTGTTTTAACTAAGGGAATGCTGCACAGTTTTTGAGATGCCATATTTCAGGTGAAATGTTAGACCGAGGTCCCAGCTGTCCTCTCAGCTGGACCTAAAAGATCCTATGGCACTATTCTGAAGCAAAGGAGTTCTCACAACGACCTGGTCAATCCCTAAACCATCATCATAAAAACAGGTTAGGTTGTTAATTTCCTTGCTGTTTATTATTGCGATTCTGACCCTGGATGAGGCTCCACTTAAAAGCCAGCGAGGATGACTTAAACATGCAGAGCTGTGCGAGATCTGGGGCATCGCTGGTGCAATGACAATGCAAGATCAAGGTGAAGATTGGGCGAGTTCTTTACCTGCTCTTCAAACTTCTCGTAGGCTAGTGCGTCTCCCAGATTCCTCAAGGAGTCCCTGGATCATTTCAGCTGCACCTCATACCACTCTCACCTTCCAATGTGTATCTGGAAACTCCAACCTCACTACAATGAATTCCCTCTTACTATCAGTTGAGACCTGGGATTCCTGGCTGCAGCCACCTAATTCTTGCTCCCGCTTGACTGTATTGTAATGCGTCCAACCTGTATGATCACAACTATCAGTTGCATAGATCTAGTGAAGCATTACATGCACAGACTAAATAAAAAGTTCCAGAATAGGATAACTCAGTAACTTTTGTTTCCTTTGCACATCAAAATAGTCCAAGATTTCAAATTGCCTTGTTCTTCTTAGAGCAAATAAGAATGAGTATCTGTTCACTCTGATAATAAAACCCTGCCTGCATAAAAACCATAATGCATCGCATTTCCAGTTTTCCAATAAATTGATACTAATTGCCTAGTCTATTTTGAATAAAAGCTGTACCTCTGCAGCAACTAAAAAGCTGATGTGAATACAATTTTTTTATTTAGTGAATGCAAAGTCCCTAAGCCAAACAGAGTGTGTGTGTGTGTGCTGTTCTATCATTTTGTGGGTTATTGCAAGTTGACAGATATATGGGGAGAGTGATATTTGCCAGGACAGGGTGCCAAGGGAGGTGTGTCAAATGTAATGTTCCAGTAATGATAAACATGGTAGAATTCAGTTGGGTGTCAACTGTGTGAGAGAGAGCGCAGATCTGGACCAAACAGGACTATTTATATTCAATAAATTCATCAGAGAGATGCACAGATACATTCTAGCAGCCTTTGTACTTGAAAACAATGTCACTTGGAACCATGACTGAATTAAGAAGTAGGGAAACAAGATGTTTTCCTACTGTTCACTTCTCAGATAGCTCAAGATGGAGATGCGATATCAACATTGTTGCAGCATTCAGAGAAATAACTTTGAATTTCAAGCCATATGACCTGGGAGCTCAGAGACAAAACAAAATCCTTGCACTGCTTTTTTCCTTCACAAAATTCTTAACTTTTGCCATTTACCATGAAATACCTACTCAGTTTTAACAAAGTTTCTCAGGGTGTTTTACAGAAACATGGTCAAAGGAGGAAATGTTGGGATGAGCAACCAAATGCTTAGTCAGGAAATGGAGTTTTAAGGCAGGTCTTAAAAGGAGAGAAGGGAGAGGGAATTTCACACTGTTGGGCCTAGGCAGTTGAAGACATTTAGTCAATGTCGGAGAGGGGGAGGAAGATGCACAAGAATCCAGAGTCATAGGAATGAGTTTACCTTTATGTAAAGAGTGTTGAAACTGAACAAAATATTATCTGTCAGCTAATATAAACCAAAATTTTATTTTCCATTTAGGTCAACCTATCTCACAGCCTGGATCCATCTGGAACTTATACACATTAACTCAATAATACAGGCCATCAAGCCTATCAGATTCTAGGCTTGCACTGCAGCATCCTTCATCCAATGCAATCACATTACCATCAAAGATTATTTCACATAATTACCAGTGAACACTATACTGGCTAAGATTTGGGTTCTGTACTTCAAAGCATCAAAAGTTATTTATTGATACAGCACACAGAATATCACAGAGGCTGTCCAAAATTCCTTAGATGCTGTTAGACAGTCTCTTGGCATGTTTTGAGTGAAATAGAATCATTTATTATTCTACTGTACTCCTCCAGAACTTTAACCTCTCTTGCTCTCATCTCCGAATCAGGAAATAGTATGTTGA
The DNA here is from genome assembly GCF_964213995.1 of Mustelus asterias. NCBI lineage: Eukaryota > Metazoa > Chordata > Chondrichthyes > Carcharhiniformes > Triakidae > Mustelus > Mustelus asterias. The sequence continues at coordinate 86,141,845 of NC_135815.1, read as the reverse complement.
AGTCCCACTCAAGAGACTTGAGCCCATAACCTAGGACAACACCAATTCAGTAGTGCTAGACTGCCAGAACTGTTGTCCTTTGTACAAGACATTAAGCAGAGAACCTGTCTGCCCTCTCTGATAGGGTCTAAAAGATCTCATGGCACTAATTCAATGAAGAGGAGAGTTTTCCCTGGTGTCTTGGCCAATATTTATACCCCACTCAATATTACTGAAATATCTTTTCTGGCCATTATTACATTGGAGCTTGCTGTGTTCAAATTGGCTGCCGTATTTCCTACATTACAACAGTGACTACACTATGAAAGTACTTTGCTGGTTATCAGGCGCTTTGGGGCATCCAGATTTTGTGAAAGGCACTATAGAAATGCAAGTCTTTCATCTTCTATCCAAGCAGCTGTTTATGTAATGCATCAGCCCTGAAATTCTGACCTTGGAGGTTAGAAAACTTAGTCCCACTTGTAATTATATATCTTATTGTGGTTTCATTCCCCATTTAACTTTCATGGCCCATGGGAGTTCAGAGAGGGCTGTGCTTAGCACTGTTGGCTCATTGGTGAATCAATACTGCCAGGCCAGTTAGTGTCAGCAAATTAAGACACTTGGAACTTGGTTGAGAATTATAAAGTAAACTTTATCCATGCAATATGAATGTAAACTTTGTGTGTGCAAACAGGGCTCCATGACACTCTCCAACTAGTAACGAGGCAAAAGTCCTGTACATCCTTACGGTTGTACAGCAAATTAATTTCAAGCAATTGCCAATGATTTGTATGCGAGTTTCCCACTGCCTGTCACTTAACTATTTTGGCTATTATCATTATTGCATCTTTAATGGGACTGTTTTGATGCTTAGCTCAATAGAAAATGGAAAGGAAGCCTCACCTTTAGGTCATAAAGGTATCTGAAGCTGCTCTTCTGGTCTGTAGCCTGCCTGACAGCTTCAGCCAGTTGTAATGCGCCTCTGCCTCCAATAGCCCAGTGATGGCATGGCACAGCGTCGTAAGCTCCAGAACGTTTTGCAATTTGGCAGGCGAGGTCAATTTCTGCTTCAGTGTCAGTCCTATGGAGAAAAAGACCCATGGTTATGAAGTGCTTTCTACAACTTTAGAACATTGCTTTCAAGGCAAAGATTTTTGAAGTGTAATGTGGAAATGTGATCACCAATTTGTGGACAGCAAAGTCCCACAAACAGCAATGTGGTCATAACCAGATCATCTGGTTGGGAGGTTGGTTGAGGGATAAATATTGGCCGAGACATCTGAAGAACTCCTGTGCTCTTCTTTCATTGGTACCATGGGATCTTTACACACACCTATTGTCTTTCATTGCCTCCATTGTTTATGGCCGCAGCGTTTAGTAACACAACCAATACTCGCAATCGGGAACCTTAAATTCTTCCCCATTACCAATATAATAAACTCTAAAGGCATCAGATCTGGGTTTGGGGTACAGCTTCTAAATGTAAGTCAGAATAAAATGTTTTAAAAATCATGAGGCTTCAGAGGCGAGGCTTCTAGTCACTTGATAATCAAATAGATGGTCACGATAATTAAAGGAGTTTATAGGGCAGACAGAGAGAAACTATTTGCTGTAGTGGGGAAGTCCAGAACAACTGGACATACCCTTAAAATCAGAGCTAGGCCCTTAAGGGGCGATGTCACGAGACACTTATTCACACAAAGGGTAGTGAAAATCTAGAATATCTCTGCACAAGACTGCTGAGGCTCGGGGTGGGTCAATTTGACACAGATTCGATTTTGGTTAGGACGGAATATTCAGGGATATACAGAGGATTCCCCTTGGATGTGGTGTGTGTGTGCAGGGGTGTGAGTGCGACGACTGTTAAGGTTGTGGGGTAGCAGTTGGGTTGGGGGGGGGGGGGGCGCAGTGGGGGGAGACTTGCCTGCGATGAATGGGGACGTGCACCTGCAATACTGCTTCAGTGGTGGTGGATGGGGGGCAGGGGTGTTTAATTCCAGTGCTGATCAGGGCGTCCTTTAAAGATGATGCCCGATCTCTGTGGAACTGGCCGTGCCAGCTTATCAGGCCTTGCTGTGCCAGAGTGATGGCATAAATCACAACCCCAGATATATTTTGCACTAAGTGCCAGAAAAATCTGGTCTGAAAACTTGGCTGTGCATTTGGAGAGATATACGCTGATTTTCATTCAGAGCCTGACCCTGACAAATTATGGTAAAATTCCACCCATCTGTTTTATATTTCCAGTTAGCTTTCTCTTGTACCTTAGTTTCTCCTTCCTTACTAATTTTTAAAGTAATCCTTTTCTGTTCTTTTTATTCTATCTAATTTACTGACCTGGCACTCATCTTTACAGAATTATACACTTTTTCTTTCAATTTGATATGATCTTTAACTTCTTTGGTTAGCCATGGATGGTTCATCCTTCCCTTAGTGTCTGTCTCTCTTACTGGAATGCATCTTTTCTGAATATTCTTAAATATCACAAACATCTACCACTGCATCTCTGTTAACCTATCCATTAACCTAATTTCTCAGTTCATTTTAGCCAGTTGTGTCTTCACGCCTTCATGATTGCCCTTATTTAAATTTAAAACACTAGTCTTGGATTCACTCCTCTCTACCTCAAATTGAATGTGAAATTCAACCATTGATCACTCCATGATCACACTGGTGATATTTCCGTGCATGCTTAATAATCTTGGCTTCAATTGATCTCTGCTTGTGTTTCACGGACCCAGGTAGATGGCATTAGGTCCCCACGGGGGAGAGACTGCTCCATATCAGTCAAACAGAAACTCTGTTGGCTGTCCAGCAGCTTGATTTGGTGATTAAACATGGCCACATATCTCAGCCTGGCACCTAATTACATGTTGAAGGCATCAAACATTTCAACATCTTTTTTCACAACCCAGCCAGGGTTACTGCAGCCACTTAGCATGCTTGTGAGTAAATTCTTCAGGCTGGTTTGAATCTTGCTTTTCATGCAGTTAAATTCTCTCTGTGGTCTGACTGATCTACATTGCTTAGTGGTAATAATCAAAGCTTATCTTGCACATAACTATTAAGTTCTTTGCCGGCCTGAATTTGAACCTCCCTTTCTCTTTACGCTATAATGCTACACTTTTCTAATCTTTCCTCATAGCTCATGCATTCTGTTTATGGTGGGATCAGTCTTGCTGCTCTTTTCTCCCCTCTCCAAAAGGATAAGTATCCTTTTTGTGGAATAGTGACCAGAACTGAACACAGTGCCTCTCGTAAGCAGCAATATTTAAGCAATATATAAACTTTTGCCCCAATGTGATTATATTTCTCAATGCTAATTACCATAACATTTTAAAAGAGACAAGCATTATATCAAAGCATCGTATCATCATACTTCAGTTGCACAATTTTTCGACCCATGAACAATACTTTAAACTTGTCAATATGATATTTCAGTTGCCATTATTCTGCACGATACGGTGACTCATCCGAATGCCCTGAAAATCTTTTGAGAGCTACGATCACATGCTGTATGCAAACCTGACAAATTTACAAGAGGCTTTGATGGTTTGGTTGTTTAAGCAGGTCAGAAACAACAGCAACCTAAGTGCAGAGCCTTAGCACTCCACTCAACACCTTCTTCTAAGACTGAGGTGATACCCTCCAGATGTAGGGTGTGATCTTACCGGCCCACTGCATTGGCTGATCGGCGTGGCAATGGGAAGAGGCCAAAAAAGCGGAAGCCATCTTCCTGGTCTTGTTTTGTCAGCAGGATCAGAGGCCATTGCTTTCATGATGTTAGCGGGGCCAGCACAACGGTTTCTGGCCTCCCGAACGCTTCTCCCTTCGTCGGCAATACAATCATGGTCTCCACCAACAGGGACAAGACACCATGGCCACACCGCGGGGAATCGGAGACCACTGAAGACCCCGGGTGGCTGGGGGCATGGCCGAGCAGTGTGTCCCCCCCACCCCCCACCGGCACCATTTTGCCTGCACAAATCTCCCAACTGCCAAAAAAGAGAGTGTGGGAAGATTGTAGTGTCAAACCCGCCCAAAAAACCGGTGTTTTTCAAACTTTTTGACACTTTTTTGGTTAGATTGCACAGTCTTACCCTTTTTAGAACCAATTTCTTAGTCTGAATTCCCAAGCAGGTAGGGTACACACATATCCAATTATTGCTGAATGAAGTACTCCCTCTGCTTCGAACTTCAACAAGTTGTGGAATGATAAACTGTAAACACTGGGAGCTGTGCGAGTGGTTGCAATGCATGGTATCCAATGCACTCTTTGAAGTTACATGCTGCATTAATTCAAAATCAAGGTTCATGGGTCAGGACTTGATCAAGGTCTTGAGTTGCCACAAATGCACTAGAAAATCGATCATAAATTGCTCATTCAGAACTTTTAAATTGCTGAAAAAACTTCACTCAAGAACTAAGAGGTCTATCATCTTCATTTATTCTATAAATGGACTGCTGAATTTAATTTTCCAGTTCAGTAAAGCCCATTTCTAAAGGCACTGGATAACTCCATTAGAGTTCACCCCTCTGAAATTCAAAGCCATTGCTTTCTAATTATCCGAAGATAAAAGTTTTTTGAAGCACTGAATTTCTATCTGGTTTACATGACTTAATCAAAATTAGTGGATAATTCAAATTGCTCTTCATGCAGAAAACAAAAATAACCAGGAATTATCAGGAATAGCTAAACTGTGGGGCAAAGACTCCATTTTAGTTCACTGTACCTCCAGCACACATCTCTTGTAATTGTCTATTTTTAACCTATGCAATTCTTTGCAATGATCTTTGCTCACAGTTTATAGTTAGTTAATGATAATCTGTATTACAGTGTCTTTAACATAGTGAAACATCCCAAGGCCCAACACAGAAATTGTTATCTGACACAATGGCAGACAAAGACACCTCAGGACAGGCAACTAAAACCTTGGCCAAAGAGGTAGATTTTAAAAGGCAACTTAAAAAGTGAATGTGGAGGTGGAGTGATTTGGGGAGGGAATTCCAGAGTTTAGGGCCAAGACAGCTGAAGGCACAGCCACCAATTGCAGGATGAAGGGTTGTACAAGAGGCCAAAAGTCAGAGCAAAGTTCATGAAGAGTTGTTGAGATACATTTTGCCAAGAAGAACGTGTGTTAAATGTTGTAATTTTAAAAAGGGGTACAAGGAGAGAGAAACCTGGGGGCTGTTTGCATAAATCCTGGATGGTGGCAGGACAGCTGAACCTAAAACAGTTGATTAAGTCTATGGCATCCTCAGCTTTATAGAGGCTAGGAGGTTTGTTAAACCTACGTAAAACACTAGTTTGGCCTCCATTGGAGTAGTGAGTGCAATTATAGATACCACATTTTGGGACGAACATGAAGATTGCGGAGAGACTGAGGAAACATTTACTAGAAAGTTCCAGGGATGAAGAATCACAGTTTTGTTGATACAATGGACTGGTGAAGCTAGGGTTGCTCTCCTCAGAGCAAAGGAAGCCAAGAGGAAATTTGATAAAGGTATCAAAAATCCTGAGGGGTTTAGATGAGTAATTACAGATAAACTGTTTCCAATGGCTGAAGGCTCAATAATATCATTGCAAAGAATTGCCTGGGTTAAAAATAGACAATTACAAGAGATGTGTGCTGGAGGTATAGTGAACTAAAATGGACTCTTTGCCCCACAGTTTAGCTATTCCTGATAATTCCTGATAGAATTTAAGCAAAAGTACCGGAGGTGACAAAGAGAAAAATAAGTTTGGGCTCAATGGATGGCTAGGGTTTGGAATGCACTGTCTGAAAGGGTGGTGGATAGATTCAACAGTAATCATAGAATCATAGAAACCCTACAGTGCAGAAAGAGGGCACTTGGCCCATTGAGTCTGCACCGACCACAATCCCACCCAGGCCCTACCGCCATATCCCTACATATTTACCCACGAATCCCTCTAATCTACGCATCCCAGGACACTAAGGGGCAATTTTAGCACGGCCAATCAACCTAACCCGCACATCTTTGGACTGTGGGAGGAAACCCACGTAGACACGAGGAGAATGTGCAAACTCCACACAAACAGACAGTGATCCAAGCCGGGAATCGAACCTAGGTCCCTGGAGCTGTGAAGCAGCAGTGCTAACCACTGTGCTACCGTGCCGCACTTGCAAAGGAAATTGGATAATTACTTGAAAGAGAAAAAACATTGCAGGGTTACAAGGAAAGAGTAGGAGTGAGACTAACTGGATTATTGTTCCAAAGAGCTAGCAGACTCGATGGGCCAAATGGTTTCCTCTGTATTGTACCATTCTATGATTGGGAGGGATGAGGTGATGAAGTTGAACACTAGGATGATCAGCCTTGACTTTTATGCTGCAGCCTTACTGAACCCAGAATCTTGTGACTCAGAGGCAAGAATGAGCCCAACTAACTGAGCCATAGCTGATGGTGATGCAGCCAACTATCACCACAGCAGCAGTGCGTTTAATTGGTCCTCAGCTCTTTGTCTTTTTAGTTTGAGAAAACAAGTGATGAGATGTCCCTTCATTCAGACATTAACACCAATTTGGACTGATTTGACACTCAGACAGTTCTTGGGGAGATGGAGAACCTGTAGCTCAAGATGCCATTAGTGGGATAAGGCCTCTTCAATGCCTAAAGTGCTTCCTCATTGAGTCCCAAGTACAGCACTTACTTGAAAACATTCAAAGCAACCACGACCGGGATCCCGAAAAGCTCAGCGATCTGGATCTGTTTCTGCAGATTAGAGCACCCATTGGCCACTAGCTTCAGGTTCTGTGACAACAATTATATTAGTTTATACAGAGAAACTTAGGATAAATACAGAAATGCTGGAAATGTGTAGCAGGTCAGGATGCATTTTTGGGGGGGGCTGATGATTGTTTTTCAGACCTGGATTGAGAGAACTAAATTTTATACATACTGAAGAAGCAAAGGTGACAAGGGAAGGCAGGCCTATAATTGGCATCACTGAGCTTGGATTAGGGAGGATTAGCCAACTTCACGACTCCTAATTTATTTAGGGTCCAGCAGCAGATGCTGCATGTGAATGTCAAATGAGGGCAAGGCCATAGTTGGTTGGAAAGTTGCCCAATTTATACATTTTGGTAGGAGGAATGCGGAGAGGCAATGTAAACTAATGGGTGCAGGAAGACAGAGACCTGGAATTATATGCATACAAATCATTAAAGATGGCAGGATAGGTTGAAAGAGAGGTTAAAAAGGCATATGGGATCTGGGGCTTTATAAATTGAGAGAGTACAAAAACAAGGAAGTTATGAAGAACCTTTATAAAACACTGATTCAGCCTCAACCAATGTATTATATCCAAAGTATTATATACATTACACATTAGGAAAGACTTTAGGGAGGGACCAAAAAAGATTTACGAAAAATGGTTCCAGGGTTGAGGCACTTCAGTTACTTGGGTGGACTGTTAAAAGCTGCGGTTGTCCCCCTGCAGAAGATCAAGAGGATATTTAACGGAGGTGTTCAAATTCAGAAGGCATCTAGACAGGGTAGATAGTGAGAAATTGTTCCCATTGGTGGAAGTGATGACAACCGGAGGACATTGTTTAAGGTAACTGGCAGAAGAATCAATGACATGAGGATAAACATTTTTTCAACAAGATCTGGAATACACTGTCTGAGAGTGTGGTGGAGGCAGATTGAATGGTGGCTCCCAAAAGGGAATTGGATAAGAACCTGAAGAGAAAATATTTTCAGAATTACAGAGAAAAGACAGATGAAAGGGATTAGGTGAGTTGCACTTCCAGTGGGCCTGTATGACTATGACAGGCCAAACGACTTCCTTCTGCTCTGTGATTATTTTATGATTCCATTGAGCCACAATGCAGAAATTCAAGTGTTGCCGGCAATGCAGAGAAGAGTAATGGATATGAAAACAAGCTCAAGAGGAACTAAAGAACAACAAGTTATTTAGACTAGAGAATGAAGAGAGGTTTTGGAAGTTTGAAGTTAAAGGAACAAAGAGGAACTAGAATTGGAATAACATACTGTTACTGAAATCAAAGGCAGACCTAGAAAGGGCAGACTGGGTGAAATTGGCTACAGAAAGCCAGAGATGGGAAGCAATCATAAGGTTTGGTGCTCTTATTTCCAGCCTTTGGAAACAATAGCATTCTGTTGGGAATTGTGTACCTGAGCTTTTGTGTCGAAGCTTGGATGAATGTGGCAATTCAAGACAAGGAATACTGAAAGGAGAGTCAGAAAATCCAGAGGTGTATTCTTGCTAAAATAGTTGAGAGAAAGCCTTGTTTGAAAGGATAGTTGGAAAACCTGGAGGTGGGTCCTTGCTAATAAAGCAGCTGAGAGAAAGCCTTGTGTGAAAGATTTTAAAAGCATCTTTTTTGGGCTGAGTTTGGAACCACTCCTGCGGTAATCATCTGGGGGGAATTTGTGGAGAAACCCACAGAGGACCGATTGAGTGGCATATTGAGTGGGGTGTGACCACAGTTAGCCTGTCTGGTTGCAGGAACTGTGTGTTCATTGAGAACATTATAGCATTAAATACACTGTGTAACCTGTGATATTCTTGAAATTTGTGTACATTTGTGAAGATAAATGGGAGTGAAGAATAACTGTACTATAGTTAAACTTTTCATATCTAATAATTTTTTTTGTGTTAAAAGCTAATTGACAGTCCTGTGACATTGTTCCTCCACATTTTCTTTAAAAAAAAAGAAAAATTATGGTCTTCTGAGCTAGGATTCCATTTAGGGATCTTCTCGTCCAGTGGTAACACAAATTGGGATGATAACAACATGCATTTTCGATTAAAATCTCAAAATATACTTATGACCCTCAATTCTATGCAGGAGCATTCTATCTATTTATATACTAGTTCGTTCAAATTTAAATACTCGAAAAACAGCATCAAACGTTGAGTGCACGAGACAGAGAATCATCAAGAACATGGAACACACCATGGCAGAAAATCTGAAGGCATTCCAGTCTGTGAAGCGTACCTACCTCCTCAGTGTACTCTTTTGATAGGGGTTTGCCTGCAGTGACCTGAAAGAGATACAGGTCACAATCATTAGTTTCGGTACAGGTCAACAGATACGAACATAAAAATGCATGAGAGAGATTAGGTTTTACACAAATCATTTTTTTGGCGGAGTGCAAACAATTCAAAATAAAAACACTTCGCAGCAAACATAAGCAAAATAGAAAGGTTTGCATTTATTAACACCTTTCACGATCTCACAATATTCCAAAGCATTTTGCAACCAATTAAGTACTTTTAAATACTGGCTAGCACACCAGGGAGAAATCCCCTGCTCTTCCTCCATCAGTGTCATGGGATCTATTACGTCTAACAGAGGGATCAGTTTAATGCCTCCGGCAAAAAGTGTCACCCCTGATTGTATAGCACTCCTTCATTCCTGTACTGGCATATCAGTTTGGATTGTGTGTTCAAGTCAGTAGAGTGGGGATTCAACAACCCATGACCTTCTGACTCAGTGGAAAGAGTGCTATCACCAAATCATAGTACAAACTCTTATCTTATTGCTCTGTTGAACTGTATGAAAGTTACTGTCCTGAGCCACTGGGCAATTCCCAGTTCACAGACAAACTCTTGAATTATCATATCCGCTTAAATGAATGACATGGCATTCAAAATTATACTTCCTATTCTCAAACATCAATTTCTGCTCATTCAATCTTCCCTTGGGTTGTTTAAATAGATCTGTGAGTGGTACCAAAATATCTCCTGGTGGAGAAAGATCAGCCATAAGCTAACTGAATGGCGGTGGAGCAGGTCTACTCTTGTTCCTATGTTTACATCATCTACTCACATTGGGCCCTCCACCATGCATCTTCAAGGCACGGATTGTTGCCACAAGCACCACCACACCAGGCTGAAGACCCGAGGTTCTGCATTTTATGTTGAAAAACTTTTCCATCCCGATGTCAGCACCGAAGCCAGCTTCAGTCACTGAAAGACAGGACACAAGACAATTTTAATTAGAAATGAATATATAGACCTGGCAAACCTACTAATAGGCAAACCTATTAACTGAATAATTAACCAGAAAGATTTCTAAGGAATTAGAGTGTATATAAATCAACAGAAATATACTTTTCTCCATTTGTAATTCCCATCATAGTAACAGGACTAGGCCATTCAGCCCGTCAAGTCTGTTCTACCTTCAAAGGGATCATAGCTGATCATTGCAATCTATTATCGCCCACTTGATTCTTTTCTCATTCACTTTTAATATGTAGACTTACAGTCATATTAATTGATGTGCCAATATATATGGGAACAGCACAGTGCAGTGGGATTACAGAGCAATAGCACCAGGCAATGATGTCATAGCAGTCTCCACTTGTAATATCATACATTCTTAAGTTTTTGCACATGCTGTCATCAGCAATTCCTAAATGTGTCACATGATAATTATAATTACTGTCATCACCCTGCCATCATATGAGATCATATGTGATCCGTATCTTAACTCACATCTACCTACCTTGACTCACAAGCTGTGGACTGTAAAATAAAATCAATTGATCTGAGATTTAAAATTATTTGAGTTATCAAGTACTGCTTTACGGAGTGTAATCTACACTTCTACCACTGTGCGTGCGTGTTTCCTAATTTAACTCCTGAACAGCCTGACTCTAATTTTAAGGCTATTTCCCTTGTCCTAGATTCCCCAACCAGTGGAAAAGGTTGCTATCTACCAAGAATTCCCTTTGAAAGCCTAAAGACCTTAATAAAACTGCTACTTTTTAGTATCTAGGCATCTCTCTGGATCCCCACTACTTTTAGTTTTTCACCATTTAAACAAGACACAGATCTAACCTTTCTGGTCCAAAATGAACGACCTCACACTTCATTTATCACAGTTTTAACAACTCACTTAATCTATTAACGTATATCTGTAATTTTCTGGTCCTGTCTACACTACTTCTATGTCATCAATCTTTGTACCATCACAAACTTGGATATATAACTCAAAGTCATATTGAAAACATTGACTAGTTGAAGCATCAGCACAGATCCTTGTGGGACACTACTAGTTACTTTCTTCCAATTTAGGTACTTACTCATTATTCCTAACCTTCCATCAAGCCAATCTCCCTGGACATCAATCTTAGCTAACACACTTTTTTGTGGAATATTACCAAATACCTTATGGCAGTTTATATGAACTATATCCACAGACATTTCCCTCTCCACTATTTCAGATACAGCCTTAAAAAATTCAATTTGATTTGATTTGTGAGATGTGACCTACCCTTTACAAACCCATGTTGGCTTTCTCTAAAACAGCTCAAATCTCTTAATTGCTCAACAGTCAATGTTATTTTTTCAAAACACCTGCACCATACAAAATAACCATACTCACACACACTATAGTTATAGTTCAAATAAAGACTCACATCCACAAATGGACACATATTATTTAAACTTATAGGAATTATGCCAATACATATGATATAGACCACTGACAATTCAATTGTTTCTGCAATATAAATGAATTTATAACCTTTTTCATCAAACAATATAAACAGCCCAAGTGTGAGTTCAATCCTAAAAATAATTAATGAATAATCTGAATTAAGCAAATTTGGAATTGAGAATAAACTCCAATTGTCCACACGATCGTGACAAATACACTTGTGTGCACACAGCTGTGTTGGATTTTAATTTCTACCACAAACTATCAAAGGCCGCAAAGGTTCACCATTTTTACATCACCTCCAGTTTTATTTGAGACAAGGAAAGAGTTCCCAGGTTTCTCATAGGGTTGAATGCAAGGGAGAAAGTCAGTGTTTGACATTCAGATATCAATGGCATGTTAATTGATACAAACTCCAATTATCATCACTTCACAACATCCCCACCCATTCCTTTTGTTGATGACACAAGTGTAACTGGAATTTTGAATCTCCAGGGGAACAGTTGCTAAGATTTGATTGTGATGACTAGAAGATGCAAGAGGGCACAACAGGATCTGTTCAATCCTACTTAGCTTCTTCCTGGGTGAATTCTCTTTGTAGTCTTTCCCCATCAAGAGCTAAACTACAATGCTTACATAGTGCCTTTGCCATAGTAAAACATCCCAACGTGCTTTATAGGGACGTTATTACACAAAACTTGACCAAGCCAAATAAGCAGATATTAGCACTGCTAAGAAAAATCTGAGTGAAAGAGATAGCATCTTAAAAGGAGGCCACGATGTGGAGATGCTGGTGTTGGACTGGGATGGACAGGATGAGAGGTCACACGACACCAGGTTATAGTCCAATAGGTTTATTTGAAATCACACGCTTTAGGAGCGCTGCTCCTTCATCAAGTGAAGTGGAGTGAGGTGCGCAGGCACAGAACATATAGGCGGAGTAACAATAGCCCGACACATTCAAATAATCGAGAGTGTCAAAGGATAAGCACAGACAGTGCGGCGCATCGTATGCTGGCTGAATAACAACTCTTTACAGGTAATTACGAGTGCTAATAGACAAATGCAAGCAGTTAAGTATAATCAATATGTATAAAGTGTCAACAGACTGTATAACAAGTGAAGGGATAACCTAAGAACCAATAATTTAAGGCAGAGAAGTAATTACAAACAGAGTAAGATGGTGCTAAACACAATGCAAACTGATTGAGGTAGAGAGATCATCACCCATAATCAAGGTGTGCATGGTGCCAAAAAAAGATAATCAGGGAGATTTCCCCCCCCCCCCCACAGAACAGTATGGTGGGGTCAAACGTAGCGTGACATGAGCCCAAGGTCGCAGTCAAGGCCGTCCTCATGAGTGCAGAAGTTGGCTATCAGTTTCTGCTAGGCGATTCTGCGTTGTCGTGTCTCTCGAAGGCCATATGTTCTTGACCACTGAAGTGTTCTCCACTGGGAGGGAACACTCCTGCCTGGCAAATGTTGCGTGGTGTCCGTTCATCCCTTAATCATAGTGTCTGCATGGTCCCACCGATGTACCATGCCCCGGGGCATCCTTTCCTGCAGCGTATGAGGTAGACTACGTTGGCCGAGCCTCATGAGTATGTAACGTGTACCTGGTGGATAGTGTTCCCCCGTGTGATGGTGGTATCCGTGTCAATGATCTGGTATGTCCTGCAGAGGTTACCGTGGCAGAGTTGTGTGGTGTGTGATTGACATTTTTGATTACCTGTGTGTGTCAGGCTATCGTCACTCCGCCTATATACTCTGCACCTGTGTGCCTCTCTCCACTTCACCGGACAAAGGGGCAGCGCTCTGAAAGCTTGTGATTTCAAATAAACCTGTTGGACTATAACCTGGTATCATGTGACCTCTCGTCTTAAAATGACGCGAGAGAGGAGAGCCCATAAGTTTAATTAGGGCCTAGTCAACTAAAGGAATGGTTGCCACTGGTGGAACTGTTAAAAATTGAGTTTGCAAGAAGCAGAAAATGGAGTAACACAGAAACATCAGTGAATTGTAAGGTTGGAGAAGGTTACAAAGAGAGTTGGATTGGGCAGGGAGACCTAGACAACATTTAGCTTTGTGATTCTATTTGGGCTTTACTAAGTCAAACTAAGATGGAGGAGAAAAGTGTTGAAGGAGATGAGATTCCTTTCCGATTCCTCTTCAAAGGAAAATTCCTTTTTCTGTGCACAGGTCTCCTCATTTTTAACCTCTTGACATTTACTGCTCCGAAGGATGTAGGGCATATATATCGCAGTACTCCTTATGGAACAGCCAGCACACACATTTAGGTCCTGTGTGAATTACCACTTTTAGATCAGAGCAGGGGGGCAAATAAAATTTGAAAGGGTTTTACACCTCTTTGGAAGAATCACGGCAGAAAACTGCAGTTTTAAACACAAGTTTCATGCCCGTCAATAATAATATTTAATCAACAGCTCAAATATAGTCATGGTTAATTGGAATGGCTGCACCTTGAATACTAATTAGAGACACATCTCTGGTGTGAGGATAGCCGGTCCTGTTAAAAGGCGCTTCCTTTGAACTAGTCATTACCATGAAAAATGACATGTTGATTTAATATAGTATCTCGACAATTTTATGGCATTAGATAGATTCCACTCATTTGATGTGCTCAGCTTTATTTTGCTTATGTTTCCCATTGCAACACAGTCACCTTAAATCAGATCTGTTCTTACAAACTGCAGACACTGTACAACATAAGAGATGGGGAGAAATATCTGGACATTTTATGGCGGCACAGTGGCTAGCACTGCTGCTCCTCAGTGCCCGGGATCCAGGTTCAACTCCAGCCTTGGGTGACTGACTATGTTCTCCCCGTATCTGTGTGGGTGTCCTCTGGCTGCTCCGGTTTCCTCCCACAATTCAAACACTTGCAGGTTAGGTGGATCAACCATGTAGAATTGCCCCTTGGTGTCCGCAAATGTGTAGGTTGGGGGATTAGCGGGGTAAATATGTAGAGTTATGGGAATAGGGCCGGGAATGCTCTTTTGAAGAGCCGGTGCAGACTTGATGGGCCGAATAGTCTCCTAGTGCACTTTAGGGATTGTATAAATCATTTTGTTCCAGAAGATGGCCACACCTCTTAAAATGTTTTGGACAGCATTTAGGGACAGGAGGATATGATGTGACCGTGAGTGAGTAAAGGGATCAAGCAGACAGTTGTGGAGGAGTCTCAAACTTCACATTTGTCAACAGGTACAAGATGCTTGCTAGCTGCGTGGATAAAAGCAAGGTCTGCAAGGTGGATGTGCAGACTGGCCATAGCATTATGGAACAGAAAGCTGTTCAAGTAGGGGAAGTAAAAAGGAATATATGGCCTAATTTTATGGTTTTGTAATGGAGGGGGTGGGGCTGGAAAATGCAGCAAGCCACTCAAAAGTCCATTGACTTCAACAGGAGTGGAAAATCCCACCGGAGGAAAATTCCATCCGAGTGGCAGTAGCGGAGAGTATCGTGAGGGGGGATTGGCACCTTTCCTTGCAGCAAAGAGCAGGAGTCCAGATTGCTGGGTTGCCCGCCCAGTGTCAGAGTTCAGGACATTGGCTCAGGGCAGGAGAGGAACTTACAGTTGGAGAGGGAAGGATCCAACTGTTGTGGTCCATGTAGGTACCAATTACAGAGGCAGGACAAGGAAAGAGGTTCTGCATAGTCAGTTTGAGAAGCCATGAACAAAATTAAGCAGATTCTCAAAGGTAATAATCACTGTTTTATTACCTGAGTCGCGTGCAAATTGACATAGGGCAAATAAGATTATGGAAATGAATGTGTGGCTCAAAGACTGGCGTGAGAGAAGTGGGTCCCAGTTTGTGCGGCACTGGCATCAGTACTGGGGAAAATGGTTGCTGTACCAATGGGACAGTCTACAACTGAACTGGACTGGGACAACTGCTTTAGCCAGCCGCATAACTCGGGAAGTAGAGAGCGCTTTTAACTAAGCAAGATGGGTGAAGGATCAAGCTTGAGTAGGTGCAACAAATGAAGGGGCAGAATCCAGTCAGGGAAGCAAAATAATATGGGAAATGCGGGTCAGAGAATGGCAGTAAGAGACAGAGAGAAAAATCCTAAGAATATATCAATAGTGGAGGCTGGATGTTACAAAGGTAACAAAAAGACAAAACTAAAGACTCTGTATCCGAGTGCCCATTCATAGCAAAGGGCACAGGGTGCACCACAATTCAGCAATTTGCAGTGAAGTGTTTGTTGCACTGTAATATAACTGGTGCCCACACTAAGAGAAAACAACCTTTCGTACATTTATCAAGTTAACTGTCAAATCTAAGCATCAAAGTTAGTTTATTGTAACGCATTGTAGATGTTTGTGATTGTGAGACATGAAGTTAATTTCACAGTCCTTAACCAGACATATGTCATTTATTTGCTCTCCTTTAATGACACATGGTTTGCATTGGCATCATTGTGTGTTACACTCACTGTTACATATCTCTGCAAATGGATAACTGCCGTTGTCTTTTAAAATTTGTCAGCATTTAAAAGGGGCCCCACGCGCATTAAATATGAAAACCGTTGTGTAAATTTGCAGTATGCATGTATTAATACAGATAACATTTTCACTTATTCCATTTACCAGATAGGGAACCACTTTTCTATGTCACCTACTCTTTCTCTCACACACACTCTCGCAGATTCTCTCACACACCAGCATTCTGTTCCTCTTCCCCCACACCTCCTCCACCAGCAGCCAGTTCCTCTCCCCCCACAACCCCTTCCACCAGCAGCCAGTTCCTCTCCCCCCACAACCTCTTCCACCAGCAGCCAGTTTCCCCCCCCACCCCAAGCTCCTGCTTAGTTCTCACTCCCTCCTGCCACCCAAATAGCCAAATCAATAAAATCATTGTGATATGATGCTACTTGGCCTGGACTTAAATTTGATCATTGCTTGTTTCTACCCATCAGATTAACCTTCAAAGATTCTAGGGACTGTTGCTATGCTAACTGAGGCAGCTGTTGGGAAGAGAATGGGAATAGATATACTATAGGGCACAAATAGTGAGAAGGCGATGAAGGTGGTACACCATAAACCTGCCAAAGTGAATCTACTTTGACAAATGGTGCTGGATTAGTCTCTAGCCATGTTTCATTTAATAGCACATTCAGCACCAAGATAGAGTAATGAATTCAAATTCGAAGAGACTTGAACATAATCCAGATTGTCGTTCCAATGTTTAAAGTTTAATTATTAGTGTCAACACTGCAATGAGGTCACACTGAAAATCCCCTAGTTGCTACACTCCGGTGTCTGTTCGGGTACATAGAGGGAGAACTTAGCATGACCAAAGTACCGAACCAACACATCTTTCGGATTGTGGGAGGAAACCGGAGAACCCAGAGGAAACCCATGCAGACACTGGGAAAACGTGCAGACTGCATAAAGGCAGTGAACCAAGCCGGGAATCGAACCTGGGTCCCTGGCGCTGTGAGGCAGCAGTGCTAACCACTGTGCCACCCTATACAGTACTGAGGGAGTGCTGCCCCGACAGGTACATTTTTTTGGATAGAGCCATAGAGGTTTACAGCATGGAAACAGGCCCTTTGGCACAACTCGTCCATGCTGCCCTTTTTTTGTTAAATCCCTAAGCTAGTCCCAATTGCCCGCATTTGGCCCATATTCCTCTAAACCCATCTTACCCATGTAACTGTCGAAATGCTTTTTAAAAAGAAAAAATTATACCCGCCTCTACTACTACCTCTGACAGCTTGTTCCAGACACTCACCACTCTGTGTGAAAAATTTGCCCCTCTGGACCCTTTTGTATCTCTCCCCTTAAACCTATGCCTTCTAGTTTTAGACTCTCCTAGCTTTGGGAAAAGATATTGACTATCTAGCTGATCTATGCCCCTCATTATTTCATAAACCTCTATAAGATCATCCCTCAGCCTTCTACGCTCCAGAGAAAAAAGTCCCAGTTTATCCAGTTTATCTTATATATCAAACCATCAAGTCCCAGTAGCATCCTAGTAAATCTTTTCTGCACTCTTTCTAGTTTAATAATATCCTTTCTATAATAGGATGACCAGAACTGTACACAGTATTCCAAGTGTGGCCTTACCAATGTCTTCAACAAGACGTCCCAACTCCTGTATTCAATGTTTTGACCAATGAAACCAAGCATGCTGAATGCCTTCTTCACCACTCTGTCCACCTGTGACTCCATTTTCAATGAGCTATGAACATGTACCCCTAGATCTCTTTGTTCTGTAACTCTCCCCAACGCCCTACCATTAACTGAGTAAGTCCTGCCCTGGTTCAATCTACCAAATGCATCACCTCGCATTTATCTAAATCAAACTCCATCTGCCATTCGTCAGCTCACTGGCCCAATTGATCAAGATCCCGTTGCAATCAGAGAAAACTTTCTTCACTGTCCACTATGCCACCAATCTTGGTGTCATCTGCAAACATACTAACCATGCCTCCTATATTCTCATCCAAATCATGAACATAAATGACAAATACAGTGGACCCAGCACTGATCCCTGAGGCACACCGCTGGTCACAGGCCTCCAGCTTGAAAAACAACCCTCTACAACCACCCTCTGTCTTCTGTCATCAAGCCAATTTTGTATCCAAAATTAAATCAAGGTCTTACCTGCCCTCCAAAATGGATATAAAGATCCCACTGCAGATTTAAAAGAGGAGCAGGGGTGATCTCCCTGGTCTCCAAGGCCATAT
This sequence comes from Mustelus asterias, assembly GCF_964213995.1. Lineage (NCBI taxonomy): Eukaryota > Metazoa > Chordata > Chondrichthyes > Carcharhiniformes > Triakidae > Mustelus > Mustelus asterias. The sequence goes on along the minus strand of NC_135815.1, from coordinate 86,123,708 downwards.
TGATGCTTCGACCAACACCAAGAAGCAGATGATCTAGTCATTACTGCATTGCTGGTTTTGGGACCTTGCATTATGCAAACTGACTCCTGCATTTCCTGATGTTACAACAGTGACTACACTTCCAAAAGTGTTTCATTGGCGGCATCAGGTTGTGAAAGAAGCTACATAAATGCAAGTTCTTTCTTTTGGAGCATTGGCAAAACAAGCATTTTCAAGTGCTCGACCATCTATGCCCTGTCTGGTTGGAATGAAGATACATCTCCAAAATGTAGTGAATCAACTAAACACAATTTATTCAGGTGAGCACTCTCTCCAGTAAATAGGTGATTATTTATGTAAAAATAGTTAAATCAATAAAAAAGAATATCACAAAAAAGAATCCCACCAATTAGTATGAATAAATCAAAGAAATGTTGCAATAGAGCAGTATCATGTACTTCATTTAATTGAATGACTTGCATTTTTAAAAACACATTCTTGGCAATGAACACAGAAATCCAATGTACAACTGACAGGTTAAAAGGGACAGATATATAATGACATTGCTCCAACAACAGGATCTGCTGGAATTAAACAGATCAACTGTGATTCATTTGTCAAGGGCTAATAAGAAAGCTTTTCAGTTATTTGTTTACTTTTCTAAATTGAGGAAACCAATGGTAAAATATTCTAGAAAAATGAGGCAGGATGGATGTCGTTCGATGCAGAGAACAAGATGATCTGTCTGGCCTGTGCAATTTCCAAGGAAATGGATGCGTAGGCAAGTCAGTTGGAACAAAGCAAACCTGCATTAGCTCCACATCCCAAACCTCAGGAACCCAAATTCAGAATACAACCAGCCGCTCAGTGAACTCTGAACCCAAAGTTCAATTGCTGCCACACCTAACAAAATGACAAAGAGTTTGATAATCTTCCCCTTCTTGATGATTTGCTCTTCAAAGAAGAACATACTTCCACTTATCTAGCATCTTTCGTATCAGGATGCCCCAAGGCACTTCACAACCAGTAAAGTAGAGACGCTGCTGTAACGAAGGGAACGATGGTAGCCAGCTTGTGTACAACAATCTCCCGCAAACTACAATGAGATAACCGATTAACTGTATTTTTGTGGCCCAGGGATAAATAGTGGCCGGAACACCAGACCCTGCTTTGCTTCCAGTAGCGCCGTGGGATATTGTACAGGGACAGACAGGGCCTTGATTTATCACATCTGAAACACAGAGAGAGGGATTTTCTGGCTGCCCCGCGGCATGTTTGCTGGAGGCAGAGGTGGCTCGCCATCGATTACTAGTGGAATCTTGCCGCCCGGTCAACGTCTATGGTGCTTTGCGTGGCTTACCCATCCTGCCGCTGCTGGGAGTTAACTTTAGATGGACTGGAAGATCCACCGGACTGGACTGGAAGAGCCAGAAAATCTGCCCAGCATCTCTGACAGTGCAACATTCCTTCAGTACTGCACTAGGATTGCTGGCTTGAATTATGTGCTCAAGTAGGGACTCTATGATGCTGCGTCTTAGGACTTGAATCCATAACTTGCTGACTTAGATGCAAAGGCTACCAATGGAGTCACAGCTGGCATCAAAACTCGCTCACTGCCTTGCCATTAGTTTTTGTAAAATTCTTGCTGAGTTGGTGCAATCTTAGAATTATGCAGCTCCTTGTATAATTGAGCGATGGCCCTTGCAAATGTTTGCCAATTAACAGGCTTGTAGGTCTCCATCAAGCTCAGCTATTCAAAGAGCAGCAGCTACTGTTAGAGATGAGCTCATTGATTTATTTCACAAAGGCAACGTGTTGACGGGGATAAACACGATTCGGTCAGCTCCCCTTGAAACATCTGCACACTTCGACATCCTCTCAGTGCTGGAAATTATTTCCCTAAAAGCTGAAGGACAGCCTGAACTCACTGTGACTGAATCTGGGCTGTTCCTACCACAGCTGGTGTTTCCCCTTTGTCTTTTGGGCTGTTACTCTGCAGAGTTTGAGCAGGGACTATTATCTGACCAGAGAGCCAGCAATCAGAACGGGGTTATAGAGAGAACCAAATCATTTCTTGGTGATTTTTAGTGACTAAAAAGATGTAATTTATGGATTGTATTGGAAAAGGTGATTTTTAAAAATATTAATCTGCTGCACTCTCTAGGGTAATACAGACGAACACAAGGGAAAGGAGCAGAAGTGGACTCTTGAGCCGGCTCCACTGTTCAATAAAATCATGGCTGATGTGTTTCAAATTTCACATTCCCACATATCCTTAATAACCTTTGATCCCCTTGCTTAACAAGAATCGGTCTACCTTCACCTTAAAAATATTCAATGACCCTGACTCCACCTCCTTAGAAAAGTTAGTGCAGAGAGGTCATTCAGCCCATCAAGTCTACGCTAGCCAAAAGAGAGAAAAAAGAAACTCGCTGTTCCTTTTAATCCCATTTTCCAGCATCTGCTCCGCAGCCTTACAGGTTACAGCACTTCAAATGCAGATCTAGGTATCTTTTAAATTAGTGTTTCAGCTTCAACCGCCAGCTTAGGCAGTGAATTCCAGATGCCTACCACCCACTAGGTGAAAAAGTATTTCCTCATGTCCCCTCCAACCCTTCTAGCTGAAATATGCCTTCTGGTAACTGACCCCATAGCTCGCGAAACAAGTCTTTCTTGTCTACACACTTAATAATTTTGTACACCTCAACTAGGTCACCCAAAGCCTCTTCTGTTCTAAGGAAAACAACTATCCCGTCCAATCTCTTCACTTAGCTGCAATTTTCAAGTTCTGGCAACTTTCTTGTATATCTCCTCTCCACTCTATCCACAGCAATATGCCCTTCCTGTAATGTGGTGACCAGAACTGTACACAAAACTCCTGCTGTGGCCTAACCAGCATTTTCTACAGTTCCATCAATGCAGCCCTGGTTTTGCATTCAACACCTTGTTCAATAAAGAAGAGCATTCCATAAGCTTTCTTGACCAACATGTCCACCTGTCCTGCCACCTTCAAGGACCTATGGACATGCACTCCAAGGTCTCTCACTTCCTCAACCCTTCTAAATATCTTAAATAAAAGCAAAATACTGCGGATATTGGAATCTGAAACAAAAACAGAAAATGCTGGAAAATCTCAACATGTCTGACAGCATCTATGGAGGGAGAATCGAGTCTGAATGACTATTGAGTATTCTTTCCCTATTTATTTGCCCTCCCTAAATGCATTACCTCACACTTTTCCAGATTGAATTCCAGTTGCCATTTCTTTGCCCACTCAGCCAAACTACTGATATAATTCTTGAATCGACAGCTATCCTCTTCATGCCACCACATTTAAGTTTAAAACATTAATTTTAAAGTTTATTTATTAGTCACAAGTAGGCTTACATTAACACTGCAATGAAGTTACTGTGAAATCCTCTAGTTGCCACACTCTGGCGCCCGAGGGAAACTTTAGCATGGCCAATGCACCTAACCAGCACATCTTTCGGACTGTGGGAGGAAACCGGAGCACCCGGAGGAAACTCACGCAGGCACGGGGAGAACGTGCAGACTCTGCAAAGACAGTGACCCAAGCCGGGAATTGAACCCAGGTCCCTGGCGCTGTGAGGCAGCAGCGTTAACCACAATGCTGCCTTTTTATATACACCAAATAGCAAGGACTCCTACAGGAAACGGTGTTCCACTCACAAAAACACCCTTTGTTTCCAATCACTGGGCCAATTTTGGATGCAACCTGCCACGTATCGAATGAAAGCGAATTTTTCTGACCAGCCTGCCTTACTGAAATCCATGTAGGCAATATCCACTGCACATCCATCAATCCTCCTTGTTACTTTCTCAAAACATTTATTGGATTAGTAAGAGATGATCTTCCCTAATAAAAATCATACTAACTATCCTTGATCAATTCGTGCCTAAGTGACAGTTTATCTGTCTCAGAATTGTTTTCAATAATTTTCACATCTGTGATGTCAGACTGACTGGCCTATAATTTTTTGGCCTTTCCCTTGCACCATTTTTAAATAATGGTACAACATTCGCAGATCTCCAATCCTCTGGTACTTTGCCTAGTGAGGATTGGAAAACAATCCTCAGAATATCTGTTATTTTCTCCCTAGCTTCCTCTACAACCTGGTATACAATGCTTGTGGCCCTGGTAATTTATCCACCTTCAAGGATGCCAGTCCCTCCAGTACGTCCTCTCTCGTTATGCTTATTGTATCTAATACTTCCAATACTCCTCCCTCTTTAACTAGAATGTTTGAATCATTCCTCTCCTTAGTGAAGACAAAGACAAAGTACTAATTGAGAACCCTGCCCACATCTTCTCAATCAACCCACAAGTTACCATGTACATCTGTGAGGTATTTTCTGAGGCAAAGTGTTCCAAAGTCGCACAACCCTCAGAAAAATGTTCTCCTCATCTCGCTCCTGAAAGGGTGACCCCTAGTTCTGGACTCACCCACTAGAGGAAAATATCCTTTCCATGTCCACCTTGGCAAGGTCGTTCAGGATCTTATATACTACCCCCACCACCCCCCACTCTTCTAAACTCAATCTATCTATCCTTTTCTCATAAGACAACCTGCTCATTCCTGGTATCAATCTAGTAACCCTCCTCTGAATTGTATCCAATGTATTTACATCCTTTTTATACAAGGAGACCAAAGCTGGCACACAATATTTAAGATGTAGTCTCACCATTCCCCTGTATAATTGAAGCATACTATCCTTACTTTTGTTTTCGATTAATCTCACAAAGAAGGGCAACATTCCATATTCTGTGTATACTCATTGGATAACATTTGATGGTTTCAATTGCAAATACTTTAACTTCTGGTTATAGGTTGTCTCAGATATCAATGATACTGCAGCCCCAGTATCCACTTCCATTTTGACTAGTTTACCATCAAATTTTGGGAACACCCAAAAACATTGTGAATCACCATGCACCAACAAGATGCCTAATGCCAACTCTTGAAAGGTGTTTTCATCTTCGCCTGTCATCTTATAGATTTTTCTTGCTAACTTTGACATGTTCTTTTTCTTACACATTTTTGGTATAGAGGAAGTTTGCTGTGTCCAGCAACGTGGTCCCTTTTGCCACAATTCTTGCACTCGTTTCCCTACTCCAGCATTCTCCAGAGTGTCCAACTTGTGCACATTGGTGACATGTTTATAGTTTTGCAGATTTATTTCTACTGGTCTCCATTCTGTGGATCTTTGCCCCAATTCCTATCTGCAAAGACTCTTTAACAGCCAGCTTAATTGACACTGTAATTTCTACTACTGATTTAAGAATCAGTGTTCTTTCAGTGAGCAGCTTTCTCTGAATAGCTGCATTCCAGAGTCCACATACCAACCTATTTTGAAGAGCATCATCGAGCACCGCCCCAAATTTGCAATATTTAGCTAGTCTTTGCAAGGTTACCATGAACTGTGAAATGCTTTTGCCTTGGAGACTTCGGCAATGGAACATAAATCTTTCTGCAATAATGAGTGGTTTTGATGAAATATGCTCATCTAAGATCTTTGTCAGTTCGTTGGAGGGTTTAACTCCAGCTTTGCTGGATGGACTAGACTTTGTGGTAAAGAAGAAAGTTTACATCCTATCAAATTGAGAAATGTTACAACCTTTAGGTCATCTGGTACTTGATTTGCTTGGAGATAACACTGAAATCTTTCCTTCATACAAGTTTCAAGTATCACAATCTTCATCAAATACACCTATGGTATTGCCTTTCCCTGTCATTTTTGGTTACGGCTCCCAGGTTTTATATTTTCTTCAGTTTTCTCCTCTTCCTCTATATCAGCCTTTTGGACAATGCAGCAATTTTCTTTTTTTTATTCATTCGTGGGACATGGGCATTGCTGGCTGGCCAACATTTATTGCCCATCCCTAGTTGCCCTCGAGAAGGTGGTGGTGAGCTGCCTTCTTGAATCGCTGCAGTCCATGTGCTGTGGGTTGACCCACAATGCCGTTAGAGAGGGTATTCCAGGATTTGGGGTGGTATGGTGGTTAGCACTGCTGCCTCACAGCGCCAGGGACCTGGGTTCAATTCCAGTTTTGGGTGACTGTTTGTGTGGAGTTTGCACATTCTCCCCATGTCTGTGTGGGATTCCTCCAGGTGATCTGGTTTCCTCCCACACTCTAAGGATGTGTGGTTTTCTCCCACACTCCAAGGATCCAAGGTGGATTGGCCATGTTAAATTGCCCCTTAGTGTCCCAAGATGTGTAGGTTAGAATTAGCCATGGGAAATGTATGAGATTACAGGGATAGGGCGGGGAGAGGAGCTGGGTAAGATACTCTGCTGGAGAGTCGGTGCAGACTTGAAGGGCCAGATGGCTTCTTCTGCACTGTCCGGATTCTATGATTTTAACCCAGCAACTGCGATGGAACGGCGATATATTTTCAAGTCAGGACAGTAAGTGGCTTGGAGGGGTACTTGCAGGTGGTGGCGTGCCCACATCCCTGCTGCCCTTGTTCTTCTAGATGGAAGTGGTCGTGGGCTTGGAAGGTCTAAGGATCTTTGGTGAATTGGTGCAGCGCATCTAGTACATACTGCTGCTCCTGAGTGTCGGTGGTGGAGGGAGCGGATATCTGTAGATGTGGTGCCGATCAAGCGGGCTGCTTCGTGAGTGTTGTTGGAACTGCACCCATCCAAGCAAGTAGGGAGCGTTCCATCACACTCCTGACTTGTGCCTTATAGATGGTGGATAGGCTTTGGGGAGTCAGGAGGTGAGCTAGTCGCCGCAGTATTCCAAGCTCTTGTCGCCACTGTGTTTATGTGGTGAGTCCAGTTGAGTTTCTGGTCAATGGTAACCCCAAGGATGTTGACAGTGGGGGATTCAGTGATGGTGACACCATTGAATGTCAAGGAGTGATGGTGAGAGTGTCTCTTATTGGTGATGGCCATTGCCTGGCATTTGTGTGGCGCGAATGATACGTCCACTTGTCAGCCCAAGCCTGGATATTGTCCAGACCTTGTTGCATTTGAACATGGACTGCTTCAGTATCTGAGTCGTCGTGAATGGTGCTGGACATTGCGCAATCATCGGCGAACATCCCCACTTCTGACCTTATGACGGAGGAAAGGTCATTGATGAAGCAGCTGAAGATGGTTGGGCCTAGGATACTACCCTGAGGGACTCCTGCAGAAATGTCCTGTAGCTGAGATGACTGACCCTCCACAACCATCTTCCTATGTACCAGGTATGACTCCAACCAGCAGTGAGTTTGTCCCCGATACCCGTTGATTCCAGTTTTGCTAGGGTTCCTTGATGCCACATTTGGTCAAATGTGGCCTTGATGTCACTCTCACTTCACATCTGGAATTCAGCTCTTTCGTCCATGTTTGAACCAAGGCTGTAATAAGGTCAGGAACTGACGTGGCTAGGGGAGCAGCGAGTTCTGGAGCACAAGGCTTCAGTACTATTGCTGGAATGTTATCAGGGCCCATTGCCTTTGCAGTATCCAGTGCCTCCAACCATTTCTTGATATCACACGGAGTGAACTGGATTGGCTGGAGACTGGCATCTAAGATGCTGGGACCGCTAGAGGAGACCGAGATGGATCATCCACTCGGCATTTCTGGCTGAAGATTGCTGCAAATGTCTTATCTTTATGGGGAAGCGATGGTCTAGTGGTATTATTGGCAAACTATTAATCCAGAAACTCAGCTAATGTTCTGGGGGCGCGGGTTCAAATCCCTGTGGAATTTGAATTCAATAAAATGTATCTGGAATGAAGAACCTATTGATGACCATGAAACCATTGTCAATTGTCAGAAAAACCCATCTGATTCATTAATGTCCTTTAGGGAAGGAAAATCAGCCGTTCTTACCTGGTCTGGCCTATATGTGACTCCAGAGCCACAGCAATGTGGTTGACTCTCAACTGCCCTCTGAAATGGCCTAGCAAGCCACTCAGTTGCATCAATTGCTGCAAACTCTCAACAAAGAAATGAAACTGGATGGACCACCTGGCATTGATCTAGGCACTGGAAAAGACAACGGCAAAACAAACAGCCTGTTGACCTGCAAAGTCCTCCTTGCTAACATCTGGGGGCTGGTGCCAAAGTTGGGAGAGCTGTTTCACAGACTAGTCAAACAACAGCCTGACATAGTAATTCTCACGGAATCATACCTTACAGATAACACCCCAGACATCACCATTACCATCCCTGGATATGTCCTGTCCCACCGGCAGGACAGACCCAGCAGAGGTGACGGCACAGTGGTATACATTCGGGAGGGAGTTGCCCTGGGAGTCCTTAACATCGGCTCCGGACCCCATGAAGTCTCATGGCTTCAGGTTAAACATGGGCAAGGAAACCTCTTACTGGTTACCACGTACGGTCCTCCTTTGGCTGATGAATCAGTATTCCTCCATGTTGAACAACACTTGGAGGAAGCACGTACGGTGACAAGGGCACAAAATGTACTCTGGGTGGGGGATTTCAAGTGGCTTGGCAGCAGCACAACTGATCGAGCTTGTCGGGTCCTCAAGGATATAACTGCTAGACTGGGTCTGCAGCAGGTGGCGAAGGAACCAACAAGAGGAATAAACATACTTGACCTCATCCTTCCCAATCTGTTGGCTGCAGATGCATCTGCCCATGACAGTATCTGTAAGAGTGACCACCGCACAATCCTTGTGGAGATGAAGTCCTGCCTTCACATTGAGAATAACCTCCATCGTGTTGTTTGGCACCATCACTGTGCTAAATGGGACTGACTTCGAACATACCTAGCAACTCAAGACTGGGCATCCATGAGGCACTGTGGGCCATCAACAGCAGCGGAACTTCTGCCTGGAACTCCCCCCATCTAACTTGAGTAGTAGCTTCTGTAAGATCTCTTAGGCTTTTTATCGTTAAACTGCCCTGCGAGTCTCCGTTCCCACAGCCCCTTTCACTTTGCCACGAATGGTCTCCACAGCTTAGAAAGTCTACCCACTTTTTTTTAAAACAGTAAGTAATTTTAACCCTAATTTCTTGCTTACTCACGGTTTTTTTTTTCTAACCCTATTTGTAGTGCATCGGAGATTTCTTTTCTTTGCCTTCTTTGATCCAAAGTTCTGGTATTTTCCTACAAATCTAGTCAAATTTTCTTTTTCTCTGACTCTTGTCACCAGGAATTACAAAGAGGAAAGTCATAAGGTGCCACACTTGTGGGTTTAAGTCAAACACAATGCAGGTTTCTTAGATGTCGCTTGTCCCCGGTCCAAGATGGAAGAGCTTCAAAAGCCCAAGAATCCCTGCTTACATCACTACAGGTCACTGCAGAGATGCAACCACTTTAAATACATAATAATCCTGGATTCAAAATCCTGGAACTCCTTCCCTAATAGCACATAGGTGTACCTACACTAAATGAACTGCATAGGTTAAAAACACAGTTCATCACCATATTCTCAATGGCATTTAGAGATGGGCAATAAATGCTGCCCTTGCCACTAACAGCCAGATCCCAAAAACAAATAGAAAAATGACACCAATGTTGCAAACAGTCTGATTCAGTCTCTCAGCCAGAGAGAGAGATGACTTGATGGCTGGGGAACCGAGCTTGTCATGGAGACTGAAGACCATGGCTTTGGTCTTCCCAACAGTTAACTGGAGGAAATTTCTGCTCATTAGTACTGCATGTCAGACAATCAGACTGACAGTTTAGAGGCAATGGACGAGTCAAGAGAGGCAGTGATGAAGTAGAACTGGGTAGCATCAGTGTGCGTGTGGAAACGGGCTGTGCTTCCGGCTGATGGTGCCAACAGGCAGCATACAGATGAGAAATAGAGGGTGGTCGAGGTCATTGGGTGGGAGATGTTCTCATCTTGGTAAAATTGCTACTGTGAATGGTACATGCTGCTGATGCTATGTGAAGGTGGGGGAGAGAGTGAATTTTTAAGATGGTGGACGGGGGCTGCTTTGTCCGGGATAGAGTCATGCTTCACTGGGTGTTGTTGAAGCTTGTATTCATTCAGGCAAATGGAGAGTACTCCATCAAACTCCTGACTTGTTTTTGGGGAAACAGAAGAGGAGTTACTTGCCATAGAATCAGTCTCTGCCCTGCTGAAATAACCAAATATTTGGGTGGTTGGTTGAGTTACATTTTTGGTCGGTGTTGACTCTCAAGATGTTGATAGAGAGAGATTACATGGGGATAATATCATTGAGAGTCCTGGTGAAGTGGTTAGACTATCTCTTGTTGAATGGCACTGACGTGCTTGATGACATTTGTGTCACACGTCAGGCCAAGAAGAATGTCATCCAGGTCTTAATACACTCGGGCATCAACAACTTCATTACACCTCGTAGACGGCAGTGGTTCAAAAAGCAGCTCACCATCACCTTCTCAAGGGCAATTAAGGATAGGAAATAGACGCTGGCCGGGCCAGCGATGCTCAAATAACATTAATCAATTTTTAAAAACACGAGACATCATGAATGGTAATGAACACTGTGCAAACAAGGAACATCCCCACTTCTGATCTTATGATGGAGGGAGTGTCATTGATGAAGCAACTGAAGACATTTGGACCTCGAATACTACCCTGACGATATCTGGAAGGGTCTTGCTATGCCAAATTGGCTACGTTTCATACATTGCAACAATAAGCTGTATTAAACAGTCTTGCACACCTATTTGCAGGATAGTCCATGATAACTCAAACTATTGAATCAAGAATGCATCCATATGTAAAAGGAGCTGCTTTTATTATTGAAATGAAATGCATCAGAATACGAATTTCAAACACAGAATATATTCTAGTAACTCTCCTGAGTTTACCTGAGGAAGCATTCCTCTCTATCAAGAAAATTTTGCCTGCCTTCTGGAATCTTCCATCTGTAGAACTAGCACTGAAAAGTATTTGATTGACTTGTAAATTCCTCTAAGCTGTCCAACATCCTTTATTTTAATGTATTTGGAAATCACTTTTTTTCCAATTAAAAAAACACTTCAAGGTTAACAGCTCTCACTTCCCAAAGGTTTCTTATTGTTGGAATATTTAATCCTTGCACTTGTAGTACTTGTTCTTGAGATGCCTCCATAACCCTCATGTATGATGATGAAGCGCAATTTTTACTTCCCTCCCATTTCTATTAAATTTAAAAAGCAGTAACTATTGCAAACCTGTTGATGACTTTCAATAGTAACCTTCTCACGCCACCTGTGATAGACATAGCCTCATAGGATCAAAAGAGCAGAACTAACCTTGATCTTAACTCTATCTACCTGCCTAGGTTCCATCATCCTTTATACTATTAACAAAAATATATGACTCTCAGTTTTGAATTTTTCAATTAACCCAACTCCAATTGTTTTTGGGGTGAAGAGTGTTCCAGATTTCCACGACCCTTGTATGAAGTAATGTTTCCTGACATCAGCCCTGAACAGCCTAGCTCTAATTTAACAGTTATTATACCACATTGTTTTGGATTTGCCCAACACAGGAAATATGGTAGGTGGAAAGGAACTATCAAATCATTTGATCATCTTAAATTCCAATTAGATCAACTCTTAATCTTCTATACTCAAGGAAATACAGGCACAATCTATCCTTACAACTTAACCTTTTAACCTTGCTATAACTCTAGTAAATCAGTCCTGAGATATGATACTGAGAATGGAACCAACTCTAGATGGGGTCTAACCACAGTTTGATATAATTATAGCATAAATTCTATCCCTTTGTCTTCCAGCTCTTGAGATAAAAGCCAATATTTAGGTTGATTGGCCAGGTTAAAAATTGTCCCTGAGATGTGTAGTTAGAGGGATTAGCGGGTAAATATGTGGGGGTAGGGCCTGGGTGGGATTGTGGTCGGTGCAGACTCGATGGGCCGAATGGCCTCCTTCTGCACTGTAGGGTTTCTATGATTTTCTATACTTTATTATTCTTTGTACTTGTCCCACTAGCAATTAGCGAGTTATGTACTTACAGTCCTAAAACTTTCTGCTCTGTTACAATTGCTAGCTTTTACAGAATACCCTGGATTTATATTTGGCCCAAAATGGATAACCCCACACGTCCCCATATTGATCTTTTATCTCCTACTTTTGCCCATTCACCTAACACATCAATGTCCACACACAGCACCACTGGGATCCTGATACAGCAGGCTACTTACCCACAAACCCATCCTTGCCAACAAGCTTCAGTGCCAATTTGTCAGCGAGAACCGAAGAACTGCCATGTGCAATATTCGCAAAAGGTCCAGCGTGCACAAACACGGGGGTTCCCTGAGGGGGGAGGAGAGAGAAAAAAAAAAGTGAACTATTATAAACCAACAGTAACAGATAGTACTGTATTAACAACCATGTACCGCAGACAACATTCCTTCTAAATCCAAAACAGCAAACTTGGTGCAAAATCTCCCAGCAAAGAAAAACTAAATTGTTTGCAGCAATCCGGAAAATACCATGTGGTTCAACAAACAGGCCAAGCACAAAGAAATCGAAGAAAGACGGATGCCAGCCCTATGTCCAAAATGCATGACTTGCAATAGCCAAATAGAATGCAAAACTTCACCGCATAGAATTGTTGAATGGTTGGTTCTAAAATTTGTAAAAAATAAAACTGACTGAGGAGAGCCTCTTTTGTTACATTTGATAACAATTTACATTTCATGCATGAGTGTAGTAGGAACTGAACCTACAACCTGCTGATTGAGAAGGCAGTGAGCTATCAACTGAGCTACAGCTGATAATATTCCTCTAGTAATGCCAGTGCTTGTTTGCACTTGTGTTGGCCCTACATCGCTACTTTTAGACATTGGTGAATCCTTTGCATCTCTACCCCATTTAGAGTTTTATTTTTTCAAGGAACAGGAAGCCTCCTTATTCTGACTATCAAAATATAACAGCTAACTGGTAAGTTAAGTATCAAATAGGTTTTTCCCAGGTGACTGAAGAGCCAAATAGAAGTAGGGAGGTCTTCCTGGATAGGAAGGATGACTTATGTCATAAGGCTGACTCAGCATCAGTAGAAATGAAACTCTAGCGCCACCTGTGGGAATGAGGCCAAATTACACCAGTCAGCTGCAGCCAGTCCTGTTTGCTTCATAAGCGAGTGCATTCTTTGATTTTCAACTTCCAATCAGATTCTCACCCTCTGGTAGCAACAGTTTTCAATCATGAAAGAAGCTTAATCATTAGCTCAGTTGAAGAAACACATGTTTGACACACATGGTTGCATGGACATTTGGAGGTGGTTCTTGTTTGTGGATCTTCACATCCTTCCCTTGGAGAACAGGGGGAATTTGAACAAAGAACAATACGGCGCAGGAACAGGCCCTTCGGCCCTCCAAGCCTGCACCGATCATGATGCCTGCCTGAACTAAAACCACATGCACTTATGGAATCCATATTCTTCCATTCCCATCCTATTCATGTATTTGTCTAGATGCTCCTTAAATGTCGCTACTCCCACCACCTCCCTGGGCAGCACGTTCCAGGCATTCACCACCCTCTGTGTAAAAAAAAACGTGCCTCGCACATCTCTTCTAAACTTTTTCCCATGCACCTTAAACCTATGTCCCCTACTACTTGACTTTCTACCCTAGGAAAGAGCATCTGACTATCCACTCTGTCCATACCACTCGATCTTGTAAACCTCTATGAAGTCATCCCTCAACCTCCGTCATTCCAGTGAGAACAAATCAAGTTTATCCAACCTCTCTTCATAGCTAATACCCTTCAGACCAGGCAACATCCTGGTAAATCTCTTCTGTACCCTCTCCAAAGCATCCACATCCTTCTGATAGTGTGGCGACCAGAATTGTACACAATTTTCCAAATGAAGCCTAACTAAGGTTCTGTACAACTGCAGCATGCCCCGGCCGATGAAGGCAAGCATGCCGTATGCCTTCTTGACTACCTTATTCATCTGCGTTGCCACTTTCAGTGATCGGTAGACATATACACCCAGATCTCTCTGCATGTCAATACTCCCAAGGGTTCGACCATTTACTGTATAATTTCTACATGCATTGGACCTTCCAAAATGCATTACCTCACATTTGTCCGGACTAAACTCCATCTGCCATTTCTCTGCCCAAGTCTCCAACCTGTCTATCCACCGACAGTCCTCTTCTCTATCCCCAATTCCACCAATTTTTGTGTCTTCTGCGAATTTATTAATCAGGCCAGCTACATTTTCCTCCAAATCATTTATTTATATATACTACGAACAACAAAGGTCCTAGAACTGATCCCTGTGGAGTCACAGCCTTCCATTCAGAAAAGCACCCCTCTACTGCTACCCTCTGTCTTCCTTGGCCACGCCAGTTCTGTATCCATCATGCCAGCTCTTCTCTGATCCCATGTGACTGATCCCTTTTGTACCTGTCTACCATGACGTACCTTGTCAAAGGCTTTACTGAAGTCCATGTATACAATATCCACTGCCTTTCCCTCATCTATCATCTTCGTCACTTCCTCGAAAAAGTTGATCAAGTTAGTGAAGTACGACCTCTTCTTCACAAAACCATACTGTCTATCATTAATAAGTCCATTTGTTTCCAAATGTGAGTAAATCTTGTCCCTAAGAATCTTTTCCAATAATTTCCCTACCACTGATGTAAGGCTCACCGGCCTATAATTTCCTGGATTATTCCTGCAGTGGGAGAATTCTTGGGCAATATTGTAAAGCAGGCGATGGTGATTGACTTTGTTATTGACTTTTGTGAGAAAAGAAAACTGGGCCAAAAAACAGATTCATCATCACCCAATGTTCTACTCCAGTTACTAAACCTATAAATGCTCTTCTCATTCACCTCATTTCAAGGCTAAAGGCCACATGTTCCCAACATTTCTCTTAAATGATATTTATTTTTGCACGAGTCCGTACCTTTTCTTTATATATAACAACAACAAATGATCTACACTTCAAAAAGAACTGTCCTGAAACTGTCCCAGTCCCATGAAGGCCCCTCAAGCTCCATCTGTGAAAACACAAACTGCCCTTTCATTAGCACAGTGGGGAGAGAGTGCCACAATGGAAAGTTTTCAGGCATTGATATTCAGCCATTAAGTATACACAAAAGATGCAAATACAAAGAGAGAGATTAAAGGCAAAAGAGAGCACGAGCACAAGAGAGAACGGGGGGAGAGAGGAAGCGAGAGCAGGCAGTGTTGTGAAGTTAGTGCTTGTAGAATTATTAAAAAATTGAAAAATGCTAAGATGTTGTAAATTTTCATGGCTGTTTAAAAAAATTGTGTTTTTAAAAGTGAAGATGATGCAAAATGCAAGTACACAGAGAGCATAGAGTGAAACATTGTATTGCGAGGCTAGGCAGTAGTGCTGCCAAAACAACAGGTTGTTTTTGAATTTTAGCCAGTTTAAACTAGGCATTTGAACAACAGCAGCCTATCAAATCTGAATTTGATGTTTTGGTAACTTGTAAACCAATCCTACTGTGGGGACTTTGGTACGTCATCAGGGGTATAAGAGCACAGCTCCCAGCTCCAGAGAGCCAGACAGTAACTGCCTCTGCCAGTCAGCCTCTGCCACAGCTCACGAGAGAGAGACACAGCCAGCAACTGTCTCTGCCAGTGTAACAGCCACATTTATGTCTTAAAAGAAAGCCTGATCTCGATAGTGAAGACAGAAGAAATCAGCAAAGACGACAGAAGATTCCGGAAGAAAACTGGCAGTTTTGAATAAACTGAAGGTCGATAAGTCCCCTGGGCCTGATGAAATATATCCTAGGATTCTTTGGGAGGCAAGGGATGAGATTGCAGAGCCTTTGATCTTTGGGTCCTCACTGTCCACGGGGATGGTACCAGAGGACTGGAGAGTGGCGAATGTTGTTCCTCTGTTTAAGAAAGGGAATAGAAATGACCCTGGTAATTATAGACCGGTTAGTCTTACTTCGGTGGTTGGTAAATTGATGGAAAAGGTCCTTAGGGATGGGATTTACGACCATTTAGAAAGATGCAGATTAATCCGGGATAGTCAGCACGGATTCGTGAAGGGCAAGTCGTGCCTCACAAATTTGATAGAATTTTTTGAGGAGGTAACTAAGTGTGTTGATGAAGGTAGGGCAGTTGATGTCATATGCATGGATTTTAGTAAGGCATTTGATAAGGTCCCCCATGGTCGGCTGATGATGAAAGTGAGGAGGTGTGGGATAGAGGGAAAGTTGGCAGATTGGATAGGTAACTGGCTATCTGATCGAAATCATGATGTGGAGATGCCGGCGTTGGACTGGGGTAAACACAGTAAGAATTTTAACAACACCAGGTTAAAGTCCAACAGGTTTATTTGGTAGCAAAAGCCACACAAGCTTTCGGAGCTGCAAGCCCCTTCTTCAGGTGAGTGGGAATTCTGTTCACAAACAGAGTTTATAAAGACACAGACTCAATTTACATGAATAATGGTTGGAATGCGAATACTTACAACTAATCAAGTCTTTAAGAAACAAAACAATGGGAGTGGAGAGAGCATCAAGACAGGCTAAAAAGATGTGTATTGTCTCCAGACAAGACAGCCAGTGAAACTCTGCAGGTCCACGCAACTGTGGGCGTTACAAATAGTGTGACATGAACCCAATATCCCGGTTGAGGCCGTCCGCGTGTGTGCGGAACTTGGCTATCAGTTTCTGCTCAGCGACTCTGCGCCGTCGTGTGTCGCGAAGGCCGCCTTGGAGAACGCTTACCCAAATATCAGAGGCCGAATGCCCGTGACCGCTGAAGTGTTCCCCAACAGGAAGAGAACAGTCTTGCCTGGTGATTGTCGAGCGGTGTTCATTCATCCGTTGTCGCAGCGTCTGCATAGTTTCCCCAATGTACCATGCCTCGGGATGGTACATGTCCCGAGGCATGGTACATTGGGGAAACTATGCAGACGCTGCGACAACGGATGAATGAACACCGCTCGACAATCACCAGGCAAGACTGTTCTCTTCCTGTTGGGGAGCACTTCAGCGGTCACGGGCATTCGGCCTCTGATATTCGGGTAAGCGTTCTCCAAGGCGGCCTTCGCGACACACGACAACGCAGAGTCGCTGAGCAGAAACTGATAGCCAAGTTCCGCACACACGCGAACGGCCTCAACCGGGATATTGGGTTCATGTCACACTATTTGTAACGCCCACAGTTGCGTGGACCTGCAGAGTTTCACTGGCTGTCTTGTCTGGAGACAATACACATCTTTTTAGCCTGTCTTGATGCTCTCTCCACTCCCATTGTTTTGTTTCTTAAAGACTTGATTAGTTGTAAGTATTCGCATTCCAACCATTATTCATGTAAATTGAGTCTGTGTCTTTATAAACTCTGTTTGTGAACAGAATTCCCACTCACCTGAAGAAGGGGCTTGCAGCTCCGAAAGCTTGTGTGGCTTTTGCTACCAAATAAACCTGTTGGACTTTAACCTGGTGTTGTTAAAATTCTTACTGTATCTGATCGAAGACAGAGGGTGGTGGTCGATGGAAAATTTTCGGACTGGAGGCAGGTTGCTAGCGGAGTGCCACAGGGATCAATGCTTGGTCCTCTGCTCTTTGTGATTTTTATTAATGACTTAGAGGAGGGGGCTGAAGGGTGGATCAGTAAATTTGCTGATGACACCAAGATTGGAGGAGTAGTGGATGAGGTGGAGGGCTGTTGTAGGCTGCAAAGAGACATAGATAGGATGCAAAGCTGGGCTGAAAAATGGCAAATGGAGTTTAACCCTGATAAATGTGACGTGATTCATTTTGGTAGGACTAATTTAAATGTGGATTACAGGATCAAAGGTAGGGTTCTGAAGACTGTGGAGGAACAGAGAGATCTTGGGGTCCATATCCACAGATCTCTAAAGGTTGCCACTCAAGTGGATAGAGCTGTGAAGAAGGCCTATAGTGTGTTAACTTTTATTAACAGGGGGTTGGAGTTTAAGAGCCGTGGGGTTATGCTGCAACTGTACAGGACCTTGGTGAGACCACATTTGGAATATTGTGTGCAGTTCTGGTTACCTCACTATAAGAAGGATGTGGAAGCGCTGGAAAGAGTGCAGAGGAGATTTACCAGGATGCTGCCTGGTTTGGAGGGTAGGTCTTATGAGGAAAGGTTGAGGGAGCTAGGGCTGTTCTCTCTGGAGCGGAGGAGGCTGAGGGGAGACTTAATAGAGGTTTATAAAATGATGAAGGGGATAGATAGAGTGAACGTTCAAAGACTATTTCCTCGGGTGGATGGAGCTATTACAAGGGGGCATAACTATAGGGTTCGTGGTGGGAGATACAGGAAGGATATGAGAGGTAGGTTCTTTACGCAGAGAGTGGTTGGGGTGTGGAATGGACTGCCTGCAGTGATAGTGGAGTCAGACACTTTAGGAACATTTAAGCGGTTATTGGATAGGCACATGGAGCACACCAGGATGATAGGGAGTGGGATAGCTTGATCTTGGTTTCAGATAAAGCTCGGCACAACATCGTGGGCCGAAGGGCCTGTTCTGTGCTGTACGGTTCTATGTTAAGATGACAAACCTGGTTGAAATTTGGGAATAACTAAGAATTCTATTTTTTTGTTAATAAGTGGGAATTGGATTTATCGAAACAGCATACCATTAGAATGGTGTTTTATTTGGTTTGTGAATAGTTTAGTTAACCTGTTCACTGTTAGTTAGATAAATAAAGTGCTACTTACTGCTTTTACGGAGTGTCTCATTTGTTATTTTGATTTAACCACTAAAAGTTGCTGAAGCGCAGTTATTGCCCCTTCTCTCACACACTAACAGATTATGAAGCAAGGTACTACTCTTTGAGTGGTTGAGTGTTATTTCTCAGAGAGGAGATCAATCACCCACTTCATAACACCGGGGAGAGAGGGAGCGAGAGGCAGGCGACGGGCAGACACAAAAGAGAGGGGCAGATGGAGAAGCAGGTTAGGCATATGCAGGGAGTCGGGGGGCATTATGATAGGCAGTGGGAGTGGCAGAGGGGGTCATGGTGAGGGACACAGAGCAAATGCACATTGAGCAGCAGGGGTGGGTGGGAGGGAGGGCAAAGAGGACCACAAGGGAGACAGGCAAAGGTTGTGGGATGGGCAAAGAGTGAGAGTTTAATGTCTGAGGAGATGCAATAACTATTGGCTGCTAAATATCTTCCAATTGTAGTACATTTCAAACTCTTTTGCCAATCCATTCAGAATGTTAGGTAGGTTTTTGTTGGATAATAAATATGGAACTAAGGTGAGGTAGTCTAACTCCGTACTACGTACCCTGCTTAGTGGGTAGCATTCTCACCTTGGAGTTAGAAGGCAGGGTTTCAAACCCCACTCCAGGGACTTTCGCACACAATCTGGATTGACACACCCACTGCAGTGCTGAGGAAGTGCTGCACTGCCAAGAGTGCCGCCGCTTAAATGCGACGATAAACTGTCTGCCTCTTCAGGTGGACATACAAGTGCCATTGACATTATTATTCAAAGAATTGCAGAGAAGTTTTTCCAGATCCTGACCAAAATTTATCCCTCAGCAAACACCACTAAAACAAGATTGTCTGGTCATTAAAATAACAAAATGTTGCAGATGCTGGAATCTGAAACAAAGACAGAGAAAGTTGGAAAAACCCCGCAGGTCTGGCAGCATCGAGAGTTAACATTTTGAGACCTGTTGAGTTTTTCCAGCTTTCTCTGTTATCTGGTCATTATCTTGTCGATGTTTGTGGGACCTTCCTGTGCGCAAATTGGCTGCCAAGATTCCTACATTTGAACAGTGATTACACTTCAAACGTATTTAATTGGGAGTACAACTCTTGGGGACACCTGGAGTTCAAGTAAGGTACTATAAAATGAGGCTCTTCTCTGATGAAATTGATCAGCGGTTTGAGTGCTCTTACCTCCAGTGTTTGCATCAAGGTTGGTTTGATAGCATCTTTCATCAGAACAGCCAGTGCACCACTGACCCCCTGCATAGAGAGAATAGAGAAATTACTTACTAATAACAATGTTAATATACCTGCTTCAACTCATTTGAAAATCACACAACGTTGCATTTCATGTCATTATCAGGCAGAATTTCACAAACCTGGACTAATAACCCAGATAATAAGTTCAAATCCTGCCTTTATAGCTTGAGAATTTGAATTCGGTTTACAAAATAAAATTTAAAAATAAAATGCCAGTATCAGTAACAAAACCATGAAGCGGTCAGAATTTTGAAAAAAACTCAACTGGTTCACCACTGCCTTTAAGGGGACGAAATCTGCCATCCTTATCCGGTCTGGTATCTGTGTGAATACCAGTCTCACGCTATTCCGCAGACACTTGCACTGTTCTTTGCCTAGCTTAACTCATCCAATGACAAGCTGGAGTTAGGCCCAAGAGGAAACAGAGAGCAGGAGAATCCAATTAAACTTAGTGGACAATTCTGCAGAACTCCAGGTCACTGGTGAATGAGCAATTGGCCTTCCAGACCTACAGGAGCAGACCTGTAAATTGTGGTGAATCCTCCCAACCAGCCCTGGAAAGGCAGCCATGTGTCAGCTGGTAGCAGACTTTCATCTGAATTAGAAGACCAAAGATTCCTGTGCACCTCAAGAAACTTGAGTACAGGATGCAGTCAGACATTCCAGTGCAGTACTGAGGGAGCACTGTACCATTGGGGCGCCACCTTAATAAAGGCCCGTCTCAATCATACACCTGAGAATATCTAAACTTTGGCTTTTCAACTTGCACCTAAACTCTCTCGATCTACAAATGAGAGTCTTTCTCCATTTCACTGTGAAATCAGATTAATTATGTCCAGATGTAGTTATGATGGAGTTGTATGAAAACAAAGGAGCTCATAATTCAGATGTAATCTCACTTTGTAACACAACTGCAATGCTTGTGCAAAACCATTTAGCTCCGTTTCATACCATACATATTCAGTCACGTGGACATCTGACTAAAACTTCCTGTAAACCCAAATAAAGTACATCATAGGCAGGGAGTTGCTGAATTCATCAGTGACATGCTCAGAAAGGTTTCCGATTTATTACTGTGCAAAATTAAGTGATCGGGGCAATCCAGAGTAGGTGGTATTTGCCTTTAAATAGTTAGATTAATTTAAATTAGAGATGTTAATTAGGGAGTCCCTTTAATTTGAATTTTCAATGCAGTAATAAACCTATGTTCTAATCGAGTCTACGCTAACTACCCGTGGCAAGGCATGAATCAGTTGAATTAGCTGCATAATTGTACATTCCAATAAATGGAATAAATATTCAGTTAGATCTCTGATGCTGAAGCCTCTTGAAGTCATGAATACGTCAGCCTGTTTTAATTGATGATTTCAATTTCTGTCATGCCATTCTTTTGCCAAATTTGGCCAGCGTTTAATCAGATCCAACAGAGTCAGGCAGACCCTCCTCCAATGTAACAGTTTAAAGTTCAATGAACATTTAGAATGCACTTCTAAAAAAATGCGCCACAATTTCTAAAAGGATGAATAATAAGAAATGGCAGACAATTTATTAGAAGCTGGAGTAAAACTTTGAGCGAGAAATGAAACTTGCACCTAATGGATATTCCACGACAATCTGTATTTGAGTATTTCTGTCCAACGGCAAAGTTTTTATTAAAACCAAACAAACTGTATTTACACCCATCTTCAAATTTGTGCACAGCAAACTCCTACAAACAGCAATTTGATAACAATCAGATGATTTTTGAGAGGTTGATTGGGGAGATAAATACTGGCCAAGATACCCAGGAATAATTTACCGGTTTTTCTTCGAAATAGTGCTAAGGAATCTTTTCCATACACCCGACACCGAGACAAAGGAGATATTAGGACAGGTGACCAATGTCTTTGACAGAGAAGTGTCAGAGTTTTACAGCACACAAAGGGAGGCCCTTGCACCCATCATGTCCGTGCCAGCCATCAAGCACCTATCTATTCTAATCCCGTTTCCTGTACTTGGTCTGTGGCTGTGTACGCTGTGGCATTTCAAGTGCTCATCTAAACGCTTCTTAAATGTTGAGGGTTCCCACCTCTACCACCCTTTCAGGCAGTGAGTTCCAGATTCCTACCACTCTCTGGATGAAAAAGTCTTTCGTCAAATACCCTCTAAATCTCCTGCCCATTACCCCAAACCTATGCTTGCTAGTTACTGACCCCTCTACCCTATCTGTGTCCCTCATAATTTTATACATCTAGATCAGGTCACCCCTCTGTTCTAAGGAAAACAACCCTAGCCTATCCAGCCTATCTTCATAGCTGAAATGCTCCAGTCCAGGCAACATCCTGCGGAATCGCCTCTGCATCTTCTCTAGTCCAATCATATCCTTCCTATAGTGTGGCGACCAGAATTGCACACAGTACTCCAGCTGTGACTTAATGAGCATTTTATACAGCTCCATCATAACCTCCTAGCTCTTGTATTCTATACCTCAACGAATAAAGGCTTTCTTAACCACCTAATCAACCTGTCCTGCTGCCTTCAGGGATCTATGCACATGTACCCCAAAGTCACTCTGGTCGTCTGCAAGACTTCTTCCTCTGTACATCCCCAGCATCCTATCATTCATTGTGTATTCCCTTGCCTTGTTAGTCTACCCAAAAGGTATCACCTCATATTTTTTAGGGTTAAATTCAATTTGCCACTATTCCACCCATCTGACTAACTTGTCTATGTTGTCTTTTACGTAAGGCTTTCTTCCTTGCTATTTAATCACACCACCAATTTTCATGTCAACTGCAAACTTACTGGTCATACTATTCATAGTTTCAGAATGGCTCAGCCATAAAACACTCTTGTCAGAGAGATGTGGGTTTAACCACTCTAGGTTTGAGCACAAATCAAGGCTGGCACTCAATGTGGTGCTACACTGTCAAAGGTGCTGACCGTTGGATGATATATGTTAAACCTGTCTGCCTCTCAGGCAGATGTAAATGATCCCACTGCATTATTTTGAAGATGATATTGGGATCTCTCCAGAATGTCCTGGCCAATATTTATCCCTCAACCAACATTGTTAAAACAGATTATCTGGTTATTATCACATTGCCCTTTATGGGAACTTGCTGTGCAAATTGTCATCCATTTTCTCGACATTAAAACAACTATAGCTCAAAAGCATTGGCTTTGTTTCAGAGTGCCGCAAGGTGACAAAAGGTGCTTTTTATTCCAGTCTCCTTTTTACCCCCACCAGCGCTGGATGAAGGGTAATCTAGAAATTCTCTTTCTGATGGCAATCACAAAGATTAATTTTGTACTTAATGACTCTGACACTATCACCTCCGTTGGATGTCTTCGAATGATGGATTTTACACTTAAATGACAGCCCCAATTGGTACGCACCACATCTTCTGCTGTAACTGGTTCTCCTCTCTGGTCATTGGCTACCACTATATTACCGAGGCGAGCCTTCATGTCAGCCAGACTATTGGTCAGGGCGAGGATCGCCATGATTTCACTGGCAACGGCAATGTCAAAGTGAGTCTTGAAGAAGAGAAAGACACATTAGAACAACTCAAGACCAGAGCAGCTGCTATATACCAACCAGAGAGATCAAACAGGTTTTCAGAATCAGACTCGGACTCTTTTTTTCCCACTTCGGACACTTTGTGCTCACTTTTTACAAAAGGACTTAGAACAATCAATGTGCTGTTGAACATAGGAGAGGAGTCAACAGCAGCTGCAATGAAGTTAGAGAGCAGGGGAACCACAGTACCAGGGCAAGATGACATAGTTCAGTCAAGCTTGTAAAGTCACGTATTTTGTTTGTACATGTTACCATTACAAATTCCCAAACTGGAAACTGTCAAAGCAAGCTTGTCTCACACTAGTCATAGAGGTTTACAGCATGGAAACAGGCCCTTCGGCCCAACTGGTCCATGCCACCCTTTTTTTAAACCTCCATGGTAGTCCCAATTGCCTGCATTTGGCCCATATCCCTAATTACATTCGACTGTCACCATCCTGTCATTCAAACCCTCGAGCTTATTCTACCATTAATTAGATCATGATTGATCTACACCTTAACTTCATCTAACCCCATGATTCCATATCCTTTAATACCAACCCACACTGAAAAGTGGTATGGATGAAAAACTGTCTTTTATGATACTACTAAACTACTTGTTGTTCAAAGCTGCAACACAAGGAGATAGAGGAAAGATTTGATAAAAGGTGTACAAAATTATGGCAGGATTAGGTAAGGTAGACCAAGAAAAGCTTTTTCCATTAGCTGATGGTACAAGGACTAGGAGTCACATATTTAAGGTTTTGGGTAAGAGTTGCAGGGGGATTGGAGGAACACATCTTTTTCCAGTGAGTAGGAATGAACTGAAACTGAGCACTTATAAGGATAGAGGAGTGGAGATGACAAATGATTTTTAAAGGAAATGGGTTGGGCATTTGAGGAAAATAAACTTACAGGGTAATGAGGATAGATCAGGGAAAAGGATTGAATGGATTGCTCTACAGAAAGCTGGCATTGTCTTGATGGGCCAAATGGCCTCCAGTCAAACCAACTTTACACTCCACTTAAGTCAGTGGACTGTGAAATAAGGTGGGTTTAATCAGGCATTAGATTGAAGTTGACTTATGCGTGTGGGGCCAGTTAGATTGAAATTACTCCGTCGAATCATGCAAGCACAGGAGGATGATGTTCGGCCTTTAATGTCCATGTGAGCTCTTTCAATTAACCCTGCTTACCTTGCTCTCTTTCTCTCACAGAGGTGCAAATTCCTCCCACAGCCTAGGCTCTTTTATTCTCTCCACTACTCGGCACCATCAGAGGAAAATTTAATTTGCAGCCACTCGGTGGCAGTACTGGTTAAACAATTTGTTTCAGGAATTCTGCCAAGTCTCTCGCAACTTCTTTTAAGGTGCTTATCTGTGTGCCTGAGATAAAGCCTTTATCAAAAGCTTTGAGAAAGAGCCACAAGTAATCACTGCCTATCTTATGTATTGGTTCTCCCCGAAGCTCTGTTAGTGCACCGCAGCCAATGAGGGCAAGTTCAACGTTGGGTGCCGGTGCTCAATGCATGCAAGCCGGAACAAGCCAACAATATGATGCCCCCCCATCGCTGCCACAGTATTAGGCAAGGAGCAGAGGACCCTCAGCCAGTGACATTGGTCCCTTACCAACAGTGTTCAGAAAGGTTAGACTTCAAGGCAGGAAATTCGAATCAGTAACACTGCTGGAGACAGCCTGCCCAATGCATCACCAAAGAAGGGCACTTGCACAAGTCAGAAGTAGCTGAACTGGTGCCAGTCTAATGTCATACAACCCCAATGGCTCAATGTCCATTGTCCTAATTTGAACTACATCAATCAGCTCCACTGAATACAAGGTTATTTCTAAGTGTCGCAAATGAACGTTACTGCAGCTCATCACTATAAAATATGGCTGTGCACAAAACACTCCGTACCTCTCTGACAAATCCCTTCTCCGTACTTGACAGCCCAATCGTCATTTTACGCAAGAAACGATCATTTGTATCAACCACTGGGAAAACAAAGTGAATATAAATAATTATACTCTCTCAGGTTACAAAGACACGGGGAGGGAGAGGTGCAGCAAGAGTCAGGGGAGACACATCCTTGTTTGTGTAACCATGCTGTGTAAATTGGCTGCCACATTTCTTACATTACTACAGTTAAAGTACTTCAATGGTTGTAAAGCAACTTGGATCATCTTGTGATCATGAATGCATGTTCTTGCTTTTCTCCCATTCATACAAGTGGAAGGTTGAAAGTCCCTGGAATTGGAGTCACTCAACATCGACAATCAGCTTATTCACAAATTCCTCCTTTGAGGTTGAAGCATGTAAACAATTTCACACGAGGTGATTACCTTTCCCTTTGCTCCAACCTTAACAAAACATAACATTAATGATGGATTTTTTTTAAAAACCTCTCACCTCGTTGCCAGGTAATTGTAGATGGATCAATGTCCAAACGAGCAAATTTCGAGACTTCTTCGGGTGTCAGTGTGTCAGGGATCTTTTTCCGGATCCCCAATCGCTGCAGTGGAAAAGGCACAAAAAGTTGCAACTTGGGTGGTTGCTACAGGTCAGCATTTACCATGATTAACCATTCACTCTTTACACAGAATCCACTTGATCAAAACAGAAAATCAACCTCGCAAAAAGAAATCAGACAGTGTACGGTAATATTAAATCAACTCACCCTCCACCACAGAGCAAATGGAATAGATTGTGTAGATAAATGAAGTGTTTAAATAGACAAATAGTTTATTTTAGTAGGTAAGTGTGTAGGACAAGTCAAATCTGATGGGCCATACAACACCACAGTACATTAACAGAGCAAGAACAGAACATCATTCAATCCCTCGAGCCTGTTCCATGGTTCAATCAGACCTTGTATACAACTTCATTTACTCACCTTGGTTCCAAATCTTTTAATATCCATGCTGAACAAGAATCTACCAATCTCAGGTTTTGAACTGACCTGGACTTTTTGGAAGAGAGTGCTCTAGATTTCCTTTGTCTAAAGAAGGGCTTCTGGACATCACCCCGAATAGCTTAGCAATATAGATTATGCCCCCCTCTCCATTACATGACATAGTTTCCCTACCTACTTTATCAATTTTGATTATCCAAAACACCATTCAATCACCCTTTAAGTTTCTATACTCAGGAGAATACAAGTACAAACTCTGCACCCAGCCCTCAATTTAATCTTTTTCAGACCAGATATCATTGTGGTGAATCTGTGCTATGCCCCTCACGAGAGCAATGTATCTTTCCTAGGAAAACCAACTCAGTTTAATCCTTTGGCACTAAATTAACACACACTTCACAGAGTGTTTGCTGCCAATCAGACTACTTATCTGAAACAAAATTTACAAACACTACAATCTCTACTACAGGTTTGAAAAAAATCCAAAAATGACTTCCTTTTCCAAACCACTAAAATCTGATTAACAAGCCCTTCATGGGAATTATTCCTCGGGGAGATAGTAGCATAGTAATCCAGGGACCCAGGGTAATGCTCTGGAGATAGGGGTTTAAATCCCACCATGGCAGCTGGTGGAACTTGACTTCAATTAATAAAGCCAAAAGTTAGTTTCAGCAATTGATGACTATCAACCTATCACTCGCTGTTGCAAAAACCCATCTGGTACACAAATATCCTTTGGGAAAGTAAATCTACCCTGCTTACTTAGTCTGGCCTGTGTGTGACCCCAGACCCACAACAATGGGCCCGATTTTACCATTTTCATTCTAAGTGCTGAATCTGGGTGGAATGCAGATCCGATTTGGAGATCTGCTCTCAGGCGCCCCCATACGCACTCAGCTTGAAAAAAAAAAATTGCGGCTCCCATTCGCGCTGTGGGTGGGGCTTAGCGCGGCTGAAACGATCGGAGCTCTGAACTGCGCGTGTGCAGTTAGGAAAAAATTTGAAAAAGCACGCCCATGTGAGATCGCTCCCGGGCCGCAGAAAGCGGAGAAAGCGGCCTGGGAGCGAAAAGCGGGAATGATGGCCCCCACACACATCACTGTCCGTCTTATCCACCCCCCACTACCCACACACATCACTGTCCCCCTTATCCACCCCCCACTACCCACACACATCACTGTCCCCGTTATCCACCCCCCCACTACCCACACACATCACTGTCCGCCTTATCCACCCCCCACTACCCACACACATGACTGTCCCCGTTATCCACCCCCCCACTACCCACACACATCACTGTCCCCCTTATCCACCCCACTACCCACAGATATCACTGTCCCTCTTATCCACCCCCCACTACCCACACACATCACTGTCCCCCTTATCCACACATCACTGTCCCCCTTATTCACACCACCCCCCAACTACCCACACACATCACTGTCCCCCTTAACCACCCCACTACCCACACACATCACTGTCCCCCTTATCCACCCCACTACCCACACACATCACTGTCCCCCTTATCCACCCCACTACCCACACACATCACTGTCCCCCTTATCCACCCCCCCCCAACTACCCACACACATCACTGTCCGCCTTATCCACCCCCCCCACTACCCACACACATCACCGTCCCCGTTATCCACCCCCCCCCCACTACCCACACACATCACTGTCCCCCTTATCCACCCCCCCCCCACTACCCACACACATCACTGTCCCCCTTATCCACCTCCCCACACACATCACTGTCCCCCTTATCCACCCCCCTCCCCCCCATACCGATAGCCACCCCTGCCCCCTCACCGATCGTCCGCAGAGTGGCAGTGGAACCCCCCGCCCACCTGACAGCAATCTGGCCTCACTTATTCTCTCTCTCTTCCCCCCCCCCCCCCCCCCCGAGAATGGTCTGGCCTCACTCACCCTCCCCCCCACTTCCCTGAGGAACATCTAATCTCGCCCCCCCCCCCCCCCCCCCCCCACCCCACCAGACAACAATCGGCCCTCCCCACCCCCTCCTTCTCACCAGAGATACATCTGACCCGCCTCCTCCTCCTCCCACCCCCCCAACCAGACAACGATCTGGCCTCACTCCCCCCCAACCAGAGGATGATCTGACCCGCCTCCCCCCCCCCCCCCCCCCCCCCCAACTGATCTGAGTCAGGGAGCCGTTGGAAGCTCTGAACGTGCTCTTCAGCAGCTGGAGCGCCCGATTCAGACTTTTATTCAGCAGGTCCATTACGGCGCGGTTCCGGATTGGCAAACGCGGTGGTAAAGGGGGAAATGCTGATAGAGCGGGCGGGCAGTTCATTAATTCAATTTAAATGCATGCATTTGCCGCCATTCCCGGGTTTCGGTAAAGTGGCAATCTGCACAGACGCAGGCGCGGATCGTGTTAATGGCCTCAATGGCCTCACACCCGACTTTACCACGTTTTCGCACCCGTTTACACAATGGTAAAATCGGGCCCAATGTGTTCGATTAACTGCCCTCGGAAGTGGCCTAGCAAGCCACCCAGTGAAAGGATAGTTTGGTTCCAACAACAAATGCTGGCCTTACTAGCACCAACTACATTCCAGAGAATAAAAACAAATTCACGCAAAACAAAACATTGGAATTTTAATAGCTTTTTTTGCAAAAGTCTGTTTTTTATGTATTTATAAGGGTGGGGGAATGAATTTACTTATTCAATTCCCTTGCACTATCCAATGTGTATCATTTTATTCACCTCTGATGTGGCAGAATTTGATTGCATCATTACATTCTGTATCACTGGCTGCCATTTTGTTCCCAGCAGCCGGAATGGATTAATTTCTCACCTCCATTCCTGTCAAAATCTGCCTTTGTAATTTACTCCTTTTAGCCCAGATATCATTATGGTGAACCCCTCCAATTCAGTTTAATTCACCGGTACAAAACAAACACACACTCCACAGGCTGCGGCCAATCAGGCTATTTATCTGAAAGAAAATTTACAGAGCACTACAATCTCTACTGTAGGTTTGTAAAGAATCCAAAAATGACTCACACCCCTCCAATCACTACAATCTGAGGACAAGGTCACCCTAGACTATTCTCCACCAGGAAAAAGGCAGGAGAGACATTCAATCACTGATTTCTGGCTGATTGCAGCCACACATATATCCTTCAGATACCACCACATTTCTGGCTTGGCAAATGGCAAATTTTTTTTTTAAAGGAATTGGAGGTGGCTCCTTTAAGTTCTAAATAGTTGACCAGACTAAAGGCACTCATTAATGGGGACAACATTTTTAAAAGCATTAACACCCACAGCTCTTAGGTGTCACCGAATGGGCCTCAAACACTTTATTCCGAAGCAGCCTACTCCTGAATTATCACCCGCTGTGTAAAAATGTGCATCCAGCTCCAACAACCATTCACTTGTTAATGATTGGTTTGACGGGAACAATGTACATGCCCCATCCTAGTATAACAGTATCTATGCTTATCGATAGTTCAGTCAAGTCACAAAAGATTCTGTTTGCTAAAGATTATCTGCAAGGATGTTGCTCCAATTTAAAATTGGTAGCTAATTATCTGACATTTGATAACACTTCAAATATTAATACTTGGGCAAGCATATTCCACAGCTGGGGAGAAGGATTTGGGAAAATTCTGTTGAAAAGTCTTCCTGTTTGAATGAATTGTAATTTACCACATGTACTATACTGTACTTGTGTCTGTACCATTGCTTCTGTGAATCAGTTCATCTTAACAAATCAGATCAGTACTTCAATTTGTACACTCCATTTGCTGTTGGAATATTTTCAACTCTCCAAAGGCAAGTGGGGGCATGTCAACAGGCTTCGGATTAAGCTGCTATCAGTCTGCAAAAGACATTGAGAGAAGCCCAAACTTGAAAGTGGTGATCGAGGTTGCTGAGAGCAAATATGTTAACTTCATTGCAGTGTTAATGTAAGCCTACTTGTGACTAATAAAAAAAAACTTTAAAATGTATTTGTCAAAATTCATGGGGATATGGTTATGTTTATTGGAGCCAGAATGCAAACGCATTACTCTTCTTTTCAGACAAACACCAGTTACGATAAATAACTAATTGTGATGATAGTTCTGTGACCTCCTCTAGGCCTATAACACTTGAGACATCGGCACTCCTTCAATTTTGACCTTTTGTGCATTCATCACTCTATCATAGTTGGCCTGGCATTCAGCTGTCTAGGTCCCAAGCTCTAGCATTCCCTTCCTTAAACTTCTCTGCCACTTTCTCCTTCTTTAAAACACAGTGAAGGTTGCAATAGCCATGCTGCTTAGGATGGCACCTAATCTTCATTGAATCTACATTGTTGTCAATGGACAGAGAGATCGGAGAATAGGTGTCAATGAAGAAGTCATGCTAAACCTTTATAAATTACTGGTTAGGTCTTGGTAGGCATACTGCATCCAATCCTGGGCATCACACTTGAAGGATGTCAAGGCTTTGAAGAGGGTGCAGAGAAGATATACTAAAATGGGATCAGTGATGTGGGACTTCAGTTGTGAGGACAGGCTAGAGAAGCTTGGAAGGGATTCCCTTCAGGATCCCATCCACCCCAACCTGACCACAAATTTAGGCCAGGGCAGACAGGAAGACTGCCCTTGCACCAAATAATGCCCTTAAGCGGCCACTTAAGGGCCTTTCCCCACCCAGTCTCAATTTTTAGTCCAGTGGGTGGATATCTGAACAAAATTCAACCTCAGATGTGGCGGTGTCGCGCCTTCGTCAGAAGCCCCCGTCTTGAAATTATCAATTAACCCCCAACATCATCTGCCTTTTGGGAGAAAGGTTCTAGATTTCCACTTTTGCCCTGGAACACTTCAATTAGATCACCCCATAATCTTCCATATTCAAGGGAATACAAGCCTAGCCAACTTCCCTCGAGGTCTGGTATCATTTCAAGTGGCAGTTTGAAAAAGAGAAAATATAAAATTAAAAACTGGGGTGGATGGGTGGGGTTGGGGTTGATTGAAAATAAAAATATTTTACTTACTGTTAGCCGGGCAAGCTGGATGGGAGAAAACTTTCGCTTCCCATTTATAGTGGGAACCAAACGATTATACAAAGCCTGGGAAAAAATGACAGGAATTAACATTTTCATCTGTAAGTCCCAATGATTTAATCGTCTCAACTTACATTATTCAGATTCACAATGCCAACTCTTAAATATCCAGTCAAAACTAAGTTGCTGATCAAAGAAAGAAAAGTTCCTGAACTTATATAGTAACTTACTATACCCTTCACAACTTCAGGATGTTCCAAAGCGTTTTACAGCTAATGAAACATTTCTGAACAATAGCCACTATTGTAATCTAGGCAGCTATTTGTGCACAGCACCCTCCCACAAACAACAACATAATACACATCTGTTCATCGGTGATAATGGTTGAGGGATTAATATTGGTCAGGAAACTGGGAGGACTTCTTTGCTCTCTTTGGATGGCGCAATGGGATCCTTTACATCCACCTGAGAGGGCAGATGAGATCTCGGTTTAACCGCTCATCTGAAAGACAGCACCTCTGACAATGAAGCATTTTCTCAGCTCTGCATTAAATTGGTTTGCTTGAGGTTTAAAATCAGCAACCTTCTGACTCACAGGTGAATGTGTAACCAATGAGCCAAGACTCATACTGGGCAATGGAATGGGAATGAAATAGAAAAAGAACATAAAATAACAAGTTATGAACCTACAGAGAAGTTAAGAAACCGAGAACCTCCAGTACCCCTTCAAAAACTATGTGTCTTTCAGGTTGATAAGTGTCCGCCAATTCCCCAGCTCACCTGGTCTGATTGAGTACCTTCGTGCAAAATTCTAGCATCTATAGCAGCTGCCAACAAGTTATTAGCTGCTGTAATGGCATGAATGTCCCCGGTTAGATGGAGGTTAAACTGCAATATAAAAAAACTGATTAACAGTCATTACAGAAACATTATGAAAAGGACCAAAATAAGATTTAAAAAGTTGTTTCAAATCAGGTTTATTTTTTGCACTGGTCTGTTTGCCTCTGTGTTGTGTTATGCCACTCACCGACTCCAAGCAACTGCAAAACTAAGTCTTAGGAACACAAACAGGAAAGGGTGCATTGATGAATTCAACAAGAAATTCAGGAGAAATTTGGAGAATGGTGACAATGTGGAGTGTTTGATAACATAACATAAATGCTTTAAGAATAAGCTGGATAAGTGAGGGGAAAAGGAATAGAATGACGTACTGATAGGATGAGATGAAATAAAAGGTGGTAGACAACCAACAGTACAGATCAGCATAATTGGATCATATCACCTCTTTCTGCATTGTAAATGCTATGCAATATTTACAAATCCATTTGATGTTCAGGATTCCATTTTGTGGGTAAAGGATGATCCCAACCCATGTGTTAAATTTCTGTTCTCTTACCTCTTCCATAGGGATGACCTGAGCATATCCACCTCCTGCAGCTCCACCTGTTAGAGGACAATCATCACTTTGGTTACACACAATAAATACAGATTCCCATCTGCTCAACAATATTTACACGTCAATAAATTGGTTAGCTATATTACTGGATTAATGATTCACAGAAAATACCACAAATGGTAATTTGAATTTATTTTCTTTTAAATCTGGAAATAAAAAGATGGTAAGGGCAAAAATGACACTGAAGTTGTCACATTGTCATAAAAACTCAACTGGTTCACTAATGTCTTTTGGGAAAGCAACTTACTGACTTTCCCCAATATGGCCTACAGGTGATACCAGCCCCCCACCATCACTGCTGACTCTTAACTGCCCTAACACCATATGTCAAACTGCTACAGTGGACATATGCCAAACTGATACAGTGGTTCATGAAAGTGTTCTCTCCAACACCTTGTCCTAATATAGGAAATGCAGCAGCCAATTTCAGCATAGTAAGTTCTCACAAATAGCAAATAAATAAACAAGATCTCTTTTTGTGATATTGTTTAAGGGATGAATATTGGCCAAAATAACAGGGAGAACATCACTGATCCTTTTAAATAATGCATAGGATCTTTTAAGTCCATCTGAAGGGGTAAGTTGGGTTTCAATTTAACAACTCATCAAAAAGATGGCACTTCTAACATTTCAGCATTCCTTCAGTACTGCACTGAGTGTGTCAATCTGGATTTTGTGCTCAAGTCTCTGGAGTGGGGCTTTAGTCCACAACTTTCAGACTCTAAGGGTGCACAACAAAGAGAAGATTTACAGCTGAACCAATCCGGACAGTGCTGAGATCCTTAGCATCAATTTGATTTCTTTTCAAAAGAGGAAAGAGTGCAAATGTATTGATGAATCAATAGAACCACAATAGTATCTACAAAAGCAATATTCTTCGCATACTAAGGTGACCAGGAGAAAGAACCAGCGAAGAAACTGCTGTTGTGCAGTTTTATTTGCATTTGATCCACTCATGCCAATCTGATGAATGAACAATTCTGTGTTGTTTGTTCCATAAATCAGATTGTTTCAATGACTTAGAGAAGATGTATTTAATCTGGTTACCTTTAACACCGAATGTTGGTCCCTGAGATGGTTGCCTCACACAAGCAAAGGCATTAACACCCAGATGGGCAGTTAGCGCTTGAACCAATCCAATTGTCACAGCACTCTTCCCCTCCCCCAAAGGAGTTGGTGTAATTCTGTAAAGAATATACCAGGGAATGGTTACTCTTACATTGCAAGTTAAGAAATTATAGCATCCAAAGTCCATGTGAGAGACATCTGGTGAAGTCACTTCTGTGCTTCTTCCTCATGACTCCTCCACTTCAGTTGCAGGAGAAAGCAGTTAGGACAGTCAGAGGTGCAGTTATGCAGCACCAATCTAACATGTTATGTGATTCTTAATCAGGAGCAAAACAGGGTGAATCTAGCAGGTTGCAACTATTAATTTCTGGAAAGAGCATTCAAGCACAAGAGAGACCAAGAGGGAGAAGCAAACAAACAAGAAAGTACTCCAGATACTTGATCACCAAATCTTGGTGGATGCTTCAGAGCAGTCCAGAGGCAGTGTAATACATGAGGGGTCTGGAGCAAATAGGGAGAAACTATCCCCAGTCCTGAAAGAACCAAGAACAAATGGGTACAGATTTAAAGAAACTGGTAAAAGAAGTAAAAGCAACACGAGAAAAATCTGTTCCACGCAGTAAGTGATTGGGGTCTGGAATGAGCTGCCTGAGAACGTGGTGAAGGCAGATTCAATCAAAGCTTTCAAAAACGAATTATAGACTAATTTCTGAAAAGGAAGTATGCGGGGGAACAACACTAGGCAAATTTCTCAATCGGAGAGGCAATGAAGACATTATGGGCTGAATGACCTCCTGCTCTTATAACAATTGTGCGATTCCTCAAGCCTCCACAAAGCTCCGTGATATCTGCGCTTAACTAATTCTGGCCTGAGCACCCCCATTTTAATCACTCCACCATTGGTGGCTATGCCTTAAAGCTTTCATGTCCCTAAGCTCTGAAATTGCCTCCCTAAGTCTCTTTACTTCTCTACTTCTCTCTCTGTCTTTAAGACACTCCTTAAATCCCACCTCTTATTTGGCTAGGTATCAAATTTTGCTTTATAATGTTCCTGCGAAACACTATGGAAAGTTTTAGTAAAGCATTTCAGTAAATCTAGTTTCCAATTAAAAACAAGTTGTTGTTGTATGACAGATCTATTTTCATGTTCTACTATATAACAATGTTCCTTCAGTGTTGTGACCTTCTGCTCGCTTTAACTTGCAACATTATTTAAACTGTGGTCAGTACACACTGTAGCTCCAGATCATTTAGAGGGGTGTGTGGTGTGCAAATGAGCAAGCACAGCTGCTTGTAATAAATAGAGCACTTAACGCTGTGGGCTGGAAACTGATGTTAAGGCAAATGGCTAATGGTTATCGTTTGCTGGTTAAGATAAGCGATAATCCATTTGACATAGCACTGATACCACAGAAAAGCCATTTGGCCCAAGTGATGCATGCTCATGCTTATGCTCCACATGAGCTTCCTCCCACATTACTTCATTGACCGTATCAGCATTATTTCCCATTTCTGTCTCCCACGTATACTTAACCTAACTTTCCTTAAATAAATTTATGCTATTTATCATGTTAGAAGCAAGTTCCACATGTTCCCCTCCAACTTCTTATTTGATTTATTAGCAACTCTCATATATATGGACCCTAGCTTAGGAGTCACCTACAAATGGAAACATCTAATCTATATCTCTCATAGAGTCAGAGGTTTACAGCATGGAAACAGGCCCTTTGTCCCAACTTGTCCATGCCGCCCCTTTTTTTTTTTAAAAACCCCTAAGCTAATCCCAATTGCCCGCATTTGGCCCATATCCCTCTAAACTCATCTTACCCATGTAACTATCTAAATGCCTTTTAAAAGACAAAATTGTACCCGCCTCTACTACTACCTCTGGCAGCTTGTTCCAGACACTCACCACCGTCTGTGTGAAAAAATTGCCCCTCTGGACACTTTTGTATCTCTCCCTCTCACCTTAAACCTATGCCCTCTAGTTTTAAACTCCCCTACCTTTGGGAAAAGATATTGACTAGCTAGCTGATCTGTGCCCCTCATTATTTTATAGACCTCTATAAGGTCACCCCTCAGCCTCCTGTGCTCCAGAGAAAAAAGTCCCAGTCTACCCAGCCTCTCCTTCTGACTCAATCCATCAAATCCTGGTAGCATCCTAGTAAATCTTTTCTGCACTCTTTCTAGTTTAATAATATCCTTTTATAATAGGGTGACCAGAATTGCACACAGTATTCCAAGTGTGGCCGTACCAATGTCTTGTACAACTTCAACAAGACCTTCCAACTCCAGTATTCAATGTTCTGACCGATGAAACCAAGCATGCCAAATGCCTTCTTCACCACTCTGTCCACCTGTGACTCCACTTTCAAGGAGCTATGAACATGTACCCCGAGATCTCTTTGTTCTGTAACTCTCAACGCCCTACCATTAGCTGAGTAAGTCTTGCCCTGGTTCAATCTACCAAAATGCAACACCTCGCATTTGTCTAAATTAAACTCCATCTGCCATTCGTCAGCCCACTGGCCCAATTGATCAAAATCTCATTGCAATTAGAGATTGCATCTCCAAACTTACTAACCACGCCTCCTATATTCTCATCCAAATCATTAATATAAATGACAAATAACAGTGGACCCAGCACTGATCCCTGAGGCACACCGCTGGTCACAGACCTCCAGTTTGAAAAACAATTCTCTACAACCACCCTCTGGCTTCTGTCAAGAGGCCAATTTTGTATCCATTTAGGTACCTCACCCTGGGTCCTGTGAAATTTAATCTTATGCAACAACCTACCATGCGGTACCTTGTCAAAGGCCTTGCTAAAGTCCATGTAGACATCAACTGCACTGCCCTCATCTACCTTCTTGGTTACCCCTTCAAAAAACTCTATCAAATTTGAGAGACATGATTTTCCACTCACAAAGCCATGCTGACTGTCCCTAATCAGTACCTGCGTCTCAAAATGCCTGTAGATCCTGTCTCCCAAAATACCTTCCAACAATTTACCCACCACAGATGTGAGGCTCTTTGGCCTGTAGTAGCCAGGCTTTTCCCTGCAGCCCTTTTTAAACAAAGGCACAACATTTGCCACCCTCCAATCTTCAGGCACCTCACCCGTGACTATCGATGATTCAAATATCTCGGCTAGG
The DNA here is from genome assembly GCF_964213995.1 of Mustelus asterias. Lineage (NCBI taxonomy): Eukaryota > Metazoa > Chordata > Chondrichthyes > Carcharhiniformes > Triakidae > Mustelus > Mustelus asterias. The sequence continues at coordinate 86,086,689 of NC_135815.1, read as the reverse complement.
GGACCCGCAATTTCCTCTCCTATTGAACCTCTTCATAATTTTAAAGCCCATTATCAGGGCCCCCTCCAGTCTTCTCATTCCCAGAAGACTAGAGTCCCAGTCTCTTCAGTCTTTCCAGAGAGATTTAAGTGATAGGGTCCGTAGTTTAATAGCACTAAATAGGGATTCGGAAGGAAGAGTTTATAGAAGAGTTTATATAACAAACAAAGGTTTCGTACCAACAAGTAATAAAATGAAATAAAATGTTCCTACCCAGCAACCAATACGTATTTTCCATCCGGTTGTTCCTTCAGCCTGTCCAAGAGAGATAATTTGACCTTTGCTTTATTCGATCCATAAGCTTCTATTTCTGATGGACGCAAGCCAATCTCTTTGGCCAGGACACCAATCGCTTTGGGAGTCTGCGTTCTGGATATCTCTATATCACTGAAAACATTTTGAGCGGAGGATTCAGACCAGCAAGTGAGTTCTGATTAACACCCAAAACATGTACATACAGACACACAAGAAAGTACTTCCAACATGGTGTCCTACTTACCCGCAGTAGGTTAACAGGGGGAAGTGAATACAAAGTTGCATTAAACCATATCACAGGGACAAAAGGTAAAACAAGTTTTGATTGTTTACCTGGGGACAGGCAAGGTGGGCTGCAATTTGAGGGGCCGAAGGTTCCATGTCTTGTGCTGTTCCTGCTTGAGCCATCTGGTGCTGCTTTCGACTGTGTTCTGTGTCAAGATTTCCAATAAATAAAATGATATTCAGGGAATAACACTGGACAAACTATGCTCATGGTTACAGTATAAAAGCAAATTACTGCGGATGCTGGAATCTGAAACCAAAAGAGAAAATGCTGGAAAATCTCAGCGGGTCTGGCAGCATCTGTGAGGAGAGAAAAGAGCTGACGTTTTGAGTCCGGACGACCAGCTTTGACAAAGGGTCATCTGGACTCGAAATGTCAGCTCTTTTCTCTCCTCACAGATGCTGCCAGACCTGCTGAGATTTTCCAGCATTTTCTCTTTTGGTCTCATGGTTACAGTAATTATCTCCAAAACCTTTTAGCATCCCATTTATGAAAAGGTTTTAGGGGTCCGTTCTTTTGCAATGATATTTAGTACAGGGCATTTTACAACAACAATAACATGCATAATATAGCATCTCTAGTTTAGTAAAAAGTGTTGCCAATGTGCTACACAAGCATTATCATACAAATCTAACACCGAGCCACAAATAAATATTTGGCCAGGTGACCTAAAACTAGCCATGCAGGTAGAATTTAAGGATTGACGAGGTGTGGAGAGGTTTAGGGAAGAAATTTCAGAGCTTAGGGTGCTGGCAGCTGTGGGCTTGGCACCCAATGATGAAGCTGTTAAAATTAAGACTGCTAACAGGCCAGAATTGGAAGTGCACAGAGATCTCAAAAGATTGTAACGCTGAGGAAATAACAAGAATTGAAGCATTACCACACCAGAAGACAATGCAGATCAGGCTTACTGTGGACCTACTTGGAGGAAAAGCCACTTATGCACTTATCCTCGGCGCAGAGAGCGAAAGTGGTCTGTATGCTATGACCATCTGTTCCAGGGAACCCTGTTATATTAGCCATTGCTGACAAAAGACGATAAGGCATCTCTTTTCATGAGAGACATAATTGGTCATATGTAGCTCAAGAGGCACCACTCAGCCAACTTGGAGCAAAGCAAGGAGGAAGAACTCCTTGAGATATCATAGCTGATACAAGGACTCAACCAGCACCACAGGCATCATTCTGCATCAAGCGTCAGCCATCTGAGAAAAACAGATTTTTGGTCACTCAGAGAAATCAAAGGATAAGGGGAGCAGGCAGGAAAGTAGAGTTGAAGCAGAAGATCAGCTATGATTGGATTAGATCAGATGCATCACAAAGTGCAGGGGTATAACCCCAATCACCTCTAGTTGGAAGGTCGTCTGAACTCTAACTTCCTTTTGGTCACAAATATTCCAGCTCCAAATTGACTTGATCTTAAGAGCAAAAAAAACTTAAACATGAAGCTGATGTTGTAGATCGCCTGTATGACTGGTGTTACATTAGGGCTCAGTTAAACACCCTCACTACACATCCTGCTTTGGGGGACATCAATTGAATTTAGTTTCTCTCAGCTGATGGGAGTTAAGATGAGAGGATCTCAAAAAAAAAGAGAACAGACAACCCAATTCTCATAATTATCTCGGAGCAGAAAGTTCACAACCCCGTTCCAGCATTCAATTAGATCATGGTTTATTTATATATTCTATTCACCCACCCTGAATCCATAATCCATACCTAACAAAACTCTATCCGTCCCACCATAGGAAATAGTTTCTCTCCATTTATCCTAACAATTCCTTTAATCATCTTACCCACTTTATATTAATCATCTCCTTAATCTTCTATACTAAAGGGAATACAAACGAAGTCGATGCAACACTTGCATTTAACCCTTTTAGCTCCAGTGTCATTCTGGTAAATCTGCGCTGCACCCGTTGAGACCAACATATCCTTCCTGAATTGCTGAACTAAACAACCAGGATTGCAGTTTTAAACATCAAAGTTCATACTCTCCCTGTGTTAAATAGTGCGAATAATTGAGATTCAAAAAGAATCCATAGAAATAGCCTCCTCTTCTACAGCCAGTTATTTCAGACACTGGTACTTAGTGATACTCGTTTAGCAAGTATGTGCATCACAGCAATAGAGAAAAATCTTCACTCTCACTCCTCCGACCTCTGAATTTATAAGACAGAAAACTGGAGGGAAAGGTCCCCTGACCAGGTATTATGGATCTGAAATTTGTCCAACCTTGATCTGCATTGCTGCTGTCAGGAGTCCAATTCCATCATGCGGGGACCTAGGTTCACCTTGCTGGAAATCCTGGCGTTTGGAACATGAACTTAAATCTGCAGCAGGGTTGAAACAAAACAGATGTCAATTACGTACTCAAAATTTTCTTCTTAAAATCCTGTAATGATCTATGAACCAGAATCAAATCTAACCTAACCAGGAGCACTTGGGGGAACCGGCCTCTCAAAAGAACTGCCTTTTTTTTCACCTAAAGTGATTGTTTTGTCAGTGGTCAGTTTATAAGCATTTTAGGAAGAAATGAGATTCAGGGACTTGCTTTCAAATTGCCCCTGCACTTCTACCTTACTTGATAATACAGAACTTGAGAAATCCATAAAAAAAGAGACATGACAAGATGAAAAAACTTTGGTAACATATATGTTACTAAAGCTTTTTCATCTTGCACTCATAGGGACAGATTTATAAGAATACCAATGCTAAAGAGAACAACAACTTTTACTGCACGAGGAGTGCTGATTGGTTGGCAAATGGATTGTGATTGGTAAAGGCATTGCCATGGGGAATGCACCAGGAAGCAGTTAACTGCCACGTTTTTGTTCAGTGCAAAAAAACACAATGCTCTTTCTGTATGCGAAGAACATGACCATGTTCTTTGCATACAGTGAGCTGCAATAAGAGCACAACTGATAATTTTAAATTGGTTGTCAGGTGTAATTTTTGTCAGCACAATCAGGATTGTTTAGCAAGTACTGTCCAACCACGGAATTATAGATAACGTTGGACAAAACGTTCGAAGTTTTGCAAGCAAGGGCTGGTTCGGTACGGTCAGTACTTTGCTGTTGGAAGCGGCCAGGGGCATGCTGTTTAATATGATCCACAATCATTAGGACACAAGGCCTACATAACTGGGATCATATCTGCCCCATTCTTTCAGCAATACCAAAGACAGTTCTCTAATTTCTTGTATTTTATTTGGATTAAGAATCACTTTATCTGCTTTTACAAACAGCATTGGGGGAGATGAAGTCAGCCATAGGTCACTGGTAACACGCTCAGATCTAAGGTGGTTTGGGCAATCCTGAGATGTAAAATGCTATATAGATGCAAGTTTTTCTTTACCGAGCCACTTTCAATCGATTCCTTAACCTGCAACCTAATTGAAGGCTGTGGTTAATCAGCCAGTCCAAACTGCCTCTTTACCTGATAAATTGTAGGTGATTATAGTTCTGTCAGAATTTATCCATTCTTCTCCCAGTCCCTCTGGTGCAGGACTGGTCACCACTATCACATCATTCTTGTGGAGCTATCACAAAATTAAAAATAAAACACTGCAATCATTTTTAGAAAGAACATATTATTATCTGCTATAGATGGTATATCCATTTATTTGAAATGGCTCAAAACGGATAGAGGCAAAGAGCAGACTAATGGCACTGGAGTGGACAGCTGGGGGGGGATTCTCCCATCCTCCCTCCACCCCCGTCAGACTGGTTCACTAGAGTGGGGATTACACTAGCTCCCCACTAACTGGGAACAAGCGGCCCGACTCTGCTGGAGTGAAGGGGGGCAATCGGGGGCCTTCCAGAGGGTTGGACAGTGGGAAGTGCCCCTTGGCATTGGGGGAGGGCGGGTCAGCAGTGTTGGGGGGGGCGGGGGGAGAAGGAGGGAGGGTCGGCGGTGTTTGGGGGGGTGGGGGGGGGCGGGAGAGCTGCTGAACTGACCAGCAATTGGGAGGCCAGCAGTGAGGGCCACTGTGTATGCGCCAATCTCAGCACTGACAGATCAGCGCATGCACAGTAGCCCACTCAGCACGCTGATTTCAACCTTTCCAACAAGAATACGCCCCACCGCTGTAATTTAATGATATTCACACTGGTGGCCTCTGCAGTGAACAGTGTGTGGGAGATTCTTCCCTGAATTCCCACTGAAAACAACAATGTGAATTACTCCAGTTTTCACGCTAATTTGACACAGAACACTTTTGGAAGAATTCTGCCCCTGAAGTGGAAGAGCTAGGACTGGGTAAGTTCAATAGCCTCCTTCTGCGTTATAATTCAAAGTATTCTATGAAAAGAATAGCCACAAGTAACACCATTTAAACAAAGCAAGACACTGTTGCTCTTACATTACTAACCTACCCTAAATAGGATGAAAATTACAGAATATGATTTCTGCCATGCTTCCAAAGGCAATGGAAGTGCAGTACACAAATGGTCAGGAATTAAATAGATCCAAGGAACAGTGCAAAGGGAGTGCGGCATTGTTTGAGGGCAAGGCCTTGAACTAGGTCTCATTTGCCTATTCCAGGGGTTGAGGGGAGGGATATTCAAGGTCCCATAGGACTAGTCAAACAAAGGTCAACCAGTTATGCGCATTTTAGTCACACACAAGTTACTGCAGTCAAGTGTTATGCTTACCATAGAGGCCAATGACTTTAAAAAATATATTTGAAATTAGTGACTGACTGAAAGGATCACACAAGATTTCAAATCTGAAAGCTTTTACTGCAACAAACCAAAAGCAACCTAAGCCGGAGTTGTCCAACCTTTTCGCTCGGGGAGGCCATATTTGCATATTTTTCTTACTCAAGGGGCTGATGAGCAAATTTTGGAAAGGTGTGGTTCAGCACAATAAGCTGAATTTCAAAACAGTTGAGGTTTTAAGGAAAGAAACAATTGCTGACCAAATGTAAAGCAATGTCATAGCAATAAATGATTGAGTTAGAAAAGAGTAAGGAATAAAAATGACCAGAATGTTGGAGGGTCAGTGTATGTGGGTTGGAGTGTGCGCATGTGTATGTGTTGGTGCGTGGTGGTGAAAGTGAGTGAGAAAACAGACAGGCGCAAAGCAGCCTCGCACTCACTCCGTCACTCACATCATCTCACATGAGAACACCATCTACCAGGTACACGGTACATACTCTTGTGACTCGGCCAACGCTGTCTACCTGATAGGTTGCAGGAACGGATGTCCCCGAGGCATGGTACATTGGCGAGACCGTGCAGATGCTACGACAATGGACACCACTCGACAATCACCAGGTAGGAGTGTTCCCTTCCTGTCCGGAAACACTTCAAGAAGTTTAACAGCACCAGGTTAAAGTCCAACAGGTTTATTTGGTAGCAAAAGCACTTTTGCTACCAAATAAACCTGTTGGACTTTAACCTGGTGCTGTTAAACTTCTTGAAATGTTTACCCCAGTCTAACGCCGGCATCTCCACATCATGGGAAACACTTCAGTCGTCAGTGCATTTAGCCTCTGATCTTCCAGTAAGCGTTCTCCAAGGTGGCCTTCACGGCACACGACAACGCAGAATTGCTGAGCAGAAACTGATAGCCAAGTTCCGCACACATGAGGACAGCCTCAACCAGGATCTTGAGTTTATGTCACACTATCTGTAACCCCCACGACTTGCCTGGGCTTGCAAAATCTCACTAACTGTCCTGGCTGGAAACAATTCACACCTCTTTAACCTGTGCTTAACCCTCTCTCCACTCCCATTGTCTGCACCCGTAAAGACTTTATTACCTGTTAAGACTTGCATTCCAACCATTATCATGGAATTGAGTTTGTGTCCACATATGCCCTGTTTGTGAGACAAATCCTGCACTCACCTGATGAAGGAGCAGCGCTCTGAAAGCTTGTGCTATCAAATAAACCTGTTGGACTTTAACCTGGTGCTGTGAGACTACTTACTGTGCCCACCCCAGTCCAACGCCGGCAACTCCATATCACACTAGTCTTCAGCACACTGTTCGCTGCTCCACCAGAAACTGTTCCTCTCCTTCATTTGCTGCTGATACGCTCACTGATCACACTATCAGCAGCAAGCACGGAAGAAACATCCTCCGAATGGAAAAGCAACATACACTCTGAACTAGAGACAAGAAATTCCCCATTCCGATTTGAGCACAATTGAAAATCTCCCGCTATTATACTTTACACTACCCCTTAAGTGGGCATTTTATTCGTCAGGAACCAGTTCCAATTTACTCTCAGCCCCCTAGGGTTAGTTTCCTTTTTCCTTTCCCAGCCAGGTAACTTCTAATCCCAATCACTTTCATGTGAGGGTTACACTGGAGATTCCCTGCCTCTAGCCGAAGATAGACATTTGATTTGTTACATGTATTAGTATACAATGAAAAGTATTGTTTCTTGCATGCTATACAAAGCAGACCGTTTATAGAGAAGGAAACGAGAGAGTGCAGAAAGTAGTGTTACAGCCATAGCTAGGGGGCAGAGAAAGATCAACTTGGTGCGAGGTAGGTCCATTCAAAAATCTGATGGAAGAAGCTGTTCTCAAGTCAGTTGGTATACGACCTCAGACTTTTGCATCTTTTTCCCGACGGAAGATGGTGGAAGAGAGTATGTCCAGAGTACGCAGAGTCCTTAATTATGCTGGCTGCTTTTCCGAGACAGCGGGAAGTGAAGACAGAGTCAATGGATGGAAGACTGGTTTGCGTGATGGATTGGGCTACATTCACAACCTTTTGCAGTTTCTTGCGGTCTTGGGCAGAGCAGGAGCCATACCAAGCTGTGATACAACCAGCAAGAATGCTTTCTATGGTGCATCCGTAAAAGATGGAGTCGTAGCTGACATGCTAAATTTCCTTAGTCTTCTGAGAAATTAGAGGCGTTGATGGGCTTTCTTAATTATAGTGTCGGCCTGGGGTGACCAGGACAGGTTGTGGTGATCTGGACACCTAAAAACTTAAAGCTTTCGACCATTTCTACTTCATCCCCATTGATGTAGACAAGGGCATGATCTCCACTACGCTTCCTGAAGTTGATGACAATCTTCTTCGCTTTGTTGACATTGAAGGAGAGATTATTGTTGCCGCACCAGTTGACCAGATTCTCGATCTCTTTCCTGTACTCAGTCTTGTCATTGTTTGAGATCATTACATTGTTTGTCATTACAGTGGTGTCATTAGCAAACTTGAAAATCGAGTTGGAGGGGAATTTGGCCACACAGTCATAGGTGTATAAGGAGCATAGCAGGGAGCGGAGGACACAGCCTTGCGGGGCACCAGTGTAGAGGATGATCGTGGAGGTGGTGTTAGAACAAAGAACAATACAGCACAGGAACAGGCCCTTCGGCCCTCCAAGCCCGCACCGCTCCCCGGTCCAGCCTATCTACATACCAATATCCTATCCACCGAGCTGTCCCTCACAGCTACGATGCTTTGTTCATCACAACCTATTAACTCACCCCCACCCCCCCATTCCAGACCATGTGATCTCCAGGGAGAGGCGAAAACCCAGAGTGAAAATCCCAGGGCCAATATGGGGAAAGAAAATCTGGGAAATTCCTCTCCGACCCCCTGAGGCGATCGAAACGAGTCCAGGAGATCACACTGGCCCTGATCGGAAAATGCTTCCCAACCCTAGTCATTTCCACTTCCACGAACACCATATGAATTCCCTGCCCCCGAGACAGGTTCCCAACTATCCGCAGTCTCGCTCTGTACTGGCACCAGCAAGATGATCATAGAATGAAGCCTTGAAACGAGAAACAAGGAACAATTAGACCGCGCCGCTCCCTGGTCCAAACTAGACCACTCTTTTGTATCCCTCCATTCCCACTCCGTTCATATAGCTGTCTAGATAAGTCTTAAACGTTCCCAGTGTGTCCGCCTCCACCACCTTGCCCGGCAACACATTCCAGGCCCCCAAAAACTTGTTGTTGCCTATCCTTACTGATTGTAGTCTGTGGGTTAGGAAGTTCAGGATCCAGTCAGAGGGAGGAGCCGAGGCCCAGGCCGTGGAGTTCGGAGGTGAGTTTTGTAGGAATAATGGTGTTGAAGGCTGAGCTGTAGTCGATAAATAGGAGTCTGACATATCCAGATGTTCCAGGGTTGAGTGCAGGACCAGCGAGATGGCGTCTGCTTGGACCTGTAACGGCGGTCGGCGAACTGTAGTGGATCCAGGCAGTCTGGGAGGCAGGAATTGATTTGTGCCATGACTAACCTTTCGAAGCACTTCATAATGATGGATGTCAGAGCCACCAGATGATAATCATTTAAGAACACTGCTTGGCTTTTCTTTGGTTTTGGGATGATGGTCGTCTTCTTGACGCAGATAGGGACCTCAGATTGTTATAAAAAGGAGGTTGAAGATGTCTGCGAATACCCCCCACTTGCTGATCCACGCAGGGTCGGAGTGCTCGTCCGGGTACCCCATTCAGGCCAGTCGCTTTCCGTGGGTTGACCTTTGAGAAAGCTGCTCTGACATCTGTAATGGTGACCTCAGATACAGGTTCATCCAAGGCTTCCGGGTGGAGGGAGTGTTCTTGCTGACCTCTTGCTCAAAACGGGCATAGAATGCATTGAGGTCATCAGGGAGGAGTGCTGGCGATTTTACATGCCTTCATCTTGTAGCCTGTTATGTCTTGTAGACCTTGCCATAGTCGGCAGGGGTCCGTCCATGTGGCTAGCCTGAGACTCTAGCTTGGTCCTGTACTGTCTTTTGGCATATTTGATGGATCTCCTCAGATCATATTTGGTTTTCTTGTATAGGTCAGGGTCGTCTGACTTGAACGCTTCAGACCTAGACTTCAGGAAGCAGTGGATATCCCTGTTCATCCATGGTTTCCGGTTGGGAAATATGCGGATTTGTTTCTTTGGCACACAGTCTTCTTCACACTTACTAATGAAGTCAGTTACTATAGTGGCGCTCGTTCAGGATGAGTCTCCAGTCTCCTTTAAATCCTCACAAACTCCATCTCTTCAATCAAAATATGAGCTCCCACCAGCATTTGGCATGGTGACCAGGAGAAAGCATTTTCACCGCTTCAGGTGCAAGACTGTTTCTCTGATGCCGACAGATGGACTTGTGTCTGTGAAGTTCAGTGATATTTTAAGAAACCTGCAATCCTATATCACAATGGCTTTTGATTGACTTTTATTCCAAATTTATTTGTAAGAATAACAATGCATGTAAGCAACATGTTTTGAAATGTGCATGGGGGGTAAAATATAGATACATGCCTTCTTTCTCCTTCACAGAAATAACATGAGACTGAATTCATATTCACTTTAATGCCTTGGGGGGAAATAATCAGCAAACAAGAATAACGCAAGCTCAAGAGAGACTCTTGGCCTTATAACTTTTACCCTACAAAGATGAGGCAAGTAAAATAATAACTTGCTTCATTTTCTTTCCCAGATGTAATTCTGTTGAAGCCTACATTATAAATTACTAGCAGATGGTGGTCTCGTTACCATAAACTCTCAACCAGAAACACTACAATGTGATGACAGACTGGAAGAGTAAGAAAAATAAGAGAATAAAACTTCTCAGAGTCCAACTCCCAAAATCAGATTTTTTTCTCTTGAATCATTAACACCCGAGGCAAACCATTTATTTTTATTCATTCACTGGATGCGAGCACCTCTGGCAAGCACGGTATTTATTTCCCATCCCTTGATGCTCTCAAAGTGCTTGTGGTGCTTCGCTTTCTTGGAACCATGTGGTTAAAAAGGCATTCTCACAATGCTGTCAACAAAATGTACCTCCCCAAAATCACAATCTGTGAACATTACACCAGCTCTTTATTGAGGTGTAGATGGCAGCGCAGGAATTGGACAATTTCATACACGCAATTATTTTAATCCCTTGACTAATTAATAGGTGGGGCATTTTTGTGGAATCCTGGCTGGTTCTCCGAGTTCAGTTGCTCACAACCCTGCCGCTGGCCTGAAGCTTTGCTAGAAAGAACTGGATTATCTCGACATGCCAATGATCCATGAGAGTTGGGAAGGGTGGGAGGAGGAAGAGGGGAATTGGGTCTGGTGTTTTGGGGGATCTGGGTCTGGTTTATATGTTGAGATTTGCTTAAGATTTTATGGATCCAGAGGTTGGAGTGTTGCGTTTGGGATGACTTGTTTACAAATTTGCAGTTCAATGCACTGACTGGGCACCACATTTAAATTAAAACAGGCCAAGGTCGGACATGTAGACATGAGAGCAGGATGGTGTGTTGAAATGACAAGCTTCAAAGCAGCGCTTCACAAGCACCTTTAATCTGGTCTATTGCACTCGCTGCTCCCAATGCAGTCTACTCTACATTGGAGAAACCAAGCGCAGAGTTGGTGACTGCTTTGCAGAACACCTTCGATCCATCCGCAAACAGGATCCAGGCCTTCCTGTCGCTTGCCATTACAACACACCATCCTCCTCTCATGTCCGTCCTGGGCCTGTTACAATGTTCCAGAGAAGCCTAATGCAAACCGGTGGAATAGCACCTGATCTTCCGATTAGGCACTTTACAGACTTCTGGACTTAATATTGAGTTCAACAATTTCTGAGCATGAACTATCTCCTCCATCTTTATTTCTTCCATCGTTTCATTTTTTTACTTTTTAAAATAATCTCAGTTTTCAACTTGTTTTCACCTCCACAGTCTCCCCTACCCCACTAGGCCCATCTATTACATGCCTCAGGTTGTCCTCATACACTCTGTTTATCTTTGTTCTGCCATTTATACATTCGGATTTCTTAATGGCCGCTATCAACACTCTTTTCAGTCATGATCACCACCACATTCCGTGTATTTTTGTACGTACACACGCACACACACGCACTCACGTGCGCACACCTCATCAGTATGGTATAAATCACATCCTACTTTCTATTGTCTTCAGCTCTGACAAAGGTTCAACCAGACTCGAAATGTTAGCTCTGTTCCCTCCACAGAAGCCGTCAAATGTGAGATTTTCCAGCATTTTCTGATTTTGTTTCAGATGCCAGCATCCAGTTATTTGCTTTTACTTTTAAATCCCTACTTTATTACTCCAGAGTAAAGGATAATTTGCTTTTAACATAAAAAATAATTATTTTATAAAATTCAAAGTTTTAAAATTGAGAAGTCCAAACTGTAACACAGTGGAGAATGTATTTCTCATTATCGGTCTAGAGCCCCATTGTCACTCTAGATTGAAAAATACACCAAAAAAATAGGGTCCAAAATTAAAATGGGGCAGGGGGATGGAAAAACACCCCAGCCAGAAAAAATAACTTTTCCACACCTTTTCAAGTTTTCATACACATTACGTAAATTGTCCTGCTGTATTTTCAATACATGTACTTGCTCTCAAAAATAGTTTGCATTCATAACATACCTCAACATAGTAGAACATTCTAAAGTGCTTCACAGGAGCATAAATCAGACACAAGTCAGATGATCAAAAGCTTGGTAGATTTTAACTCACATTTTAATGGGGGAAAGGGATAGAGAGGTTATAGGTGGAGAACATTCCAAAGTTTGGGGCCCTCGCAATTGAAAGCAAGACCAATAACCCTGCAGCAAAACAAGTGGTGGATACACTAGAGCTCAGAGTTGAAGAGGGTTGTAGGATTATAGGAGGTTACAGAGAATGAGAGAGAACTTCATGGAGAGATTTGAATACTCGAATATTTTTTAAAAATGAAGGCTGGGCCAGGCTAGCAACCAATGTAGGACAGCGAGTACAAGGGTGATACACCAACAAGGGGTTGGTGAAAGTCAAAATCGAGGCAGCAGAGCATTGGATGAGCTCAAGTTTATGGAGGATGCTCAGCAGGGCAGAACCATCAGCTTTTCATTGAGAGGCTGCTAGGTTGGCTCTTTTCTGAAGAGTCAATACGGCCTCGTTTTGCAATAATAGTTATATGTAAATCAAACTGTTCCACTGAAATCCAATCCACCCAGGTTCGCACAAAGCTAAACTTGTGGGTGGAAGGCTTAGGTCACTTACTAATTATTTACTTGACAGAACACTATGAACTCTGTCCCTTTCTATCAAATTACATAATTTCACAGGATAACAAAAACAATTCGGGATTCAAACTAAACAATCCAGTGTTCTAGGATAGACCACTTGGGATTCATCAGCTGGTCTCAAACACACCAGCAGCATTACTTGTTCTGCAAATTGATTTCTAAAAATTAAAGTTGATAAAATAAGTCCTCTACTCTAATGCTACATATTTTAGATTCTAGAAAGATTGAATTCATTCAAAAAGGGGAGAGTTGTAAAATTGACTAGTTCTTAAACCAGATTTAAATGGTTGCAGGAAATCGGATTCCATAGAGTCTTGAGCACTGCGAGATCAATATGACATGAAAAAAATACAAAAACTATACGCATCAAAACTTTATTCTTTTTGCTATCTTAAAAATGGAATTTGTGTTGAACTAAAACAATTGGTTACTACACTTCATGTGGCTCGGTAGTACCACCACAGACCGAGTAATAAGAGTCTACCTTTCAGGTTGCCTGAATGGTATAATCTGCCACCTTTTCAGTGGGGCCCGTGTCACCAGTCAACCACTCGTCCAGCTAACCTGGAACAGCAAAGAGCCTGGGCGCCTGCGAGTGACCAACAACGTATGCATTGTGCGAGCTTCCCAGATACCTTGCACACACCTGCAGAATCTGGATCCTGTGGTCATATACAATCTGAACGTTCAGTGTGAAAACCCTTCCTGTTCACAAAGGCATCAGGCTGGCCAACTTAACGGCCACATGGGTGCAAGCAATGGTCTCCGGGATGTGGGAGAATGCTGAAATAGCTGCAAATTTTCTCGCCTGCTCAGCCTGGCTGACCTGATCCATCTTGAAAATAAATGATCCCATTCACAAGCCTGAAAAGGGCATCAGTGACCAGCTTGACACAGCAATGTTCAGCTGACTGGGAGACTCCACATAGATCACCCACAGTGCCCTGGAGGATCCAAAGGCATAAAGGTTTAGTGCCATCACGACCTACAGAGCTATGGGCATTGGGTGCCCTCTCACACGATTGGAGCCTATCTCCGGCCCAATCATCTGGCAGATGGTGGTCACAGCTTCCCTTGAAAGCCAGAGCCTGCTGTGGCACTGGATCTCTGTCATGTCAAGGTAATTTGATTGCTGCCTGTACAACATGGCAGCAGGGTAGTGGTGTCTTCTGCAGGGGCAGTTTCCTTGCCCTCTCTGCTGGCCCTGATCTTCCTGTGCCTGCACCTCTGCCCAAAGGGGATGCCTGAGGCCACCAGGAGGTGGTGCTCTCTGTTGAGTCGACAATACGCGACACTACGGACTTCAGACAGAAACTCAACACACATGGAGCAGTTGAACCAGGAGCACTCCTCGTCACAATGGATGTCTCGGCACTCTACACCAGCATCCCCCACGATGATGGCATTGCTGCAACTGCCTCAGTGCCAACAACTGCCAGTTTCCAGATGTAATTTTACAACTTATCCGCTTCATCCTGGACCACAGTGTCTTCACCTTCAACAACCAGTTCTTCATCCAGACACACGGAACAGCCATGGGGACCAAATTCGCACCTCAATATGCCAACATCTTCATGCACAGGTTCGAACAAGACTTCTTCACCGCACAGGATCTTCAACCGATGCTATACACTAGATACATCGATGACATTTTCTTCCTTTGAACTCATGGTGAACAATCACTGAAACAACTATACGATGACATCAACAAGTTCCATCCCACCATCAGACTCACCATGGACTACTTTCCGGAATCGGCTGCATTCTTGGACACACGCATCTCCATGAAGAACGGTCACCTCAGCACCTCACTGTACCGCAAGCCCACGGATAACCTCACGATGCTCCACTTCTCCAGCTTCCACCCTAAACACATTAAAGGAGCCATCCCCTACGGACAAGCCCTCCGTATACACAGGATCTGCTCGAAGGAGGAGGATCGCAACAGACACCTCCAGACGCTGAAAGATGCCCTCATAAGAACAGGATATGGCGCTCGACTCAGCGATCGACAGTTCTGACGCGCCACAGCGAAAAACCGCACCGACCTCCTCAGAAGAAAAACACAGGACACGGCGGACAGAGTACCCTTCATCGTCCAGTACTTCCCCAGAGCGGAGAAGCTACGACATCTCCTCCAGAGCCTTCAACAGGTCATTGATGAAGACGAACATATCACCAAGGCCATCCCCACACCCCACTTCTTGCCTTCAAACAACCACACAACCTCAAACAGACCATCGTCCGCAGCAAACTACTCAGCCTTCAGAACAGTGACCACGACACCACACTACCCTGCCACAGCAACCTCTGCAAGACGTGCCGGATCATCGACACGGATGCCATCATCTCACGTGAGAACACCATCTACCAGATACACGGTACCTACTCTTGCAACTCGGCCAACGTTGTCTACCTGATACGCTGCAGGAAAGGATGTCCCGAGGCATGGTACATTGGGGAAACCATGCAGACGCTACGACAACGGATGAATGAACACCGCCCAACAATCACCAGGCAAGACTGTTCTCTTCCTGTGGGGGAGCACTTCAGCGGTCACGAGCATTCAGCCTCTGATCTTCGGGTATGCGTTCTCCAAGACGGCCTTCACGACACACGACAGCGCAGAGTCGCTGAGCAGAAACTGATAGCCAAGTTCCGCACACATGAGGATGGCCTAAACCGGGATCTTTAACCTGTGCTTAATGCTCCCTCCACTCACATTGTCTGTATCTTTAAGACCTGGTTGGCTATAGAGATTCGCATTCTAATCAGTATTCTGTAACTTGATTTTGTGTCTCTGTGCACTGTTTGAGAGCAGATTTCCACTCCATCTGACGAAGGAGCAGCGCTCCAAAAGCTAATGGCATTTGCTCCCAAATAAACCTGGTGGACTTTAACCTGGTGTTGTTAAAACTCTTACTGTGTTTATCCCAGTCCAACGCCAGCATCTCCACACATAACAAGTCGACAATACCCATCAGCAGGCTGGATAATGGGACTCATCCATGCGCAGAAGGGTGACAGAGAGACTGAAACTATCAGTACCAGAGGACAAATGTCATTTGAGCTCCAAGCCCTGATTTACCCAACATAGTGTGATTTCAGAACATCAATTCACCTCACCCTTACAAAAGTCTAACTCCTCAGGAGCATTTGCAGCAGGGCCCTTTTATCGCACCCTAGCAGGCAAAAACAATTAAATTTAATTGGTCCGCCTGCGGCGAGTTTAAAATTGCACAAGCAACATGAAATTGTGGTCAGTTGGGGTTTTGATCTCCTTAAATACCTCGGTTATTTTCAGTGATCACAGGAGTGGATTGGCAAGTGTGCAACGACATTGGGATGTGTGCTCAATGTCATCACATGCGATTTAATGGTCTTCTGAGTTAGGCACGGGTCCTGGCCACCATGAAATTCTAGCCCTGGCATCCCTCAAAGAATCTATCCTTGGTCTTCTTTTATTTCTCATATGATGGGTTCCCATTAACAGCATCAATAATATAGTGTCAAGCTTTCAAATATCTACTGATGACACCCAATGCTACCACACTACCACATCTTAACTGTTTTGAAATGACTAGATTGCTTCTTTAAAACTATAAATTTTATTTTATTAGTGTGACAAGTAGGCTTACATTAACACTGCAATGAAGTAACTGTGAAAATCCCCTAGTCACCCCACTCTCTGGTGCCTGTTCGGGTACACATTGGCATGGCCAATCTACCTAACCTGAACATCTTTTGGACTGTGGAAGGAAACCGGAGCACCTGGAGGAAACCCTTGCAGACACGGGAAGAACGTGCAAATTCCACAGTGACCCAAGCCAGGAATCGAACCCAGGTCCCTGGCGCTGTGAGACAGCAGTGCTAACCACTGTGCCTCTCTCCGACAAGAATGAGCAGAAATGGCCAGAAATACATTTCAAGGACCAAAGTGTTGATCTCCAACAACAGATTCATGCCATCTTTAAGACTGCCTATTTCCACCCACATAGCAAAATTGACTCCCCATTCCACCTCAGATCACCTGTTGCTAAAGCCTTCATTCATGCCTTTGCATTAGTCTCTCCTGAAATTCTCCTGTCCATTAAAATGGAAGTCCTCCAGAGTCCGTACCCTAATTCATACCAAGTCCCATTCACCTATTACACCTGCACCTGCTGACCTACACTGGATCATGGCTAAGCAATAACATGATTTTAATACCCCCCACCTTCCCCCCGATCCTGCCAGCGCTGCTCCCTAACTCTAATCTCCTCCAGCCGTCCAAGGTATCTACACTCCCCCAAATCTGGCCTCTTTGAGCATATCTGATTGCAAGTGCTCTGCTATTAGCAGATGTGCCTTAAGCTTCCTCAGCCAAAATTCCCTCCTTAAACCTCTCTGCTTCTCTCACTTCCTTTAAGAAGCTCAAAATCAATCTCTTTGACCAAACTTTTAGCCAACTGCTCTTTTGCCTGACTTTGCTCAGAATTAAAATTTTGCTTTATAAATGCTTCTGAAGTGTTTTATGATGTTAAAAGCACCACACAAATTCAAACTGCAGTTGTTGACACTCCAGTGCTGTCTTTCAGATGAGACTTCAAACCCAGGTTTATTTGACCTCTCAAACGGACATAAAAGAGCCCACGTCACTATCTGAAGAAGTGCAGAGAGTTCTCCCTGGTGTCTTAACCAATATTTATCCCTCACCAACATCTGAGGTGGCAATTATTCATTGCTGTTTGTGGGACCTTACTGTTTGCAAATTAGCAGCTGCACTTACTACATTACAACAGTGTTCTACCTTCAAAATGTCTTTCACTGTTTGTGAAATGCTTTGTGACATCCTAAGCATTGAAAGGCTTAACTGTCGGTTCTTTTTTTCCTTTCCAAATCATCCCCAGAGAGGAATTACTACAATTGATTCTTAAGTTGAACTGTATCCACCCAAAAAAACACTCCCATACTGAACATTTTAAAATCTAAAGAAACGAGTTGAACATAGAACATAACAGCGCAGTACAGGCCCTTCGGCCCTCGATGTTGAGCCGACCAGTGACACCAATCTAAAGCCCCTCTAATCTACACTATTCCAATATCATCCATATGTTTATCCAATAACCATTTGAATGCTCTTAATGTTGACGAGTCCACTACTGCTGCAGGCAGGGCATTCCACGCCCTTACTACTCTCTGAGTAAAGAACCTACCTCTAACATCTGTCCTATATCTCTCACGCCTCAATTTAAAGCTATGTCCCCTCATGTTAGCATCACCATCCGAGGAAAAAGGCTCTCACTATCCACCCTATCTAATCCTCTGATCATCTTGTAGCCTCTATTAAGTCACCTCTTAACCTTCTTCTCTCTAACGAAAACAACCTCAAGTCCCTCAGCCTTTCCTCATACGATTTTCCCACCATACCAGGCAACATCCTGGTAAATCTCCTCTGCACCCTTTCCAATAGGTTAGAGAGCACAGAAGTTTAAACAGGAGAATGCGTGTAAGTACAGCCAGGTTGCAAACGCTGTGGTGTACATGAACTTATAACTGGTAACTTCCACTTGTATGAAATCTTTGAAATAACAAAATGAGCAAAGCCAATCAAACCTGGAGAAACAGATACCAATCAAAGAAAGATGGAATGTGCATTTATATAGCACATTTTTGACCTCATAACATCAAAGTGCTTTATAGTGAACAAAATGCTTTTGAAGCATAATCAGCCATTGCTGGGACATAGGAAATGCAAAGGACAATTTGCACACATCAAGATCCTATACTCTGAAAAGGTTAAAAGATTAAAATTTCTTTTAACTTCTGGGTAACTATTGTAAAGACTTAGACCAACACCACACGAGACACCCCACATTCCCCGAACCCTTAGGGACAACCCCCCTTTCTCCCTCATGTACTTCTCCTTCAATGCAGCTATGCTATTCAGCTCACCTATTCCATGTGTTAAACCATTCTCTGGGTAGAGATTCTCTCAAATTATTTACTGGATTTAGAAATTACTCTCATATTGATCAATTCTAGTTTTGGACTTGTCCACAAAAATGGAAATAACTTCTCTACACCTAACCTTTTAAACCCCTTTAAAATTCCTCTGTCAGGACACTTCTTGCCTTTCTCAGAGAAAGAAGCTCCAGCCTGTTCAGTCTTTCCTGATGGTTAAAATGACTCAGTTCTGGTATCATCCTTGAAAATAATCTTGCACTATCTCCAGCGCCTCTGTAACTGTTCTGGTTTTCATATTATGTTAACAAAACGGAGTCTGGTATAACTAAGGTTGCACACAAATTGAACATAACTTCTCTGCTCTTTTCCTCTAGAAATGAATCCCAGACCTTTGCTTACAGCTTTTATGCAATCCTTTCTCTCTCCCTTAATTCCCACAGACCCAAACATGACTACGCTCAAAGTTCTTAGGAATCAGCCTGATAGCTCATGATGTGAAGCAGGGAACCTACTCAGTAATGTGATCAGAGAGAGCAGGGTTACGATAAACCACAGCCTGGCCTGAGGGAGAACAAAAACAAGAATCACACAAAGTTCTCCTCTCTTGTGACCTTCTGGCAGTGTACGTCTTCTCAAATTCCATGCAAGACACAACATGCTACAACAATACACCAGCATGCAGTGTTTGATGAAATCACAACAGCACAAAGGGCAATGTGTACTTGTCCTCACAAACACTATTACTCAACAGAACCAGAGCCAACCTGTCCATTGCCCACCACACTGCAAATGAATAATAGGCAATTGCAATTCTTCACCCAAGACAGCAAAACAAGTGGCCACTAAGGCTCCTTTCAGGTTAGTTCAATGCAGTAACTAAGAAATAACCTTTCACCATTTGTCCTCTTCAATTTTTTAAACCAAACTTAATTATTTTTCAATGAACAAAGCCCCAATGTTTGAGCCTCACTTCACACCTATATTTTCCCATTCCTGACATCCACCCTAAGCATTTATTCCCTCCATCACTGGCGTACAGCAGCAGGAGTGTGTAAAATCTATAAGATGCACTGCAACAACTTCCAAACATGCACCCTGTACCACCAAGAAGGACAAGGGGAGCAAATGCATAGGAACAGCACCACCTGCAAGACCATCCTGACTTGAAATTATATTGCTGCTCCTTCATTGCCACTGGGTCAAAATCCCAGAACTCCCTATTTAATCGTATTGTATGGCCTGCAGCAGTTTAAGGCAGCATCATAATCTTCTCAATGATAATTAGAGATAGTCAGCAAATGCTGGCCCAACCAGTCATATTCAGATCCCAGGAACGAATAGATGAAAATTATTCCAGTGAAGTTTCAATATGCCCTTTCCCTGGTTTTAAGCTCCATTTTATATTAGGTACCAGAACAGACCGGAATACTCCAACTGCTTGCTAACACTGTATACCTGAATAACGGCATCTCCACATCATACCTGAATAACCAGGCAGAGAAACGCATCGACTACAGCAGAATTTCAGGCACAGTTAATTCACCTCCAAGTTCAAAGATTCTACAACACTGTCCAATAACAACAGAGTTCCTTGGAAAAATAAAGCAATCTTCCTTGCACTGCATCTGTTTTTTGCCCTCATGTTCCGTCATTTCAAAACCTTAATGGATTTTCTTGTAATGTATTTCTGAAATTCAGCACAAAGGAAAGCACATAAAATGGCGACAAACAACATCTCGAGAAACATGTTTCACACGGGGGAAAACTAGTTATTCAATTTAGGCAATTCCTCATAGATTTTGGCTAATTTTTAAACTTAATATCAATAGGATTTATAGAAGCCTCAGTAAAATGATTCATTAAAACAGAATAGTGTTGAATTTTAAACCACTGACTCCTACTTTCAATATCGCGCAGGTTGTCAGGGTTCATACCAGTTCCATGATGTTTCTGTTCTGCCATTGGCAGCTCACAACTGTCATCCCTTCCATCTGTAAAAGTTTCTGCAGAACTGTTTCCTGTGAACTATTGTCACCTACGATCAGTACCTTCCTTCCGAGAGTACACAAATCTGGAAGACAGGTGGAATATAAAGGATCAATTCTGTGCATTCACATAAAGCAAAAGTTTGTAAGTTAATTTACTAGTGGCTGATGATCATATAAACATGCTCACAATGTAATTGGGCAGGAGGCCAAAGCACGGCAAACTGGGTGTCAGTGTAAAGTACAAGTGAGCAATTTACTTGGTGAAAGGAGGTATTTGTAAAAACTCATTCTCAATGGGCAATTTGTCGACATGAACAAATTGTCACGTTTCCTACATTACAACAGTGAACATGACTGCCACGTGAACTGGATTATAGCGAGGGAGAGTTGCGCATTGTCAGACTAACTCTCTTGTCCTGATCGACCTTGGTCCAGTGGCAAGACAACTCTACATGGCTAGAAATAGATCCAAATGCAGTGGGTGGCAAGGATGTTTTCAATATCTTGTCGAGCTCTATGTATTCTACAACATGGCTCTGGTCCATCTTCAAGATCACTGGACCTTTGGGTGAATGAGGCCAACCTGTCTGCTGGAATTAGTCTTGATATGCCAGGGCAGACAGATCCCCAAGTCACCTAGGCTAGGAAACCTGCCCACCAAAGTGATTTACCAAGCTGTGGCCACTGTTGTATCTTAACAACTACATGAAACCACAGTGAGAGCTGGGCAAGGACCAATGCAGGATGAGCCACTCTAAAGAGTGTGGAAAGTCTGTCTGCAAGAGGGGCTACCACTGCCTTATATCCCCGACACCCCAATAATAGTAACTACATCTCAAGAGTACTTCACTGGCCCTAAACTGCTTTGGGATATTGTGAGGTCAGGAATAGCTCTGGAATTCTCTCCTTCAATCTCTCAGCATCTCTATTCTACTTCAAAATGCTCCTTAATTTCTATCCTAACATCTCATGTGTTTCTTGTCAAGTTTTGTCTAATAACACTATTATGAAGTGCCACTGGATGTTAAAGATGCTATACAAATGAAAGTTACTTTGTATACTTAAAGGAAAATTTTGCAGGGCTGTGGGGAAACTCTGGGACTAATTGGACAGCTCTTTTAAAAGAACTGGCACCAGTACAATGAACTGAATGGCCTTCTATGTTGTGTGATTCTATTCTATACAGAAGCTGAGAGCCAGCTTTGACACAGGACTACCAGAATCTGATCTACCAAGCAGTAGTATAAAGGCAAGGTCCAGCAAGTGCTCCCAGCTCAAACCCCAAAGAGACAAAACAGTCACTGTTTAGCACTCAAACGTTAACAGAGACAAAACTGGATAATAAACCAACAAAAATGTGTCCTTTTTCTACTATTGTTAAGCAAGGTAGGATGGTGTAGAGACCAGTAGCATGTTCAAGAAATGGGAAGATCCCAGTACTCTGCCTGCAGTTCTCACCTGCTTGCTCCAGTAGTTCAATTACTGCACTCGCTGTCGGGGGCACAAAGCATTCATTGAAATTCCCACGAACCAATCTTCCTAAATTAACATCAGTGATTCTGAGAAAGAAGCGCAAGTTAGTCAGTTTAAAAGTAAGTGACAAACCAGAGATTTGTTGGTAGTCAGCTTCTACATTGAACCCATGACTATCTGTATGAGAGAATCTAAACATCTCTCCTGGGTATTCAGTGTCATTGCTATCTCAAAATCTCCCACCATACCACCCTTGGAGAAGGACATGTCTGAGCCAGTCACAAATGCTGGTGTTTATAGAAAACAAAATCTTTGAGAACTGTTGCCATCAAAAGGGGGTTTAGCTCTGAGTTTACTTATGCCAAAATCTTTTAGGAAATGTTTGTGAAAATACTGTTAAATGTGTAAAGCTGTTCTTGTATCTTTAAGTGTTTTTTTTTCTTTCTTTTAGTGTTTAAATGTTTAAATTTAAGTGTTAAAGGCTTCACAGCAGTATGAAATTTACATTACTGAACTTCAGATACCTCCTCTTAATATATAACTTGCAAACCATTATGGTAGCTTGTTCAATTTCCCTTTGGGTTTTAGGCAGCCTGGCACTTACCATCTGCCATACCATAACACTTCCACCATCCTTTCAGACTGTGCATTCCAGGCCATTTGCTGCAAAAAAACACTTTATTGCACATCACCTTTGATTATTCTGCCACTCACTTTAAATCTGTGCACTCCTGTTCTCTATCGAATCTTCTCTCTATACTCATTTCTCTAAGGAACAAAGCTTGATTTTAAAATACTCAACCTGGAGTCAAATCTCTCCATAGTCTTCTCATCTCTGACCTTCTCCAAACCTACAACTCTCCTCAATCTCTTGTCCATTCTGCACTCCCTTCACAAACCACTGGCAACTATGCTGTCAGCCATCTTAGTCCCATGCTCTGCAATTTAATGGTCATATTGCTTTTAAATTTTGTCTGGATCTGTTCTTAAGCCATTACTCTCCCAGTGAACATGAAGCTCCCAGCATCCACCAGCAGACCCTAGTGGAGAAGGTACATCTGCTGAAGGAAAGTGAGAACACTCACCCGTCGACATCTTTCTCAGGAATCACTGCATTTATTGCTTCATCACTCATAACAGGACTCCGGGGAAGAACCAAGCCTCGGATTTTAGGGTCTTCATTTAGCTTCATGATCTCATCTAAAAGCTAAACCACCAAAAGAAAATGTAATAATAATTTGCTCTTATAATACACATTTACACCCCCAAATATTATCAAACATGACTTAACAGCAAGCCTCAAGGAGATATTAGGACAGATGAGCAAAAGCTAGGTCAATGATGTACATTTCAATCAATGTCTTAAAAGGTGGGAACTATGAAGAGGTTTAAGAGAGGGAATTCTAGAGCGTAGGGCCAAAAGAGCTGAAGGCATGGCAGCCAATGATAAGGTAAAGGAAATCGAAGAGCCAGAAGCCAGAATTGGAGGAACACTTTCAGACGGTTGTATGGTTGAAGCAGGTTACAGAGAGGGGGAGGGATGAAATCATAAAGGACACAAGGTTGAGAACTTGTAACTTGAGGCGTTGTCAGACTGGGAGCCAATGTTTATCAACAAGTTCAGAAATAATGAGTAAAGTGGACTTGTAACACGTTTGGATGAGTTCATGTTTATGGAGGGTGAAAAGCAGAAAAGCAGCCAGGAGAGAATTAGACTAGTCAAGTTTAGTAGTTTCCAAAACATTTGCAGTGGGTAACTCCAACTCAAAAATTAGCTTTTCTCCTATTCTACAGGAATAGAATCGGAAAGCAGAGAAGTTTACCTCAAACTTGTATCGAGCCTTGGTCAGACCACATTTCAAGCTCTATGCACAGTTCTGGTCTCCAAAGTGCAAAAATTTACAAGGATGATCCCAGAGTTGACAAGAAAACCTAAACAGGTTGTTAATCTTGTCTCCAGAAAGGAGAGGTAACCTGAAAGAGGATTTAAAATTATGACCTGGGCCACATGTTAAATGTAGAGATATTGCCTCTGGTGGGAGAGTCCAGAACTATGAAAAATCTTCTTTACTCAGGAAGTGGAACACATCACCACAAGCAGCAGCTGATGTCAAGAACACAACTATATTTGAGAAGCTAGGCATGTGTATGAGGAAACAGGATGAGAAGAAATAGCGATAGGGTGAAATGAAGTAAGATGGCAGGAGGCTTGTATGGAGCATTAACGGCAGAACAGACCGATGATACAAATCTAGCTGTGCTTTACAGTTTGTATAATTATATGTAACCAGCCTAAGGTCTGAATGGGAATGAAGTAATTTTGCCTATTATCAGGCAATTGCAAATCATCTACCCATTTTACACCGCACCCAATTTTCTAACCTGAACTAAAAAGTTGAGACCAGCACATCAAAATAATGAATGTCAGTAAACTCAGTCACCTTTTCTGTAGCAGTTCCTTCTGGCAGACAAATATGCACAACACGTAACCCAACCTAAGGAAAAGGAAAAAGAAAAAGAAAAAAAAAGTGATCTTAAGACATTAAGAACATTCATCAAATAAATATTGGCATTTTATAGCACTTTTAGAGTAGAAGTTTCCTTTAAAATTATCTAGTAATTAATATAGCTTATGAAATTAAACCATTTAGCACTAGGTCAAATGTAAGCTGTGGCTCAGTGGCAGCATTCTCGTCCATATGTCAAAACACAGTTTGCCTCACTGAAAGCTTGAGAACATAATCAAGCCTGACAGATCTAATGCAAAATGAGGAAGTGCTAGACTGAGGGAGGTGCCTCAGTTTGGATGAGATGCTAAATTAAGGCACCATTTGCCCTCTCAAGTGGATGTAAATGCTCATGTGATACTATTTCAAAGGGGAGAAATCCCCAGTGACCTGGCCAATATTCATCCCTTGATTAAAAAAATGATGATCTGGTCATTATCACATTGGCAGGATTGGTGGGGGGTATGCCGTGAATGAATTAGCTGCTTAATTTCCCACATTACTGTTGAGGAAATTGTGCCTCTGGACGTTGTGCATTGAAAATAAGCTCTTTGACTGCTTTCCGAGACTGAATGACTTTCTCACTGAAGTTAATTCCACCCCGATGAGAAAATTTTCAGTGACATTACACAGCACCTGTGTGGCTTGCATTCTTCTTTGTTGGAATACTTCTCTCTGTCAGATGAGCATGATATGTGGGTTCACAACCCATTTGCACTGACAGAAAGGCCAGGTGACTTATCAGTGCACGATTATGAGAGCCTGATTGACATGACTTCTGAGTCTGCACTGAATCACTGCTTCTCAACTTATTGTTGGAGCAGCTTAATGCATGAGTATCCGAAAAGCCATTTGTGAGCTGCTTCCTTTTACTTCAACACAGTTGTGTGAAAGTGGTTCCTCCCGATACACAGCTACAAAAGCAAAAAACAGGAGTCAACTGAATGCCACAACTGAAATAAGAATCCAGCTCTCCAACATCACCCCTGACATCAAGCGGTTATATGCGCAATGGGAGCAGCACCATTCCTCACACTGAAGGTGACAGGAAGGTCAGCTTTCAGTTATTAATAATAACGTTTTACTGATGATAAATGCATAGAGACAGCTAGAAAAAAACTTGCTTACATTTGATTTCTGTGTTTGCATCTATTTTATGGCAAAAAAAGGAGCGCGACACTATGAGAATGTTTGGGGCTCCACAATGCTCTTGGGAAGTCATTAGGAGAAGAAATTCTGCAGCTCAAAAAGTTTGGGAAACCCTGCTTTAGGACATCTGGTTTATAGGAAAGATGCTGTATAAATGTAAGTTCCCTTTTCTTTCCTGTAGAGAATTTTATAATCATTTATTCTCTCTACACTTGTATTTATCAGCATCTTTGACCCCTTTAAAGCATACTGACCAGAGTTACAGGAACACAATGGCACAGTGGTTAGCACTGCTGCCTCACAGCAGGGACCTGGGTTCAATTCCAGCCTTGGGTGACTGTGTGGAGTTTGCACATTCTCCCCGTGTCTGCATGTGTTTCCTCCGGGTGCTCCGGTTTCCTCCCACAGTCCAAAGATGTGCAGATGAGGTGGATTGGCTAAATTGGCCCTTAGTGTAGGTTAGGGGATTAGCTGGATAAATATGTGGGTCTACAGGGACAAGGCCTGGGTGGGATGTTCTGTTGATGAGTCAGTGGACTCGATGGGCCAAATGGCCTTCTTCTGCACTGTAGGAATTCTTTGGGATTCTATGATAAGAACAGCAAGATGGTCATTAATTACCTTGAACATGTTCCATCATTCAATTTACCCATTCCAGCTCAACATGTCTGGACACCCTTACCGAATAGAATTACTGCCCTGACAGGGATTAATTCTGGTTCAATGAGAAGCAGAGAACAGCATGCTAGGAACAGAATTAGGCATACTTCAAAATGAGGTACCAACCTAGTGATACCAAAACACAGTACTACAAACATGCTAAACTGAGGAAGCAGCATACTATTGACAGAGCTAAGCTCTCTCATAGCCAACAGATCAGATTGGCAGCCCTGCCCACAAATGGCAGTGGACAGTTTAAACAATGAAAGCGAGGAGAAGGCTCTATAAACATCTCCACTCAATAATAGGGAAGACAAGCACATTGGTGAAAAAGACAAGGTTACAGTTTATGCATTCCTCTTCAGCCTGAAGTGCTGAATGCATAACCCATCCCTGTCCTCAGATCCCCAGAATGGCATTCTTCGGTCAACTCCTTTAATTTCATATGTTATCAGAGAATGGCTGAAAACAATGGATATGGCAAAGGCTGTGGGACCTGACAACATTCCTACAGTAGTACTGAACACTTGCGCTTTAGAACTAACTGTGTTCCGAGACAAGTGGTTCTATTACAGCTTACAACACTGGCATTGAGCTGACAATGTTCCTTTTATTCATTTACTGGATGTGCTGGCATTGCTGGCTAGGCCAGCATTTATTGCCTATTCTGAATCACCCTCGTGAAGATGGTGATGACCTGCCTTCTTGAACCCATGCTGCCCCTCTGGAGTAGGTACATCCAGAGTGTTGATAGGGAGGGAGTGCCAGGACTTTGACCCAGCGACAGTGAAGGAACAGCGATACATCTTCAAGTCAGGATGGTGAGTGGCATGGAGGGGAACTTCCAGTGGGGGTGTACCCATGTGTCTGCTGCCCTTGACCTTCGAGATGATAGCAGTCCTGAGTTTAGAAGGTGATTGCGGCAAATTGCCTAGGTATGTTCTGTCCATAAATAAGACAGATCCAATCCAGCCAGTAATCATCCAGTCTACTCACAAAAGTGATGGACATCATTGTCTTGACAGTGCTATCAAATGGCACTTAACCTCAGCAATAACCTGATCACGGATAAGCAGTTTAGATTCCAAAGGAACCGCTTAGCTCTAGACCTCATTATAGCCTTGGTTCAAAAGTTGTGAATTTCAGAGATGATGTAAGAGTGACTGCTCTTGACATCATGTAGCATTTCACCAAGTGTGGCATCAAGGAGCCCTAGTAAAATTGAAGTCAGTGGGAATCAGGGAGAACTCTCCACTGGCTGGAGTCATACCAGCACAAAGATGGGGGTTGTTGTTGGATACCAACCACCTCCGTCTTAAGATGCCACTACAGGATTCCCTCAGAGCAGTGTCCCATTCCCAATCTTCAGATGGTTCATCAATGACCTTCCCTCCATCGTCAGGTCAGAAATGTAGATAGTTGCACAGTATTCAATACCATTCATAAACTCTCAGAAATTGATGCAGTCTGTGCTCGAACGCAGCATGGCTGGAACAACATTCAGGCCTGGTCTGATGGGTAGCAAGTAACTTATGCCAAATGTCAAGCAATGATCTATTCAAACAAGACAGAAGCTAACCATCCCTCTTGAGATTCAATAGCATTACCATTGCTGAATCTTGCATCATCAATATCTGGGGGTGGCTTACCATTAACCAGAAAGGTGTTTGGCAGAAGAACCAACTTGAGGAAAGGTTGTTTGTTTTAATGCGCGGGTTAGGATCCAGGATCCGGAAAGATCCAAATTCCCCTCCAACTCGATTTTCAAGTTTGCTGACGACACCACCGTAGTGGGTCGGATCTCAAACAATGATGAGACAGAGTACAGGAATGAGATAGAGAATCTGGTGAACTGGTGCGCTGACAATAATCTCTCCCTCAATGTCAACAAAATGAAGGAGATTGTCATCAACTTTAGGAAACGTAAAGGAGAACATGCCCCCGTCTACGTCAATGGGGACCAACTAGAAAGGGTCGAGAGCTTCAAGTTTTTAGCAGTCCAGATCACCAACAACCTGTCCTGGTCCCCCCTTGCCGACACTATAGTTGAGGAAGCCTGCCAACACCTCTACTTTCTCAGAAGACTAAGGAAATTTGGCATGTCAGCTACGACTCTCACCAACTTTTTTGATGCACCATAGAGAGCAT
This sequence comes from Mustelus asterias, assembly GCF_964213995.1. Taxonomy (NCBI): domain Eukaryota; kingdom Metazoa; phylum Chordata; class Chondrichthyes; order Carcharhiniformes; family Triakidae; genus Mustelus; species Mustelus asterias. Next base: position 86,058,236 of record NC_135815.1, on the reverse strand, counting down.
TAAAGCATTCTTTCTGATTGTATCACAGCTTGGTATGGCTCCTGCTCTGCCCAAGACCGCAAGGAACTACAAAAGGTCGTGAATGTATCCCAATCCATCACGCAAACCAGTCTCCCATCCATTGATTCTATCTACACTTCCCGCTGCCTCGGCAAAGCAGCCAGCATAATTAAGGACCCGACGCACCCCGGACATTCTCTCTTCCACTTTCTTCCTTCGGGAAAAAGATACAAAAGTCTGAGGTCACATACCAACCAACTCAAGAACAGCTTCTTCCCTGCTGCTATCAGACTTTTGAATGGACTTACCTTGCATTAAGTTGATCTTTCTCTACACCCTAGCTATGACTGTAACACTACATTCTGCACTCTCTTGTTTCCTTCTCTATGAACGGTATGTTTTGTCTGTATAACGCACAAGAAACAATACTTTTCACTGTAGGTTAATGCATGTGACAATAATAAATCAAATCAAATCATAATGTGATGTGGCCGATTTAATCATGGCATTACAAAGAGAATTGGATAATTATTGAAGAAAAAAAACTATCTGCAGGGCTAAAAGTCAGAGGAGTGGGACTTGCAGAGATCCAGCGTGGACACAACAAGCCTAATAACTTTCACCTTTGTTTGAAAATCATTGAATGGTTAAAAAAATCTTAAATCGTTTTATGGACATTTGTAACTCAAGTTCTGTGACTTCCTATCTGTCCATGCCATCTAGTGGCTAGCAAAAAAAAACGTCGAGATCGGAGGTCCCCCCTCACACAGCCCACAACACAAGATGCAATGACAATTGGGGAGGTACACGTGTGAATGTCCGACACACCCTGCCTAGGAACATTCCCATGTATGCTATTTTCACAGAGGCTGACCTACTTACTTTTAATATCCAGACAACACAAAGATGCAAAAATTTGGATCTATTTTTATTAGAACAATGTAGTTTAAGGGGCAATGTTAAATAAATTAAAATTACAAAAGGATGGGTCGGGATTGATGGAAGGAAACAGGGAACAATGCATTCAAGGTATGTGGTCAATGGGCTAATAAAAGAAGAATGAAACAGAAGAAAAACAACAGCACATGCCAGCCTGGGGGCAGCAGCTACAGTTCCCAGGGATTCTGCCCTCACAGGACTCTCATATTACAGGAGCATTGCTGTTAGAATAGATTAATGCATAAAGGGCATTTGAATCCATTCAGGTTACTCAACAAGGTGAGACAATGAGTCGTCCAGAAAGATTGCACCATTTGGATGAGCAAACAGTTATTTGCACTGGCTTTAACCAAGGAGTAGGTGTCAGTGGAGCGAGGAGTGGGTGAAATTTAAATAGCATCTGTTATGGAACAGTACTGGCCAATGTAGGACATCAGGCGAAAGTCCTGACTACTGCTGTTAGTGTGCAGATGACAAAAAACTCCATTGTCCAGCATCCACATTTTGGGACGCTGTTCTGTGAGAATTTGGATGCAGAGATTGACACCCCAAGCCGAGAAACATGCTTACAATAGACCAATGAACTTGCCAATGAAAAATCCAGCAGCAGAGGTACAAACGGCCCATGAACTGAGATTTCAATAAGGGAGACTAGAACTGGGAATCAAATTCAATTTGTTTTCAAAGAGGAAAATTGGAAACGTTCCAACACTTTTCTTTGGCTAGAATCATGAAGGCAGATGAAGTTAGCGAAAGAGAAAAGCTTTTTAGTTACAAGAGAGTGAAGTTGTTTGATTCAGATTCCAATTCATAGAAGAACCAGGAGGGAAATGAAGAGAAACATTAATTTCTCTACAATTTATGATCAGGAATGCACTACCTGAAAGGCTAGTGGAAGTACAGTGAATTTCAAAAGGAAATTGAATATATATTTGGAAAAGGAGAAACGTGCAGGGCTTGGGCAAGTGCAGGAAATAGGACCACTGGACAGAGCTGGCAATGACACAATGGCCAAATGGTCCTCTTCTGCCATACGATCCTGTGATCAAACATGTTGATTAGATTATCTGTTAATTCACTGAGGTAGAGAAAAATTAGGTAAAATTAAGTGACAATCTTAGTGTGCAAATGATTAACAATGACGTTTCAAGTCCCAACATTTTGAACATGATTGAAAACTCACCTCTTCTGCCATCTTTTTGACCTCCAACATATCATCATCTGTGATCTAGAGGGAAAATAATTACCCTTATAAAAAAACAGAAGAATATTGCAAGTTGCAATGAATGTGATTATCGCTTTTCAGAAAACATGCACAAACCACAAACATAATTTTACCTGAAGGTTACTGAGCAGGATGGTGGAGCAATAGGATGGCGATCAACCCAACTACAGAAAATCTCATATTCACCAATATTTAATTTGATGGAAGTGGAATTTTTGTGCATGCAGGAAATAAATTTTAATGACCAAGAAACATTACACTGTCTCCTGTAAACAAAGGCACATTGGTGAGACTGGTATGCAGTTCCAGGACCTAGATGATATTGAAAACTTTAGACAGGATTTTACAGCCCCTCCCGTCAGTGGGTTCTTTCAGTCCTGCCAAAATGTTGCATTTTCTAGCTCTGCCACAACAGTGCCGTAAAATTCCACCCCTTAAGCTATTGGAATCTGTGTGTCAATGGTGGCTCAGTGGGTAGAACTTCCACCTCGGAGTCAGAAAATCCTGGGTTTGGGCCTCACTCCAGAGATTGAAACATAAAGACTCGGCAGAACAGAGTGCACTGCAATGTTTATGGGGCCTTCTTTCAAATCAAATGTTAAATCAAGATGCATTTGTATTTTCGATTGAACATAAGTTTCCTGGATAATATTTATCCCGCAACCAACATTAATGGCACAGACAAGCTGGTCACTTATTTTATTGCCCCCAGTTTGTGGAATCTTCATGTGCATCAATTGGCTGTTGCATTTCCTACAACAGTGACTACACTGCAAAGTTACTTGATTAGATGCAAAGTGGATCCTGAGGTTGTGAAAGGTGCTTTATAAATGCAAGTCTTATATTATGATTCAGTTAATATAGCATCTATCTGCCAAACTGATGTGCATTTAACCAACACACAACTGGTGCTGCCTTCTTAAAGCCTTCACTGATTCTGCTGAATCCAGAGGCAGCTTAATCAGCTGCATCCGGTTTGTTTTATATTGTCAGGTTATCATCAGCACCTTAACGTAGTGGTTATATTACTGGACTGACTATCCTTACATGAAACTTGGTCAATTAAAGAACAGGAATCATTAAAAATCCAACAGGTTTATTTAACATCCTTAAAAGGAAGGAAACCGGTTGCTTTCATCCAGCGTGGCCCATAGGTGACATTAGTCCCATGCCAATGTGACTATATACTAACTGCCCTCACAAGTAGCCTAGAGGGCAAGGGCAACCAAAATTGGGCAATAAATGGTCAGCCTTGCCAGCGGCCCATGCCCTGATAAATGAGCACTGTCAGGTGTTTAATAACAGCAAAAATATGGGTTTCAGAGACCAAAGTAAACCACCACCAAGGGTAAGGGCAAGGCAGGTTAAGGACTGAAATACTTTCTGACTGTTGACCAAAAATAAATCTAACAAAGTAAATTTACTTTTCATGAATCTTGAAAACTGACCTGAACAATGGCTAGCCCTGGATGAAACTGTGGCTCACATTTCTGCAAAGCTGCCAATTCTGTTTTACAACTCAGGATTATTTGCCTAGAGAGAGAGTTCAACAAATATGTTCAGTTAGTTTTTACGTAAGTGTAATCATCTCCATTGAGAAAAACAAGCATTGTGTCAATGCCCAACACACCTTCCATTTTCCTTTGGATTAATTTTCAACCTACTCCTTTCATCTATATCATGGACTGTATTTACACAAACGTAGTGCAAGCACACTGTGGTCACACATGGACCAGTGCTAATTTGGAGTTGGGACCCAAGTAACTCTGCAGCAAAGCTGAGCCAAGATTCCTTCACTCCTCTTAAACTGCAGTCAGAATGGGGTTCACTCGCAGTTTGGGTTAAAACTTAGATGATGTAAAATGGAGCAGCTCCACAGAGATCTCTGCGGTAACCCATTAGTTATTGCCTGCCAATCAGAAAAAGAGCTATTTATGCAAACTCTCTACTTCCTTCCTGCCAACCAGCTTAAGATACGAACCGCAATTCCATGCATTTAACTTTACTTAGTAGTCTGCTACATGAGAACTTCTGAAAGTCTAAATAGACCACATCCACCGGCTGCATCCTCAAAGAATTCCAATAGATTTGTCGAGCATGGTTTCCCCTTTGTAAATCCATGCTGACTTTGTTTGACTATATCACTGCTTTCCAAATGCTGAGCAAGAAATTTTTGATAATAGGCTCTAGCAACTTCCCCAATACTGACGTTAGGCTCACTGGTCTACAGTTCTCTGTTTTCTCTCTACCTCCCTTTTTGAATAGCAGGCTCACATTAGCTACCCTCCAATCTGTAGGAACCTGTCCAGAGTTCAAAGAATTTTGGAAAATAACTACAAATGGATCTACTATTTCCAGGGCCACTTCCTTCTGGGATGAAGATTATCAGGCCCTAGAGATTTATCCATCTTCAATCCCATCAATTTCCCCAAAACCATTTCTCTACTAATACTGATTTCCTTCAGCTTCTCAGTAAAGCTTGTTTCTCTCAGAACTTCTGGCACATTATTTTTTATGTCTTCCTTTGAAACGACAGAAGCAAAGTACGAATTTAGTTCCTCAGTCATTTCTTTGTTCCCCGTTATGAATTCTCCCGTTTCTGATTGTAAGGGGCCTACATTTGTATTTGTCAATCTTTTTCTCTTCACATACCCATAGAAACTTCTACAGTCAGTTTTATGTTCCCTGCTGGTTATTTTCCTACTCTATTTTCCCCTTCTTAATCAATCATTTGATCCTCCTTTGCTGAATCCTCAGGTCTTTACTTGCCAATTTGTATGCTTCTTTGAATCTAATACTATCTCGAATGTCCCATGTAAGCCATGGTTTGGCCACAGTTCCCTTAACACTCTTGCGCAAAACAGGAACAAACAACTTCTGGAGTTCACCTACTAGTTCCTCAAATGCTTGCCATTACCTGGCCGTTGTCCTTCCTTTCAGCAATGTTTCCCAGTCCATCATAGCCAATTCATGTCTCATACCTTCATATTTACATTTATTGAGATTCAGGACCCTGATCTCAGAATCAACTACGTCACAACTAGATTGCCAACTAATCCTTTCTCATTGCACAATGCCCAGTCCATGATGGACTGTTCCCTTGTTGGTTCCACAACATATTGGTCCAGAAAACCATCTCATATCCAGAAATGCCTCCTCTATTGTACTATTACTAATTTGATTTTCCTAATCTATATCCAGATTAAAGCCACCCATAATTACAGATCCATAGAACAGAATATTCATCAAATCCCTACAGTACAGGAGGCTGCCATTTGGCCCATCGAGTCTGTACGGACCACAATCCCACCCAGGCCCTATTCCCGTAACCCCCACATTTACCCTGATAATCCCCCTGACACTAAGGGTCAATTTAGCATGGCCAATCCGCACATCTTTGGACTGTGGGAGGAAACCAGAGCACCCTGAGGAAACCCATGCAGACACATGCATCTCTGATTTCCTATCTAATGCTACTCCCAACATTACCACTACAGTTTGGTGGTCTGTATACCACCTCGACAAATGTTTTTTGCCCCTTGGCATTTCATAACTTGTGCCATACAGATTCCACAATGCCTGTGCTAATATTTTTTCCTCAATATTGCATCAATTCCCTCAATCACCATCACAAAAACAGACCATCCAATCATTACTATATTGCTGTTAGCAGGAATTGACCATGTTCAAATTGGTCATTGCATTCCTTATATTACAGCAGTGATTGCACCTCAAAAGGACTTATTTGGACGTGAAGCATTTTGAAACGACTCGAGGTCGTGAATAGATGGATAGAAATACTAATTCTTTCAGTCTCTTTCCTTGTTAAAGACATTGCTGTATTGGAATCGTTGTAAAGATAATGATTTGCTTTTTATTATGCAATTCAAATACAATTACTGTACTTTTTTAAAAGTTCATTCACACCAACTACATTTTGGAGGGCATTTGAGAATCAATCACATTGCTGTGGATTTGGAGTTACATTTAGGCCAGACCTGGTAAGGACAGCAGATTTTATTTCCTAAAAGGACATTAGTGAACGAGATGGGTTTTTTTATGTCAATTGACAATGGTCATCATTATACTTTCAATGTCAGATTTTTAAAATTTCGAATTCAAATTTCACCATCTGCCATGGGTCCCCAGGTCTTGCCCTGGATCACTAGTCCAGTGATAATAGCACTATGCCACTGTTCTCAAGCCCTGTCTAACCTTAAATCATGATGTGGAGATGCTGGCGTTGGACTGGGGTAAGCACAGTAAGAAGTCTCAACAGCACCAGGTTAAAGTCCAACAGGTTTATTTGGCAGCACAAGCTTTCGGAGCGCTGCTCCTTCATCAGGTGAGTGAGGACTTGTGTTCACAAACAGGGCATATACAGACACAAACTCAATTTACAAGATAATGGTTGAAATGCGAGCCTTTACAGGCAATCAAGTCTTAAAGGTACAGACAATGTGAGTGGAGAGAGGGCCAAGCACAGGTTAAAGAGGTGAGTATTGTCTCTAGCCAGAACAGTTAGTGAGATTTTGCAAGCCCAGGCAAGTCGTGGGGTTACAGATAGTGTGACATACTGATAGCCAAGTTCCGCACACATGAGGACGGCCTCATGTCACACTATATGTAACCCCCACGACTTGCCTGGGTTTGCAAAATCTCACTAACTATTCTGGCTAGAGACAATACTCACCTCTTTAACCTGTGCTTGACCTTTTCTCCACTCACATTGTCTGTACCTTTAAGACTTGATTACCTGTAAAGACTCGCATTCCAACCATTATCTTGTAAATTGAGTTTGTGTCTGTATATGCCCTGTTTGTGAACACAAGTCCTCACTCACCTGATGAAGGAGCAGTGCTCTGAAAGCTTGTGCTGCCAAATAAACCTGTTGGACTTTAACCTGTGAGACTTCTTACTAACCTTAAATCATCAGCACTTAACTCTCAACTTTCCAATGGAAAGTCTAATCACTGCCCAAATGTACAGCTTTCTTTCCTGTTCCCAAATCTCCTCTACTCCTCCCTCAAGAACCAGACTCAACCTAGCAACTATTGTTCATCTTGACTGTCGCTCAATTCATGGGTGACATCCCAGAATTGAGAGTTTCCGAAGCCACAAATCTTTGGGCACATGGGGCATGACATCCCGAGTACAGGATTTGCTTCCTACTGCTGATCTGTCTCAACATTAAGGTGTTGTGACTCAAAGTGTGATGCAGCTTGATGGACAAGCTGCTGCCATTTTGAATGATTGCTAGGAAACTCCTCCCAGTCATTAAGGTCAGTGCCACCATGTTTCAAGGAGAACTCCAGAGCATCTTTGAACTGTTTTCTTTGTCTTCCCAGGAATGTTGCCATTCGAGAGTTGAGGAAACAGGACCTGGGCAGGGAAGATATTTTTTGGCCATCCAGAAGTAGTGTCTAGTCCATTGATGTTGATTTTGTAGATGTTTTGCCTGAATGCTTGTGGAACAGACTCAAGGGCAATAGCATTTGTTTGATGGCCCTCCCCTTGAATCCAGAGGATGTGACAGAGGCATTGCTGATGGAATTTTTCTCACGCACTCATGTGTTACCAATTCTTCATCTATGAACTAGAGAAGCGGGTTGGCTATTCTCTGAGGAAGGCATCACAGCTGAGCTTCCACCTCCCCACCATCAAATGAGAAACAATCATTGGACAGTAATCAGGAGCGATTTTAACCTCTGAATGAGATGTACAAGGAATCCCTGCACCAGGACCCAACTACATCCTCCTCTATTACCCCTCCCCCTTTAAACCTCCCTTCTAGTCCCTCCAACTTCCTTAAACTCTTTCAGGACCCATTTTAACCTTTCCTTTCTTCTAAAGGCCTCTAACCTACCCCTGGACCCCTTTAAACCACAGCCTGATCTCTGCAGTCTGCGCCCCCCCCCCCTCAACATTTAGAGGTGGCACAGTGGTTAGCACTGCTGCCTCACAGCGCCAGGGGCCTGGGTTCAATTCCAGTCTCACATGGCTGTCTGTATGGTTTTACACATTTTCTCTGTATCTGAGCAGATTTCCTCCCATGCTCCAAAGATGTGTTGTTTAGGTTGACTGACCATGGTAAATTGCTCCTTAGTGTCAGGGGGATTAGCAGTGTAAACACCTGGGGTTATGGGGATATGACCTTGGTGGGATTGTTGTTGGTGCAGGCTCAATGGGCCGAATGGCCTCCTTCTGCAGTGTAGGGATTCTAACTTTTTAACCCATGTCTACCCACCCCCCAGAAACCCTTCAATCTCTTCCTTCCACCACACCAAACCCACCCCTCCCAATGACCCTTTTAAATCCTCCCATCCACTCCCCTAGGCATACCCAAGGCATCCCCTTAAAATAATACAATAAATAGGAGCTGGTGTAGGCCATTTGTCCTTTCACGCCTGCTCTGCCATTCAATGTTATCAAGTCTGATCTTCTATCTCACACCATGACAGCACTCCAACTGAGCATCCACAGTACTCTGGGCTAGAGAACTTCAAAGATCCACAAACCTTTGTGAAGAAATATCTTCAATGACTGACTGACCCTTTATTCTGATACTGAGATTCCTCCAGCCTGGGGAAAGATCTTTCCAGCATCTCCTCTTTTCAAGCCCTTTTAAAATATTTTATATATTTCAATGATTCCAAGGAATATGGTCACATATCTCCTATATGATAATTCCTTCAATTCTGAAAATCAGAAAACCTTTGCTGCATTCCCTCTAGTGGTATGCATTTTGTTATGTCAGGAGATCAAGACTGTACACAATTCACCAGGTACCATCTCACAAATGCCACATATAATTGCACTAAAATGTCTTCACTCTTATCCTCCAAACACTTTGTAATAAAAGTGAACATGACAATTACTTCCCTAATTGGTTGTTCCACCTGCATGTTAACTTTCTGTAACACATGCACAAGCAGGTTCCTCAGAAAGCCAACATTTCCCAATATTTAAAATTTTAAAAAGATCGCTTTCCATTTTTCCTTCCAAAGTAGAGAAATTATATTCCACCTGCACTGCTCTAGCCCAATCACACTTTATACACCCTAGTGGCCACCTCACAGCTTAATGAATGTCCATTGCACAGACCATTTTAACTCTAGCCTCATTTTCCCAAGTAATTCATTTCCACTATTTAACCCTCCTTTTTCTCCACATGAACATCTTTAACCTCCTTTTGCACACTCGGGACCTCTGCAATCCCATCCCACTGCGAGGGAATCTTTAAACTGTTCTCCATCTCCATCTGATATCCACTCCATCTGACGAAGGAGCAGCGCTCCGAAAGCTAATGGCATTTGCTACCAAATAAACCTGTTGGACTTTAACCTGGCGTTGTTAAAGCTCTTACTCCATCTCCCCCCCAGGGCACCTTTAACCCTTTTCTCTCCCTCAATCTTAATCTCTTCCCAATAAGAACCTCTTTCACTCTCCCACCAGGACCCTCTTAACAGATTTTACCTCATGCAGCCCTACTTAACCTGTTCTTCTCCCATACCCTTTCATCTCTTCTCTCCCCCAGAACCTTTTAATCCTTCTCATTGGCCAGGACCCTTTTGATTGCTCCCTCTCCCCTTGCCAGGACCCATTTGATCCCCCTCAACCCCCCCTCTGTGAGAAGCCCTTTGATCTCCCTCACTCTCCATGCCTTGACCCCTTTTAACCCATTCACCATCCCATCACTTCCCTCCCCCAGCCACCTTGATCCACTTCATCCCCTCCAAAGGTTCCATTGATCCCTCACTCTCCTACCATGATTCCTTTAATACCCCTCACTCCACCAGGACCCATCTGACACCCCTCCCCCTCCAAGTCCAGAGCCCTTTGATCCCCCTCACAAACCTCTGCAAAGACCCCTTAGATCCCCCCTCACACTCCCCACCTGGACCTCTTTGATCCCTCATTCTCCCACCAGGACCCCTTTAATCTCCCCTCACTCACTCTCTGCCAGGACACCTCTGACCCCCCCCCCCTCACCCACCCCCTCCTAGCCCAGAATCCTTTGATCCTTCTCACTCTCCCCGCCTGGACCCCTTTGGTCCCCCTCACTCTCCCCGCCTGGACCCCTTTGGTCCCCCCCTCTCTCTCCCCGCCTGGACCTCTTTGACCCCCTCTCTCTCCCCGCCTGGACCCTTTTGATCCCCCTCTCTCCCACTCATGGACCTTTTAAACCCTCCTTCGCCTTTAAGGGGCCCCTTTATAGCCCCCTCCCTCACACCCCAGGGTCCATTTAAACCCCTTATCTTTACCCCAGATTCTTTAGCAGCCTATCCCGCTTAGCACAGACCCCTTTAACCTTCCTCCCACCGGCCTGAAATTTTGAACTCTCTCTCTCAGCGCCGGAAAGGGAGGCGAGGCTGCGGCTTTACCTGACGCTCCTCATCACCCCGGTGCCCGGAGGCGGGCTGCCGGGTCCGGATCGGAGTACAGGCTCTTCCTTCATGCCGATGGCCGGTAACCGCTGAACAAAGCCCCGGAGGCCGGGCGGGAGCTCTCCTGCTCCGGCCACGACCATCGCCCCCCGGCTCCTTGCCGACCGCAACATCCACATGGCTCGAGCTTGGATGGAACAAAGTGAAGCTCGAGCGGAGAACGCGCGCCAGTCTGTAGCCACGCCCCCCGTTGTGAAGCCACGCCTCCAACTCCTCCCCCCCAACGAGATGCGACCAGTCCCGCCCCCTTCCTCCCGGCCCAGCATTGGCTCCGCCCCTTCTACGTCAGGTCCCTCTACCTTGACCACGGCCCGTTCCCACCCCCATTGGGCGTGGCCAATATGTCCCGCCCCCTTCCTCCCGGTCCAACATTGGCTCCGCCCTTCCGCCTCAGCCACGCCCCTCTATCCCTTGTCCACGCTCCCTCTGGCCCTCTTAAAGGGGGACTGGGTCCCAAGAGGGACATCTTAAAGGGGACATGCTCCATAGAATCATATTAGAATCCCTACACTGCAGAAAGAGGCCATTTGGTCCATCGAGTCTGTTACTACCACAATCTCACCAAGGCTCACCAATCTCACCATAATCACCCCACATATTTACCCCTTGCTACTAAGGGACAATTTAGCATGACCAATCCACCTAACCCACACATCTTTGGAATGTGGGAGGAAACCAGAGCACCCGGAGGAAACCCACACAGACACAGGGAGAATGTGCAAACTCCACACAGTCACTTGAGGCCAGAATTAAACCCGGGTCCCGAGCGCTGTGAGGCAACAGTGCTAACCACTGTGCCATCGTGCCGCTCCACCTTAGCCTTTGCACCATTTCCTCCTCTTAATCCTCCCCAGCAACTGCTTCAAAGGTTGTCCTTTGACCCCTTTTTTCTGCCATTCGCAATTCTGATCTCTCAATGGACGCACCATTCTCAGCCTTTATCATCACCATTTGGGTAAATTTGTGGGGTTGTGCGGATAGGGTGGGGGTGGGCCTGGATAAGATGCTCTGTTGGACAGTCATTGCAGACTCGATGGGTTGTAAGGGCTCCTTCTGCTCTGTAGGGATTCTATGATTTACATTCCCTTTGTCTTTTTGTTTATGCCAGTCCTTCAATTACAGCCATCCCAACCGCCCCCCTCCCCCCGACTCATAGTATAGATCTTGTCCAATTTTCCTTCTCTTCAGCTCTGATGAAGGGTCTTTTTGATTTGATTTGATTTATTATTGTCACATGTATTGGTATACAGTGAAAAGTATTGTTTCTTGGGCACCATACAGACAAAGCGTACTGTTCAGAGTACATATGGGAGAAGGGAAGGAGAGGGTGCAGAATATAGTGTTATTGATGGGTGAAGAGAAAGATCAGCTTAATATGTGATAGGGCCATTCAAATGTCTGATGGCAGTAGGGAAGAAGCTGTTCTTGAGTCAGTTGGTACATTATCTCAGACTTTTGTATCTTTTTCCCATCGGAAGAAGGTGGAAGAGAGAATGTCCAGGGTGCTTGGGGTATTTGTTTATGCTGGCTGCTTTACCAAGACAACGGGAAGTGTAGAGTCAATGGCTGGAAGGCTGGTTTGCATGATGGACTGGGCTGCGTTTACAACTCTTTGTAGTTTCTTGTGGTCTTTGTCAGAGCAGGTGCTGCCCTCTGGCCCTCTTAAAAGGGACATGCCCCACCTTAGCCTGACTACCATCTCCTCCCTTCAATCCTGGGAAAAAAACTCTGACTATCCACTCTATCCAAGCCTGTCATAATCTTATAAATCTCCATCAGGTCCCCCTCAACCTCCGATACTCCAATGAAAACAATCCAAGTTTGTTCAACCTTTCCTCATAGTCCATATCCTCAAAATCAGGCAACATTCTGGTAAATCTCTTCTGCACCCTTTCCACTGCTTGCTGAAGTCTAGGTCTGAGGCGTTCAAATCAGGTGATGCTGATCTATAGAAGAAAGCCAGATACTACCTAAGGAGATTCATCAAAGATGCCAAAAGACAGTACCGGACCAAGCTAGAGTCCCAAGCTAGCTAAAAAGACCCACGCCGACTATGGCAAGGTCTGCAAGACATAACAGGCTACAAGATGGAGGCATGTAAGGTCGCCAGCTCCAACGCACCCCTCCCTGATGAGATCAATGCATTCTACCCCCTCATTCTTTGAGGAAGAGGTCAGCGAGAGTATGCCCTCCACCCTGGCAGCCTTGGATGAACCTGTATCTGAGGTCACCATTGCAGATGTCAGAGCAGCTTTCTTGAAGGTCAACCCACGGAAAGTGACTGGCCCAGATGGGGTACCTGGACGAGCACTCAGATTCTGCGTGGATCAGCTGGCAGGGGTATTCACAGACAGCTTCAACCTCTCCTTACAACAATCTGAGGTCCCTATCTGCTTCAAGACCATCATCCCGGTACCTAAGAAAAAACAAGCAGCGTGCTTTAATGACTATCATCTCGTGGCTCTGACATCCATCATTATGAAATACTTTGAAAGGCTAGTTATGGCACAAATCAATTCCAGCCATCCGGACTGCCTGGATCCAATAGTTTGCCTACCGCTGCAACAGACACGTTGGTCCACAGCAGATGCCATTTCCCTGGCCCTGCACTTAACCCTGGAACACTTAGATAACAAAGACACCTATGTCAGACTCCTATTTATTGACTACAGCTCAGCCTTCAACACCATTATTCCTACGAAACACATCTCCAAACTCCGTGGCCTGGGCCTCGGCTCCTCCCTCTGTGACTGGATCCTGAACTTCCTAACCCACAGACCACAATCAGTAAGGATAGGGAACAACACCTCCTCCATGATCATCCTCTACACCGGTGCCCACAGGGCTGTGTTCTCAGCCCCCTACCATCCTTCTTATTCACCTATGACTGTGTTGCCAAATTCCCCTCCAACTCAATTTTCAAGTTTGCTGATGACACCACTGTAGTGGGTTGGATCTCAAACAATGACGAGACAGAGTACAGGAATGAGATGTAGAATCTGGTGAATTGGACCAGCGACAATAATTTCTCCCTCAATGTCAACAAAATGAAGAAGATCATCATCGACTTCAGGAAGTGTTGAGGAGAACATGCCCCTGTATACATCAACAGCGACGAAGTAGAAAGGGTCGAGAGCTGCAAGTTTTAGGTGTCCAGGTCACCAACAATCTGTCCTGGTCCCCCCATGCCGACACTATAGTTAAGAAAGCCCACCAATGCCTCTACTTATAGAGATGCACCATAGAAAGCATTCTTTCTGATTGTATCACAGCTTGGTATGGCTCCTGCTCTGCCCAAGACTGCAAGAAACTACAAAAGGTTGTGAATGTAGCCCAATCCATCACGCAAACCAACCTTCCATCCATTGACTCTGTCTACACTTCCCACTGCCTCGGCAAAGCAGCCAGCATAATTAAGGACCTCACACAGTCCGGACATTCTCTCTTCCACCTTCTTCCATCGGGAAAAAGATACAAAAGTCTGAGGTCCTGTACCAACCGACTCAAGAACAGCTTTTCCCCTACTGCCATCAGACTTTTGAATGGCATTAAGTTGATCTTTCTCTACACCCTAGCTATGACTGTAACACTAGATTCTGCACTCTCTCGTTTCCTTCTCTATGCACGGTATGCTCTGTCTGCATAGCATGCAAGAAACAATACTTTTCACTGTATGCTAATACATAAGACAATAATAAATCAAATCAAATCAAATCCAATGCATCAACATCCTCCCGGTAGTGTAGCAACCAAAATTATACACAATACTCCAAATGTGGCCTAACCAAAGTCTTATACAGCTGCAACATGATTTTCCAATTCCTATACTCAAGGCCCCGATCAATGAATGCCAGCATGCCATACACCTTGACCACCTTGTCCACCTGAGTTGCCACCTTCAGGGAACTGTGGATCCGCATGCACAGGTCCCTCTGCATGCTAATATTTCTAAGGGCTCTATCATTTACTGTATACTTTCCTTCTGAAGTAGACCTTCCAAATTGCATCACCTCACATTTGTCCGGGTTATATTCCATCTACCATCTTTCAGCCCAGGTCTCCAGCCAATTTATATCCTGCTGTATCCTGTACATCCTGTCCTTAAGAATCTTCTCCAATAATTTCCCTGTTGATATTAATCTTCATTGCATTTTTCTGGTGGGATTCCAGCTTCCAAAGCATGTGTTCTTCCTCCTGCCAATGACATACATCATGCACTTTCACCAAACTACTCAAATCATTTTTAATCACTGAAATACATACCACATCATACGGAGAACTTGATACACCAATGCTGCACTTTCTCTGCAACATCTCAATGGTTTTTAAATTGAATTTATATTCGCCGGAATTCTACTGCCCTGCCTGCCACGGGAATTTGAGGGAGTGAGGGGCAGACAATGGGGAGGTCCGTTGACCTCAGGCGGGGTTTACCAGTTTCAGGTCGAGAGAGGCCATAAAATCCCACCCATAATGTCTTTTACAATTTCAGGACCTGGCAAAATGCTTTATAACTGGGAAACTACTTTTGAGCTGTATTTGTTGGTATAAAATGTCAGAAACGGGACAGTAAATTTGCACACAGCAATTTTCCATAAATAGCAATGAGGCAAAGACCAAATTATGCTTTTAAGTTGATTGAAGGATAAATATTGGCCAGGTTGCTGCTCTCCTTCAAAATAGTGCCAATGGGATGTTTACATCCAAAGTGGTTAACGTCTCATCTGAAAGACAGTGCAGTATTGTATGGAGCAAAGTTGAGTATAGTAAATAGATATGTCATGATTTAATCATGGAACAGGCTCAAGGATCTAAATGGTCTCCTGTTTCTACTCTAATACTACTAGAGAGGGAGACTGGAGAAACTGGGGTTATTTTCCTTATATTAAGGACAAACTTAAACAAGGCATTCTCAATTATGAGGGATTTTTTGTATTCACCAGCAGGAGGCACAGTAATCAGGGAAAACAAATTTAAGAACCAGAGGGGAGATTATTTTCTTTGTGCAGTAAGTTGTTAACATTCTGCAATGCATTGCCTGAAAATGATAGAAGAGATTCAATAATAACTTTCAAAGGAGAATCGGATAGAGTACACTTGAAAAGGACAGATTTGCATAGTTATGAGGAAAGAATGGGAATGGGACTATTTATCCAGTACAAGGGTGACACAGTGGTTAGCACTGATGTCTCACAGTGCCTGTGACCTGAGTTCAATTCCGGCCTTGGGTGACTCTCCCAGTGTCTGCGTAGGTTTCCTCTGGATGCTCAAGTTTCCTGCCACAGTCCCAAGATGTGCAGGTTAGGTGGATTAGCTATGGTAAATGTATGGTGCTACAGGACTAGGGCAGGGGAGAGGGCCTGGGTAAGTTACGCTGCCAGAGAGCTGGTTGATGGATCGAATGGTCTCCTTCCCTACTGTAGAGATTCTATGATGAGCCAAACAGACTCCTCCTCCACTGCAAGGTTTTATTCTATAATACAAGAGGATAAATGTGTGAATGAAATAACTGCCATCTATCACCAGGCACCAGAGAGAAACTTTATACACACTCCAAAATGATTGTAAACCAAAGCAGAGATATCCCACACTGTTCTTGGACACAGTTTCTGGGTAAGGCAGATTGAGCATTTCAGCACTAATCTGGTGTAACATTCTTCTTGAAATTTTCTGTATTACACATCATGGGTTTGGCTATTTAAAGCTATTAGTCACATGCAAACTAATTTAATATTTTGCATTCCAGCCATAAAGTGAGACGGGATGCAAACACTTTATTTTCCATTTCTGACTTCATTCCACAACCATTTAGTGTAGAAACATGTGATTAAGAGTTTTGTAAAACAAGACCTTTTTCAAATAATGCATAGATTCAGGAATCCTAACTCCAATGTCGCACTTACAAAAAATCTTTCATTCTCTGCAAGGTGGGCCGACACGGTGGCACAGTGGATAGCACTGCTGCTTCACAGCACCAGGGACCCTGGTTCAATTCTGGCCTTGGGTGACTGTGTGAAATTTGCACATTCTCTACGTGTCTGCGTGGGTTTCCTCTGGGTGCTCCGGTTTCCTCCCAGTCCAAAGATGTGCGGGTTAGGTTGATTGGCTATGCTATATTGCCCCAAAATGCCCGAAGGATTAGCAAGGTAAATACCTGGTGCTATGGGGATAGGGCACGGGTGGGATTGCTGTTGGTACAGACTCGATAGGCCAAATGGCCTCCTTCTGTACTGTAGGGCTTCCATGAAGGTGAGGTGATGTCTGAAGAGCAATATGGAAATAGTGAAATTTTATATTAGCGTCAAGCCTGTTTAAAATTAACTTATGGACAATAACAACAAGCTGCATTTATGTGGAATCATTAATATAGTACAACATTGCAAGGTTTTTCTTAGGGGTGTTATCAAACAATATCTGATATTGAGCCACATTGATATTGGATAAGTGCCAAAAGCTTTGTCAAAGAGTCTCAAAGCAGGATAGGTTTAAGAAGAGAATGTCAGAGTTTAGGACCAGCAGCTGAGAGAATGGCAGCCAATAATGGAGCAATGAAAATAAAGGGTGCAGACGTCAAAATTGGAGGATTATAAATATTTCCAAAGACTATAGGGCTAAAGGTTAAAGAAAAGGCATAAAATAATTTGAATGCAAAGTTGAGAACAACTGGCACCTCCTTCCAGGACCAGTTCAACTGGAAACCCCACCTAGGACCCAGCCCCTTGTTTCAGGTTCAAATAATGACCAACTGAAAGAAACCAGTCCCTCTCTGGGACAAAACCATGCTGTTATTGAAGGTGCTCTGGATCAATAACTCTGATTTTGAAGCTTAGAAGTTACATTTTCTCAATTTGTCTAGACAAAATATTCCAATATTTTATTTATTGTGGAAACAGAAATAACACAAACTTTAAAATTTATACACCGTGACAATTTTACATACAAATCTTTCTATTTAGATCTTGAATCTTCTCCGTAATGTAACTATTGACCTTTGCAATCTCTTTCAAGACAGCCTCCTCACTCAGTTCCTTTGTGTGGAAGTGATGGTTGAAACATGCTGCAAATGTAGGTGGGGAGAGAAGGGAGAATAAAAAAGTTACTTACTGAAAACTTCACCACAGTCACTAAGTCACTACAAGTCATGACAGGTAAAAATGGGACATCATGACAGTTAGAATGTGAGAATTAAACAAAAATCCTAAATCAGAAACATGGAATGTGATTGCAATTTTTTTAAAAACTGCCTGTGAGGATACCTTTAAGCGCACTCAGCTCCCTTGGCGAGAGTGGGGGTTTTGTCCTGGGAGGAGTACCAGTGTTAATGAAGTGGAGGCACACTCCCCCAAAGATAGAGCTGTCCCTGAGCACAGTGGATCCCCAGATGGCAACAGCCAGGGACTTAAAAAATAATTGGCTCCCTGGTTGCGAATGGACCGTCACTGGGACTCAGGAATCTTGATCTCGTCCTGCAATCGTTCATGTGGGGAAAATCAGATGCATTAGTCTTGTACATGCAGATTTCAAAATAATAGACTAAATTACTGTAAAACACGGATAAAGATGATACTGTTATTCAGACTCATTAAACAATTTGACAAAAGGCAAGTTTAACAATCTAATCACTACCTTGTCATATCCATCACTTTTAAAGGTGCTTATGCATGATATGGCAATGACATATCCATCCTTCGGAGAATTGAGAATCAATACTTTCCCATCATTTGGAGTGTACAGTTTCTCCACATGGATGCTTGTCTCCCCAGCCATAAAAATTGTTGTGGGAGCGTCATTCTTCACGGACCTAGGTGGTGGTGTTGCATCAAGAATAGTAGTCCTGGCCTGTGTTGCCATATTGAAAGGCAGGTATGGTCTTCTAGCTGCAACAAGAAGCAGGGGGAAAAAAAGTTCATTATTCTTATATAAGACTTTGGGGTGACATTTGCCCACCCCGAATAGACTTATCAACCGGAAATTTCCTGTCCCGCCCACCACGGGGATTGTAGCGGGCGGGGAGCGTACCATGCAAAGGTCCATTGACCTTGGGCAGGATTTTCCGGTTTTGGGGCGAGCTCGGCCAGAAAATGCCACCCAACTTTTCCGACCAGTGGAAAACTGCAGTAGTCAACACTGAATGTAACACTGTGATGTAACATAAAAATTGCAGTTCATATAAACAAATAGATTACCCTGCCTGAAGGCAGCAAGAATTTCTTCTTGGAGACAACAGTTAAGTGCAGTAATCTCCTCCAACTGCCTCTGGGGAACTTTCTTCTCTTGTTCCAACCCCCCAAGCTTAACAAGCAACTCTTTCTTCTCTGCTTCCAACCTCCTGATTTTAACAAGCAGCTGTTCCCTGCACTGGATATGTTTCATCACCTGCCCTGGGGAATATGAATTGGGAGGGACTTCTGTTAAGGTACAGGGGTGCTCAGCAACCGCTTCCAGTTTCATCAGCTGCCCGGGAAGTATCAAGTCTTCTCAGGGCAATTTCAGTTTCCCTTTTTCATCCACCTGTCCATGATGGACCCAGCCCCTTGATTCAGGTGTCCTCTGCTGGGCTGACTTCGCCTTCTATCAGCAAAGAGAAATAAGTTATTAAAATGTTTTACATTGATGATATAACCAGATTTACAAGTTCCATACACTTTGTGCAATTAGGCATTTAATTGTCCATGCAAGGCTGTGAAAATAAACATTCTAAACTACGGCAATGAAAAACAATGAGTTGGAGAGTATATATCCTGCTTGTATCTGCATCTTCCGTTTCCCTCTTTGCCCTGGGAATTGAGAGAGGAACATCATCATCATCACTGTTGTCCATTTCAACTTTTGGGACCCATGGTCTTGAGGCACATTCCATTTTAAGTTGGATATCTTTGCGAGATGCTGTAGGTAGACAGCAAAAGAAACTTAACAAGTCTAATAAAAATACCCTGACTTTGCCAAGACTCATGACTCCCATTGGCTATGGTCGAGAAATCAAATTTTCTTTGTTTCACGGAGATCTACATACAAGCATAAGTATTTGAACTTTGTCGAACCCACCATCCTCTTCTCTGTTCTCCTTCACCGAGTCACAATCCACAGAGCCACCAGCACTTGCTTGAACCCAGGGTTCAACGTAAATCTAGGTCTCATAGTGGAATCAAGGTCAACAAGTTTGCTGCATTCCACACCAGACATAAAAGAATTACCTTGAGCACTGAGAAATAGATTAAAATAGCTAATTTAAATTAGTGGTGTTAAATAAAATCATGTTTAAAAAAGGTTTTCTTCTCTCTTTCCCTTGTTTCTTTCCTCTCCCCTGAAGCAGGGCAACATAGTGGCACAGTGGTTAGTACTGTTGCTTCACAGCACCAGGGACCCAGGTTCAATTCCTTGGGTGACTGTTTATGTGGAGTTTGCATGTTCTCCCCGTATCTGTGTGGGGAGACACAGTCCAAAGATGTGCAGGTTAGGTTGATTGGTCATGCTAAAAAAAATTGTCCCTTAGTGTCAGGGGGAAATCACAGGGCAAATATGTGGGGTTATGGGGTTAGGGCCTGGTGGGATTGTTGTCGGTGCAAGCTCAATGGGCCAAATGGCCTGCTTCTGCACTGTAGGGATTCTATGATTCCATTGAATCCTGCTGTTAGATTCTTGTTCTTCCTCCAGTTACAAAAATCTACAGTTCAGGTTTATAGCTTCTTGCTCTCACACCCCCTCCCCCCCCCCCCCTTGCAAAAATCTACAAGTTCAGGTTTCATAGACTCTTTATCCCTTCCCCACCTCAATAAAAGAAATACAGTGGAGCTCCCACCCATCTCTCTGGCCTCTCCTAAAGCTTTCACTGGCTCCACACAGGTAAACCGTTCACCTGCTCCAACAGACAGGGAAAGCGCGAGGCTGATTGACACGTGCGGTAGCCAACCTGCGAGCGTCATTGCGAAAGCTGATGGCCAATCGGAATGCGAGTGGGGCGGGATTCCCGCTGAGCGCGGCGGCGGGGGCAGCTCCAAAATTGGCGCCAAATTAGAAAAACACGATTTTAGCCAGCGCCATCTTGGAATAGGTGTAGATGAGCGTTGCCGGTAAGACCGAAAGGTTTCATTTTTATTGCTGCAGCAACTGTTTATAAATTTGGTTCGATCTGATCAGCAAAGCGAACTGACTGGCATTTAAACTCATGATATGGTTTCCCCCAAGAGGAACCAATTCATGTAAATAAACTGGATAGCTAAATTGTTGTGACTGTTGGGTGTTGTCCTCTTTTTAGGAACTGTTGGGTGTTGTACAGATGACTATTGGAAGTCCTGGGATTAAAACATTGTGAATCGAGTATAAAAGTAGGGAAGTACTGTTGCAACTGGGAAAGGCACAGTAAGTAGTCTCACAACACCAGGTTAAAGTCCAACAGGTTTATTTGGTAGCACGAGCTTTCGGAGTGTTGCCCCTTCATCATTCACCTGATGAAGGGGCAACGATCCAAAAGCTCGTGTTACCAAATAAACCTGTTGGGCTTTAACCTGGTGTTGTGAGACTACTTACTATGCCTACCCCAGTCCAATGCTGGCAACTCCACATCAACTGGGAAAGGGCATTGGTGAGACTGTATCTGGAGTCCCTCTCTTGAGGAAGGATGTAAATGCATTAGAGGTGGTTCAGAGAAGGTTCATTAGGTTGATTCCAGGGTTGAAGGACTTGTCTCATGAAGAGAGATTGAGTGGATTAGGTCTATAATCGCTGGAATTTAAATGAATGAGAGGAGAGCTAATCGAGGTATCTACAATGCTAAAAGTTAGGGTAGGGTAGACATAAGAGTGGATGTTACCCCTTGTTGGACATTCTAAAATGAGGTGCCATTTTTTAGGCTGAGGGGTGGCAGATTTAAATCAGAAATGGGGAAGAAATACTTCACTCAAAGGGTTGTGAATCTGTGGAATTATTTACCCCATAGTGCAGTGAACACCAAATAAACTTGAGGAATTAGATACGTTTTTAATTAGTAGAGGAATGAAGGGTTACATGGAGCTGAGAGGAAGGTGAAGATGATGACAAGGTAAGATGAACTATCATTTAAATAAATGGCCGAGCAGGCTCAAAGGGCTGGATTGCCAACTGCTGATCCTAGTTCTTATGAACTGATTTGGATCTTGGATATATGAATCTGAGCCCATATTTAAATCTATATATGTTTGCTTGTTGAATGGAACTCAACATTGCCCACATTAAATATGCATTCATTTCATCATTGCACTCAGGATGGGACTAATTATTTTAATGTGCAGATTAGTTTTTAATACATATTTAATTAGAGTTAGATTTTTGTGGCAGGGTAATTAGGTAATTTTCTTTTAATATAAAAAAAAGTCACCATAGTCCCAGACGACCATAGGCTACAAATTCTAATGAATGAGCAAAACCGGAAACAAATTTCTAGATTGGATAATAGTGAATTGAATTAATATAGAATTTGTTAGGGGTGCAGGAAAATATATGGACTAATGCTATTTATAAAAGGTCATCATGCAAGCTACTAGCTACAGCAGTAGATGTTCATTTATGTTTGAGTATTCTGCTGTTGAAATACTGATCATGCAGACTGCCTTCAACACAACCTCTGTTCTTGGCCTCCTTCTGCAATGAAGGAATTCTATTTGGCTCATTGAGTTTGCACTGACTCACTGTCTGTGCACCTTACCCAGGTAACCCCACTAATCCCCTAACATAGACATCTTTTGACTGTGGGAGGAAACCCACGCAGACGTGGCAAGAGCGTGCAAACTCCACACTGACACCCAAAGCTGGAATAGAACCCGGTCCTGGCGCTGCGAGACATCAGTGCTAACCACTGTGACACCCTCTACCTTTCTCAATACCCTCCCATTTATTGTGTCTTCCCTTGCTTTGTTTGCCCTTCCCAAATATATTACCTCGTCCTTCTCTGAATTGAATTCCATTTGTCACTTTTCTGCCCACTCCACCAAACCACTGATATTCTGGAGTCGGCAGCTATTATCTTTGCAATCAATTGCACATCCAAATATTGTGTAATCAGTAAATTCCCCAAACAACCCTCCCACATTTAAGTCCAAATGTTTAATTTATATCATAAACAGCAAGGAACCCAAAACAACCCCGATTTCTTTCCAGTCACGAGAACTGCAGTTGACAATTATCCTTTGTCACTGAGCCAATTTTAGGATATAGGGAACCACGGTGAGTTGCATCCCATGGGCTTTTACTTTTCTGACCAGTCTGTCATGTGGAACCTTATAGAATGCCTTACTAAAAATCTATGTAAACAGCTTCCACTGCATTATCCATAATCTTCCTTATTGCTTCCTCAAAAATGTAATTAAATTAGTATGACACAACTATGCTGACTATCACTGATTAATCAGTGCCTTTCTAAGTAACAAGTTATCCAGTCTCAGAATTGTTCCAAGAATTTTCCCACTACTGCAGTCAGACTGATAGGCCAGAAAATTATAAGCCTATCCCTTGCACTTTTTTTGAATAATGGTCCAATATTCGCAGACCTCCAATCCTCAGGTACTTTGCCTATCTCTAGTGAGGATTGGAAAATAATCCTCAGAGCACCTGCTGTTTACTCCCTAGCTTCCTTCAACAGCTTGGGATTCAATCCATCTGACCCTGATCATTTATCCACCTTAAAAGGATGCCAGTCCCTCCTATACTTCCTCTTTCATGCTTACAATCTTCCTATTTAACTAAAATGGCTGCATCATCCCTCTCCTTAGTGAAGACAAAGTACTCAAGAACCCTGCCAAAATCTTCTGCATCCTGATAGGCCCTATGCTATTCTCAGTTATCCTCTTGCTCTTAATGCACTGATAAAACATCTTTGGGTTTTCCTTGATTTTACTTGCCAATATTCTTTCATATCCTTTCTTTGCTTTCCTTTTTTACTTCATTCCTGTACTTGTACTCCATTTCTCTACTTGTACTCCTCTGGGCTTTCTACAATATTAAAGGTTTTTGTGACTGTCGTAAGCTTTCTTTTTTGCTTTATTTTGCCCTGTATGCTTCTGGTTATGATGTGGAGATGCCGGCGTTGGACTGGGGTTCTGGAGGCTATAGATACGGTATTACCACCCCTTTTCTTTGCAGGGACATGTCTACCCAGTGCCTGTAGAATCTCGCTTTTGAATGCCTCCCATTGGCCTTCCCTTCAAGCAGCTGTAACCAGTCCACTTTGTCCAGATCACTTCTCAGCTTGTAAAATTTGTCTTTCCCCAATTTAGAGCTTTTACCCATTTTATCTTTGTCCCTTTTCATAGAGATGCTAAATCTAATTGTTTTATGGTCACTAGCTCTAAAATGGTGACCCACTGCTACTTCATTCATATGCCCTGCTTCATTTCCCAGGACTAAATATAGAATTGCATTCCCTCTTGTTGGGCTTGTTACATACTGACTACAAAAGTTCTCTTGAATGCAGTTCAAGAATTCTGTGCCTTTCACACTGTTCATATCCCAGTTGATCCTTGGGTAGTTGAAGTCCCCAACTATTTTTGCCCTATTGTTTTTGAACTCAGAAATTTGCCTGCATATTTGCTCTTCTTTCTCCCTCTCACACAGAAGGCAGCCCATAATCACTAGGAGCAGGAGAAGACAGGAGGTAGGGTTCCCGAGCTCTGTCTCCTCACTCCCTTTGAGGAGTGCACACTGGAGCTGGCGGGAGAGGAAGAGGACAGAACGGTGACAGACAGCCAGGTCAGGGTTTGGCACGGAAATGACAATCCAGAAAATCTTCATTTATATGACTTTACTTGCCCAGATACTTGTCCCTCCCTTGCACTGAACTACATGTTCTTTTGTTGCAGGAAACGACCCCAATGAGGCTGGCATGTCAAGGGTTGTCACCACCTCGCTGCGACAACCGACAACAGCTCCGAAGACAACTCCAAGGAAAGCATGTTGCATTTGATTGCAGCATCCACCGGTGCAGATAATCACCACAGCAGAACACGTTAGCACTAAGGCTTATGGGTCACCGTCTGGTGCGCACAACACAACCATAGACATACAGCAGTGGAGGCGGTAAGGTCGGAGGGCTTGGGCACACGGAGGTCTGCTGCAGACACAGCTGGCACCCCTAGCCAGGTGTCAGGCCGCTGGCTCCATTCTCCCAGAGCTGCTGGAGATGCAGCAGAAAGGCCGGGGAATACAGGAAGGACTGTCAGCAACTGCGAGACTGTCTGGTCGAGTCCCACAGCTTTCCAAGTGCAGGAGGTGGTGCTGTCATTGCGTGCTACCAAGGCCAACACTGCAAGGATGGCATCCACAGTGGAAAGCCTGGGGCAGGAAATGGTAACCATGATGACAGGGTCCAAGGCATGGCTATGTGTGATGGCTGAAGGCCTCGGGAGCATGCTCAAGCCAGGGTCTTGGCTGCGGGCTTCAAGAGCATGGCCCAATCACAGCGGACCATCACGGAGGGTCTCCAGAACTTGGCCCCATCTCAGAGGGCCCTTGCTGCAGGTCTCAAGAGTTTGGCCCAGTGTCAGAGGGCTATCACCAAGAGCTCACACCATGGGGTGGATGCATTTGGGCCTCAAGGACTGGCACAGCCAGATGATGGAGGCTTCTGGATCTCACTCCAGATGCCCTTCGTCCCATGGAGTGTCCCGGGGCCCACGGGCACCCCAAGAGAGGAAGATGGGCTGGAGCCTATGCCAGGGTCTTCCATCCAGGAGATCCCAGCCACCGGCAGGCCTTCCGAATCCCTCCTTCCTGACACGTGCAGCGGGATGAACAGGATGGCACAGCTACATCCAGGACACCCAAAAGTCAGCCAGGACCTTCCAGGGGATGCCTGCCAAGGGCATCACAGGCCATGGGGCATGGAACACAGCTGACTGCCTCCACTTCTGCTATGCATCCTGGGGTATCACCGAGAAGTAGCAGTAGGCACATAAAATTAAGTTGCAGGGTCATCAAGAGGGCACGGGTGAAGGCATGTGCCGTAGTTAGGGTATTATGCACTGTTAAACGTCAGTAATAAATTTTATTGCATGTCACAGCTGTGACTAATCGGTTTGTGATTCACCTCCCACAAGGATGACCACACTCCAACCATATCCAGAGAGGCTAAGTCATTCTGCATGAGATGGGCCCTTCGGCCCACCAAGTATGAGAGCCCCAGTTCCTGTGGCAGACCCCTGACTCCAGTGATACTCCAAGCACCCTCCTAGAATTTGGGACTATCCTGAGTGTGGTCACATGCAGATAGCAGAGTCACTATAACCCAAGACCGGAAAATTCAAAGACCCAGTAGCTGAAGAAAGGATTTGCATTTATGTAATGTCTTTTACCTCTTCAGGACACTCCAATGTCCATCATCGCAGAGGGAGTTATTTTTGAATTCGAGTCACTTTTGCTTTTTGTCAGGAAATGCAGCAGCCAATATGCAGACAGCAAGGTTCCACAAATGGCCAGATGATGTTTTCAGGAAATCAAGAACTCCCCCATTCTTCAAGATTGTGACTAGGAATTAAAATCTACCTGAAGGCAGGCAGGAACCAGATTTTCACACCTCGTGAGAAACAGCATCTCAGAGTTACAAGACTCCCTCAGTCCTACATTGAAACAGGATTATGTGCTCAAATCTCTGGTGTGGGACATGAACGTACAACCTTCTGAATCAGACCAGAATGCTACCAACTGAACCAACACACTCAGTACTTTGTCAAGCCATTGGCAGAATGTTGCAGAACTTTTAAAAGGAAGCAGCCATGAGAGCCAGATCTGAACTACTTATACCAATTCCATCATTGAAGAGTTCATTGATTTAATGCATCTCGAACATCTTTCATGATAATTCAAGCAATGGCTTCTGCTGCAACAAAAACAGAAAATGCTGGGAAACCTAGGTCTGGCAGCATCTGTGAAGAGAAAATATAGAGTTTTTTTTCTCCCAGCATATGCGGTATTTTGCTTTTATATCTGCTGCTGCTTCCCTCTTCTTCTCTCTGCTCCTGACTTCAATAGTGCCTTATAAACTGCATCTCTGGCCCTTTATCATTTTTTTCCAAATTCACTTCCTCCATAAGGTCCCCTTCTCTGAAGCCCTCCCCAATAGGTTGTCTTCAGGCATCATCCCACTCACCTCGCACCATGGTCAATCTCTTTAAAGCAACTTACATTTATCTAGCATTGCTGACATCACAGAAGTATAATCTCATGCACTGGGGAGAGCTACTCAACCAGGACAGGTGACTAATAGCTTGGTCAAACAGCCTTTCTCCCTCTCCCCTCCCTTAAGTTAGAGAATCAGATGTTTAGGGAAGGGATTCAAAAGCTTGGCAACTGAAATCAGCACCATTGGGAAGCTCTGCCTGAGGGCTGCAGAACAGTTTTATAAATGGAGGACGCCATACAGACTTTACTGTTTGAAGAAAACCATGACTATTTTCAGGTGTGACTGTTTTCACCTCAGAACTGGACAGTGGACTTTGGTTTCTTTTTGAGATCAGACAAGTCTAGTGGTATAGGATTTTTTTTTAGCTACCCATTGATTAATCATTCACAATTATAATTGCTCCATTTAGGATTTAGCCATGTTTCAGAGGCAACACTCAAACCCACAATTTTCTGACTTGGGTGAAAGTCCAAGTTCAGAATCTAGGCTATCAGTGCAATACTGAGGTTGTGCCACACTGTCCAAGGTGCCAACTTTCAGCTGAAACTTTAACCTTCACTCAGGTGGATGTAAAAAAAGCCCATGACTTAAATGGAAGAACAGCAGGGTAGTTATCTCCCCTGTCCAGGACTATGTTAGGAGAGTTGGGTTTGGCTAGGCTTGTAGTCACTGGAATTTAGAATAAGAGGAAATCCAATTAAAACATTAGGATTCCAACAGGGCTGGATAGACCAGGTGCAGAGAAGTAGTTTCCTCCGGCTGGGGATTCTAAAACAAGGGCTCACCGTCTCAGGATACAGAATAGGCCATTTAGGCTCAGATGAGCAGAGATTTCTTCATTCAGAGAGCAGTGAACCTGTGAAAAGTCACCAAATATATTTAAAGGAGGAAATAGGTAAAGATGTCAAGGGGTATGGGGAGTGCACAGGAATATGGTGTTGAGTGTTAGGGGGTCAGCTATGATCACATTGAGCATGTTCCACCATTCAAAAAGGGCCAAATGGCTAGCTGCTAATTTCTATGATCTGGGCCAATCTTTATCTCTCAGTAAACACCAAACAGATTAGGTGGTCATCATCACATTGCTGGTTGCAGGATCTTGCTGTGCTCAAATTGGCTGCCATGTGGCAACACCTGTACTTCATTAGCTATGAAAAATCCTGAGTTTATTAAATATGCTATATAAATGCAAGCCTTGATTAATTGTCTCTCATACTCCCTGGAAATTGTTGTTTAAATCTATTCCAGATTTAACCAGGGAAGGAGGGGGTTGCACAGGGAGAAACCAAGAGCAGTGAGGGGTGCAGAGGGGACAAAACAAGTGTGCGGTGGGAGGTGCAGACAATATTTTGAATGACATCGAGGTCCCTTGATGCAGACAATCTACCAGTGTACACCCCCCTCCCCCCAAACGTGACCTCTACCACTGTCGCCTCCAGATCTTCACCTTTAATGACATGACTGATTTCAACTCTGGTGCCCACCTTCTTCTTCCATAGGCTGCCAGCTTCCGATTCTAGGATGCTGTAGCCAGTACCTGACACCGTGGAATGAATTTCTCCAGGTCTTGACCAACCCAATCATCTTGAACATGTATTCCATTGTATTTTGACTATAGGAAATGCCACAGGCAATTAGTTTGTATAGTTGCTTCCCAACCTTTACATTACTGACATGGATTCTTACTTGCACATGTTGCATAATATATTAAAAAAGCAATTCAGACAAATACCTAAACACAAGTTATTTATTTCAAATGATACATTTCTGTAGAGTGTACAATAGTGTGTTCCTCCAGACAGAAAAAATATTTTTTTAAAAAGTTAACATGAAATTTTTGAACTATTCCTGGTAATTTGGCATGCATTAGGCTCAGCTTTTCTTTGAGCAAAGTAAAATTAATAAAGCGAGCATTTTTAAAAAAACATTTTGCTACACGTTCAACATTCAGAAATGTTTACAAAATAAACCATAAAAAGTGCAATTTTTTCATGGAAGTCATTACTCAGCTCAATCTCTCATCCATAGGACAAGGCAATAAAACCCCAGTTTCTGAGATAGTTTTTTTTAATTAACAAGTTGGTCATCTCAGCAGTCACTTCAGTTCAAACACTGGAAAAAATTACCTTCAAGTACCAAATGTTAGAACTGCAAGTGATTTTCATCAATGATCCCTTAGCATTGCAAATCAGTTCCTGGCAACACGCTTTATACAGTATAGCTTCTAAAGGAATGACATTAGAAAATTAAACAGTTAATTCAAGAGACCCTGAAATAACAATTTTCCAGAATATAAACATCAGGATCTCTCCTCTCCAGTTCAATGATTCTCATTTTAAACATATAACTACAGCAATGTCCAATGAAGGAGAATTGCAATAAAATATTGACCTACCATTATTAAAAAAATACTTGATACAAAATTTACATTTGTGAAGACTGTTCCTGTCTACTGGTTTTCATCATTAGAAGTTTTTGAACACTCATTTCAGTTACTACATCAAGTGCATTCATTATTGCTTAAAACAGAAGCAATATGTTTTTTTTAAAAAAAACTCACCATGTTTGTCCGGTTTTCTACACAGATAAATAAGTGAGAAAATGGCAGATTTGCAATGGAAACCAAAATTGGGAATCATATTGCACAGTCATATGCTGTATGGTCACCTGAACTTTGGTTCAATGTACAGCTATTGCTTACACATCTTGAAAATAGGCAGAGAGAGATAAACAAGATAGTCATTCCTCCAATCACATCCTAGGAGTGTACAGACAAAGTGGGTATGCTGTGCAGTAAGGATCAGGCTGGTGCAGATCTGTACATATCTCTTGGGTATCTTTGTGGTAGGACTTATCCAGAGGATTTCACAACACTACACGATGCACTAATAAGCTAATGGCAAACAACTTGTGATGAATGAGTAGTATCCTCCCCCATTTCCAGCCTATTTGAGTAGTTCCACCAACTGCAGAAGTGAGGAAGACTTAAATTTTTTTATTGGAATTTATTGAAACAACAGTTAAATGTTGTGGTGCAAACAAAAACACCAACCCTTAGGGACTGGGCTTCTAAACTAAGCAGTGGCTCTCAATTATATTGAGGTACTGTGTTCTGAGTATTGTAAATGTACACAGAAAAATACTATACAAGTGACTGGGAAATAGCTTGGCAATACTTGAATGCCATTGATTTGGGTATGTGTTAGATTTACATTGGCTATTAGTCATGAACACACCTTCCCCACCAGCCACCACTACAAAACCCTTGCCGGCCCGCCACTCATTGGTAGATCTCACCTCATGCAGAATACAGATTGCTTATGTAAATTCCTGCCTATTCTCAGTGAGCAGATGGAAAAAAAGTAATGGGAAACCAGGAAGCTCAATGGTTTAAATTGCCAAGAAAAGGTGGAGATTTAAATATGGCTATCCAGCTCAAGTGAGTAAGAGAAGCCTGAAGGCATTTAACATCAGTGCTTTAATGGGAGTAATCGAGATATTTCATGCAATACCATCAAGGACAATGGGAGTGCACGAGGAGAAAGGGAAATAAGGTTTAAATGACCAACAGGCTGATGTTGTGAGTTCAGTTACATAGAGAGATCATCTTTTCTAACTGGTCATGTCACATGAAATTTTCTTCACAATTCTGAACTCTGGTGTCATCATAAAAACAAAAAATTGCTGGAAAGACATAAAGGCCTGTTATGAGGAGTGGCTTCTCCTCCTTAACCTGGCTTTCCATTTGACAGATTCTCAGGAGCCCATTACTCTACATTTGCCATCACTCTTTCCCTCCATTTTGATTGCTGTTACTGTTTTGTTCAAAATTTTAGTTCTGGTCCCATAAGCCATCTCAACAGGGAAAAAAAAATTGTACAAACTGCTCTGCTTTTAGTTTATGCAACTATGTGTAAATCCATAATGCCCTCAGTCTCAGAGGCTAGGGCACCCGAGGACTGGGCCATCTTCCATGCGGATCACTTCCCGAAATACACCAGCATCCAGAGAGAGAATGAGTCAATACATGATCCAGACCAGAGGTGGGAAACTAATTCTAACCCAGAACCAGAATTGAACCCCCAAGAATACATCACCACCCACACTCCTGGCAGCATACAAGATATATTTGCATTTTCTTGTCATGCTTTTGCCACTGATTCCCTGTATTATACA
Source organism: Mustelus asterias (assembly GCF_964213995.1). NCBI lineage: Eukaryota > Metazoa > Chordata > Chondrichthyes > Carcharhiniformes > Triakidae > Mustelus > Mustelus asterias. The sequence continues at coordinate 86,027,302 of NC_135815.1, read as the reverse complement.
AAAGTTACCCCATTTGCATTTTATTTTTGCAAATTTTGTCCATTGACCCAACCTAGATACTATTTAACACAAGATACCTACTCAGGAAACCGTAGCAGAGTAGTGGGAGGTTAGCTGGAGATCATGTTAAGTGCTTGCAAGCAGTTGAGTAAATACATTAAGGTTTTCTTGTGACTGGGGCCCAATATTCAAGCAAAGCTGCTGGAGCTGAGACACTGAAACTTGTCTCGCAGAGTCTGCACAATATTCTGCTGGCTGGGTGAGGGTTCCCGCCAGAGGTAATGGCTCAGCTGGTCAGGCTCAGCCAACACAGTTAAGGCACCCACTGCACCAGCATTACTGTTTGAGAGGGGGATGCAGGAGGCAAGAGCCGAACGGGTGTTTTCAGGTTCAGGAGTAGATTCCACCCTGCAATTGGACTGGAAGTTCAGGTCAGGAGTAAGGGTTCTCTCATCCAGGTCTTCATAATCCTCATCTTCAGACTTGATCTCCACATAGTCTTCATCATCTTCTCCTGTATCATTGAAGTTGGCAAAGTAGTTCCGTGTTGCCAATTGGGCATCAAGTGATGGAACCCTGTTGACAACAAGGACCTTCTGTGAATCCCTCAATGTCAGGGCAGACTGCTCGACCTTCTGGCTCCCATCACGCAGCCTATCTGAATCCTGGATGGGGAATAATACCTCCCTATCAGAGACACGATCGATGGAGTCAGAGGAGTGGCTAGTTGCCACAGAGGGAGAGGACAGTGAGGCTCCACGTGGTTTGCCCTCAATTGTCCTGCGACCTAGGGAGCTGTAGCCATATGGCGTTGAACAATCCACCCCATTGGGCGGGACAATAATGGCGCTCCACCGCTGCTGTGTTGGTGCTAATGGACAGGCTGTGACAGAGGGTACAGAGCCAGCCAACACCCCTCTGCTCTGAAGTCGCCTACCAGCCGCACTCTCCTGGGCAGAATATTTGGCCGCAAGTTCCTGAATATCAGGCCAGGCAACAAAGTCTGCCAGCTCACTGTTACTGTAGGTGGAGTGGAACAGCCAGTCCTCAGTGCCCAGAGACTGTCCATGGGGGGTGCGAGTGGTGAGCAGGTCCCGCGTTGAGTTCTGGACCCACACTTCACCGCCATTGTCATCTGGCACACTTTGTGATGATTTAGAGGGAGTCTCTCTGAACAGGATCTGGTCATACAGCTGCGAGTATTCAGCAATTCGAGCACCTTTTGAAAAAAACACAACCATTAATCGTTAAGCAAATGTAAACAGAGATAATCCTGAATGAGCTGTATAATATCAGGATTAAGTAAAAAGGACATGTTGGTTCTTGCACTCACTCTGAAGTTTACACTGCCTATTCAAATCTTCAGTATATCTTGGACAATCCTATTGCAACAGTCAGCAAACTCATTTATCGAGTTAGCTAGAATCAAGCCTTGTTTAAATGCTTCAGTGAGCTAGAGAGGAACTTTCAGGATCAGCTGCAGTTTTTCTCCCCACTTTGTTTTACTCCCTCTGCCAATTCGGTCAATTGATTTTTTGAGACACCTTTTGTTGGTTTCGTGGGTTTGATGACACTGATGGTTCACTCTCATTCTTCCTTTTATACATTTCTATTATGTACAAGTGGGAAATCCCCACATGCCCAACACAACAGAATCAAAAGCAACTGCCAAATCACCTCTGAATTCATCAATCTTAGAAATAAAGCAGCTCAGTTTTATCACCCCTATTAATAATCAGCAGTGGCTCAGTATAGCTTCCTCCTCTTGAGCCCATAGACTGAGCCTCAGACTAGTGCACATAATCCAGACTGACACTCCAATGCAGTACCAAGGAAGTGCTGTGCACCAGGAGGTGCGGTCTTTCAGATTAAACCTCGAGGGTGCAAAAGATATCAGCACAATTTCAAAAGTGGAGCTGGAAGTTCTCCCCGATGCCCTGGTTAGTATGCATCCCTGATCCAATGCACAGAAAGAAATACACTCATTGCCATTTGTGGGACATTGTGAATAAATTGGCTACTGCTGTTTTTGCATTACAACAGCAACTGCAATTCAATTGATGAAGAAGCATCTTGGGACTCTGAGGTTATAAAAGGTGCTTTATAAATGTAAGTCTGCCTCTCAATCTCTCAAGGGATATTCTTGCAGCGCATAACATTCTTCGACAAGAAATAGATGGGGCCCCAAATTCTCAAGAATGCCCAATCTACTGGATATCGGCACAAATTGTCAAGGTTTCTTCGACAGTATTTTCCAAATCTGTGACTTCTACCACCCAGAAGAGCAGTAGAAGGTGCATGGTAACAACACCACCTGCAAGTTCCTCTTCACATCGTGCATACTCCTGACTAGAGACTATATCACCTTTCCTTCAGTGTTGCAAGGTCAAAATCCTAGAACTCTCTCCCTAAAAGCACTGAGGCTGTCCCTATACTGCCCAAACTGCAGTGGTTCAGAAGGCATCTATTGCACCACCACTTCCTTGATGGCAATTAAGGATGGGCAGTGATACATCCCATGAATTAATACATATATATTTTTTCAAAATGTCTGTTAAGTTGCATGGGAGAAAATCTGAGCTGATCTTCCTCCGAGACAAGGGGCCAGTTTGCCATAGCCTCCAAGCAGCGACTTAGTAGCTTTGGTGTTTGGTCAAAGTGCATTTGCACAAACGGGAGGGAAAAGGCTGCAGTAAACAGAATGAACAGGATACACAAATAGAAGAGCAAGATCAGACCAGACAACAACTTACTTCACAGACACGTTATTAGAAAAAAAATTGACACCAAACTTAATCAAAGAGGCAGTTTTAATTGAAAATTAGAGGAGGGGAGAGAGATGGTGGGGTGGGGTTCAGACTTTGGGGCTATGGCAGCTGAGTGTATAGCTACCAATGGTGGAGACTTTAAAATGAGAGATGTGAAAATAGCCAGTATTGGAGCAACACAGAAATTGGAGGGTTATAAAGCTGAAGGTGGTTACAGTGATAGGGAGGAGGGAGGCCAAGGAGGAATTTGGAAACAAGGACGAATATTGCTTCTGGAGCTACTGCAGGTCAGTACGCACTTGGGTGATGGATCTATAGGAATTGGTGTGCGTTAGAATATGGGCAACAGAATTTTGTATAGCTCAAGTTTACACGAGAAGCAAGATGGAAGGCTAGCTAGGGCTGTGTCTGATTCGTCAAGCCTGGAGTTGAAGATATGGGTGAACAATTCAGCAGATTAAACTTGAGGTAGGGGCAAAGATGGCAATATTAGAGGCAAGAGTAAAGTTGTTGCAATACAGAAGGTATGGCATTAGGAAGCTCATCTCAGGATCAAATAGAAGATTGGGAGGAGATTCTACATACCAATGGCAGTGCCACCCTGTTTCTTTTCCTCCAGAATAGCCACCAGGTCCTTACACTTTCTCTTGGGCTGATCAGATGGTGATTGCTCTGAGGTGTTCTTCATCTTGAGGAGCTGGTTGGCCTTCTTGATTTTCTGGCTATACTGTCGGGCCATGTAATAAACCCTCCGTTTAGTTCGATCCATGATATCCAGATCCTGGATGACAGTCTCGGTGTTGATGCTGCCCAAGGGGCTCTCTGTCTCATGTGCCTCACCATCCAAGGAGGAGATGGCACTTGTGGTTAGCACAGAGGCCTCCCTCCTTGGCTCACCACCATCTGTCTTGATATTGCCAGTGCTTAGTCTGCTTGGTTTGCTCTTTACTACTTCAACAAAACTGGGACTTGCTTGGGCAGAGCAAGCAGCTGGTCTTTCCTTCCGGCCACCCCGGGAGCCAGCCGGTCCACTCAGGTCATCCTCACTGACTGGGAAGGCAGCAGGCAGCCTGTCCCGCCTGGTTTCCTCACTCTTCCTGATGTAGTCCTCCAGGTCATTCCAGATCTCGTCCACCTCCTCAGAGAGTTTGTCCGGGACTGATTCGTGTGACACAGGTTGGTATTTGGAGGCGCTGTTCCAACCCAAGCGACTATTCTCCATCGAGCGGTTCAGATCAGAAGCATCATCGCCACTGAACCGAAGACTCTCCTCTGAAACAAAGCCTCTGAGCCCACAAGAACCCAAATCGCTGTCAGGACCCAGGTAGCTATCCCTCTCGCAGCATTCTTCCCACTCATTCTTCAACTTCTTATACGTTTTCTCAGACAATGCAAGCCTGTCATCCAGGCACTCGACAGTCTTCAATTCCCACTTGGGCGATGCCACAACACTCTGGCCAGACACAGGGTGGATTTCAGTGACATGAGTGGAGCCAGCTTTCTTCCCCCAATTCCCTTGACTCCCAGCATCCATGTGGTTTTGGAAGCCACCTTGGTCTTCCTCTTTAGCTGGACCATTCGACTGGAAACTGACACCAGTCACCTCCCCTGCATTGTAGGCAAAGCTCTGATCCTCAACCGCCAATCTCACCTCACCGGCAAATGTAATAAGCTCATATACACCTTCATCTGTGCTGGCTCTTTGCATTTCCTCAGTTGGCCTTTCAGAACTTGCAGAGCTGGCATTTTGGCAAGCAGAGATTTGTGAGCTGGAAGTTTTTGGTGTCACTGGGGAACGATACTTGCTCTCAGTGGCTAATTGGTGTCGGAAAGTAGAGTAGTTCTCCCCAGCGCTGCTGGCTCGCCTCACAATCCTATTCCCACACTGGCGCTCCCGAGCAGAGGTTGCAGCGAGACGGCTGCATGGTATATTTGAATCACAGTGTAACGGACGGACTGGGGTAGAATGGAGATTGGGTGTGGAGGCTGTTGTCACAAATGCTTGGTAATCTTCATCCTCTCGGACCCCATGAGGCACCGCTTGATTGTGGAATGAGACATGTCCAATGGGAAGGTCAGGCCACACATCTCTCTCCCCTTCTGTTCCCAACAGATCACCTCTACTGTGTGTAGTTTCAGTCTGTCCTGCAGCTTCTGCAATGAGCTTAGAACTCCAACATTCTAGTTGAACATTGAAGTGTCGAGGCTCCTCTGTTGAGGATTTGGAGGAGATCTGAAAAACAAGTAATTGGAGGAAAGAGTTAAGAGATGAAATTCCAGAGCTTGGGGCAGAGATAGCTGAAGTCATAGTGGTGTTAAAGTGAATGAGATGGTTAGAGAATTGGGGTCAAGACAAGGGGGCGGGATGGGTAAGGGGCAATAATTGCAGGGAGGCACAGCTAGCGAGGGCTTTAGGGAGTTACAGAGGTGGTTTACAGAGATTGGGAGAACCAGAGTGGTTGGGGGGGGGGGGGGGGGATTTAAACTTAAAGTAAAATTTTAAAATCTGAATTTTAGAGTGCAAAATGGAAAATTAGCCAGAATGTTGCACTAGTTTAATCTGGAGGTGATAAAAACACGTTACAGTTTTAACAGCAATGGATAGAGGGAAGGTTGGAGACAGGCAATATTAGGAGATAGCAGTAGGCAGTGATTGTGACATAGAATAGGAGTTGAACCAAGCAAGGACAAACTTGAAATAAAAACAAAGTATTGGGAAGGTCTGGCAGCATTTGAGGAGAATGTTTCGTCTAATATGACTTCTTCGGAAAGGAACCACCTTGAGTTGGAGAAAGAAAGAGGCATGGGGGGGGGGGGGGGGGGGGGGGTTGTTGGCGGCAGTCTGTTCCAACTGTATCAAAGGTGCACACAAGTTGTGAAGGATGAGGTACAGCATGGTTCCAGTCATGTAGGATACCATTTGTGTCTTTGATTAAGTCTATTTTAGTACTGCGGCAGGGGCAAAATCCTGATTGAAAGGATTCAAGCATGAAGTTACAGGAAAGATAGATATGAATTTGGAAGGTGACGCATTCAAGAACTTGAGGGGAAAAGGGAAATTGGATGGGAGTTGGCAAGAACAGAAAGGGTCAAGGCCTTTTCTTGGAGGAGGAATGTGATGTCAGCTTTTTTGAAAAAGAGGCAGGACCTTATCATTCATTTGGGGCTTCATGGAATTGCTATTCATTACAATCACGGGCGATCTTCTGCCTCAATTTCACTCAATTCCATGAAGCCCCAAATATCATTTCTCAGCCTTGACTAAACTCAGTGGAATCCGATTCTCCAAAGATTCACAACCCTCTGAGGGAAGGGAATTCTCATCATTTCAGTCCTAAATGATCAGCCCCTTATCCTGAGACTGTGTCCTTGTTCTAAATTCCCCAACCCTATTCCCCAGTGCCAACCCTAAATAGCGCCATCAATATTATTTGTTTGTGAGATCACCTATCATTCTTCTAAACTCCTGACAGTAAAGCCAAGTTTACTCAGCATCACCCTTTCACCCCGGAGTGAACCTTCACTGTACTGCTTCCAGGCCAAGTATATCCTTCCTTAAACATGAAGACGAAAACTGTACACACTACCCCACGTTTGATCTCATAACGCCCTATGCACTTGTAGCAACGCTTCCTTACTTTTGTACTCCAATTCCCTTATCATAGGCCAACATGCCACTTGCCTTTCTAATTGCTTGTTGTGCCTGCATACTAACTACATGTTCAGCCAAGTCTCTCATCAACATTTAGAAGTTCCATAACTTGGAAATAAATAGTTCGCTTTTCTTTGAAAGAAACATTTATATGAGTAAATTAAGTTTGCGGGGTCAGCAGTTTAGTGGCAACAGGGCTAAAGGGGACAGGAGATGGGTCTTGTTAGACAGGATGAGCTTAGAGAGGGAATGGGAGAAGTTAGAGAAACACAAAATGATGTGGGCTTAGGGCTGGAGAGGGGGAAAGGGAGAACAGGCAACTGAATGGATGGTCTCAACCTTAATGATAAAAAGGTCTACGAGACCCTTGGAGATGAAGATGGCAAAGGGGAAGGTGTTGAAGGACACTGGTCAACAGTGACGGAATGAAGCTAGAATCAACTTTGCATTACAGTATTATTTGATTAATGAGCAGTTTTAGCAGGGGACAGCAAGATTCAATGTTGCTTATGTGGTCCAGCAGGTCATCAGTTTGCTTAGTTCATGACACAGGAGTATGAAGTCTGCCCTGGCTAATATGTATCCCTCAACCAATGTTAGAACAGATAATCAGATCATCAAATTGTTTTCTTGTGGGAGCTTGCTGTGCACAATTTGGTTGCCACATTTCTCTACACAACAATGACTGCATTTCAAGTAATTCATAATTGGTTCCAAGTTACTTTTGGCTGACCGGAGGTCTTGAAAAGGTGTTATAGAAATGGAAGTCCTTTCTTTTTAACTTTCATAAACAGAAAATAATCAAGATGGCCCACTTAACTAAATAGATTTTACTGCATTTTCTTCTCCTCTCAGCCTGCCAGTCTTTAAGTTTGTAAAAGATCCAGGACATGGAGTTAGTAAAACATGAGGTTTTGTTGCTTGGTATCCGTCACTAGGTGTCACCCATGCACTGCATTTTAGTGCAATTTGTAGCAATGGGAAGCAAGGGTACATTACAGATAGGGCTTTCTTCTATTAATGAGGAACACAAATATATTTTAAGTGCCATCTGATAATTTCAAACTAGAGGATAAAGATGATAGGACAATGTCTTGGTTTTAAATTTGTCATCCATTTCAAATTCTTCTATGACTTCACCCCTCCCGATCTCCATAACTCTGTCTCCCACGCTACAACCTTTACACATCTCCGATTCTAGCTACTTGCATGGCCTAATTTTCCCTGCCCCATTATTAGCAATGGTGCCATCACCTGATAAAGCACAAGTTTGGAATTCCAAGTCACTCCTGAAAACCTGTTTCTTTAACCAAAACATGGACAGCCATCTTGATATCTGCTCATGTCTTGATGTCGAATTTTATTTTATGAAGCTCATGTGAAGCAACTTGGCTACTTTACTACAAATTGCGGTATAACATAAATGAAAAAAAGCTGGACTTCATAGCCAACTGATCATATCTTTAGGATGATCAATGGTTCTTTAGCAACCAATGATTGATTTTAAAGTAAGAAACATAGAAGCCCATTTGAACACAAAACCTCACTGGATAAGGGATTAGTGTGTTTGGTGTTAGCAAGAGCACCAGGAGCACTAACACTATTGCACTTCAAATTGGGATATTTGAAGTGACATTACAGTATTTAAAGTAGCATCTAATTGGATTTAGTTTCAATAGTTCAGCACTCCCTCAGTACTGGAAGTATCAGTAAATGCTGGAGGATCTCAGCAGGTCTGACAGCATCTGCAGAGAGACAAAAGAGCCAGCATCGAGTCTGGATGACACTTCGTCAGAGCTGGACAGCTCAGAGAGACCTAGATTGGGTGACCTCTTTGCAGAATACCTTCGACCCGTCTGCAAGCAGGACCCAGACCTTCCCTTTCGCTTGCCACTCAATACAGCACCCTGCTCTCCTGTCCACGTGTCCATCCTTGGCCTTTTGCAAAGTTCTACCGAACCCCAACGCAAACTGGGGGAGCAGTATCTCATCTTCCGACAGGACACTTCACAGCCTTCCAGACATAACATTGACTTCAACAACTTCAGAGCACGAACTCTCTCCTCCACCTCATTTCTATTTATTTTTATTCCAATTTCTTCTTTTCATCTCATTCATCCATTTTTAAAATCACTCTTCATCCTTACTTCTACTTTTCACTTCTCCAATCTCGCCTTCCAACTTGCCTCCAAACTCCCCCCCCGCCCCAACAAGGCCAACTGCCACATTCCTCAGGAACACATTAATCTGTTCTGCCATTTACACACTGATCACTTAATGGATACTCTTAGCACCTTTCTCAGCCTTCATCATCACCATTTACATTAAAAAATCCACGCTGACAAAGAGTCATCCAGACCCGAAACGTTGGTTCTATTCTCTCTCCACAGATGTTGTCAGACCCGCTGCAATTTTCCAGTATGTTCTGTTTTTGTTTTAGATTCTAGCATCTGCAGTATTTTGTCTTTATCTGGAAGTTTCAGGCCTATGTGCTTTTGTCTGTGGAGTGTAGGTTGAATGAACTAATGTTTTCATGGTGTGGTTTGCTATCGAATGATTTTCAGCTTGGGGCTGAATTTGAAATTACTTAGGATAGCAGAGCCACTGACAGTAACAGCACAAACAGGGCAGGATTGGGGTAATGCCCACACATTAGAAGATATGCATCTGGATGTCAACAACATTAGATCAATCACCAACCTGTTCAACATCAACTTCCTCTTCATCATCAGCATCAGCCTGCTCCAAGGTTCGTAAGTGGAGACTTTCTTCTTGGTCACTTGGATAGGTTGGCTCCAAGGACTCTTGTGATTGGTTGACTGTGTCACCATGAAGGCGTGCACCGATTTCACACTTGGAGCTGGGTACTTTACTGGATAATTCTTCCATAGATGGAGAAAGGAGAGTTCCTTCAATACTGGCACGCTGTTAGGAGAGGGCGTATCCATCACACACTGCTCACAAACTTCCATTACATTATACTTTACATATACACTGGGATACAGCAAGACTGTTGCAGATTATTAAAGTAATGAAATGAGATGAAATTCAAAATGAATGGAATTCAAAACAAGGGCACCCAAAATGTTAAGAGCATAAGAACACAACATAAGAAATGAGAGCAGTAGACAACTCTACGGCCCCTTAAGCATCCTCTGCTATTCATTACAATCACGGGCGATCTTCTGCCTCAACTTCACTCAATTCCATGAAGCCCCAAATATCATTTCTCAGTCTTGACTAAACTCAGTGGAATCGGATTCTCCAAAGATTCACAACCCTCTGAGGGAAGGGAATTCTCATCATTTCAGTCCTAAATGATCAGCCCCTTATTCTGAGACTGTACCCTTGCTCTAAATTCCTCAACCACCTCAGTGCCAACCCTAAATAGCGCCATCAATATTATTTGTTTGTGAGATCACCTATCATTCTTCTAAACTCCTGACAGTAAAGCCCAGTTTACTCAGCATCACCCTTACACCCCAGAGTGAACCTTCACTGTACTGCTTCCAGGCCAAGTATATCCTTCCTTAAACATGAAGACGAAAACTGTACACACTACCCCACGTTTGATCTCATAACACCCTATGCATTTGTAGCAACCCTTCCTTACTTTTGTACTCCAATTCCCTTAATATAGGCCAACATGCCACTTGCCTTTCTAATTGCTTGTTGTGCCTGCATACTAACTACATGTTCAGCCAAGTCTCTCATCAACATTTAGAAGTTCCATGACTTGTAAAAAAAATAGTTTGCTTTTCTATTTTTCCTACCATTCTCACTTCCCCAACATCATACTCCATCTGCACCTTGTTGCCCAGTTACTTAGCCCATCTATTTCCCTTTGCCACCTCTGTCTTCCCACAACATGATAATGAAACAACAACAAATTTAGATCATTACTTTGTTTCTTTGTCCGTCATTAATATAAACTGCAAATAGCCGAGGCCCCAACACTAATCCTTTTGGCCCTCTGGTAGTTGTGGGCTGCACGGTGGTTAGTACTGCTGCCTCACGGTGCCAGGGACCCGGGTTCGATTCCCAGCTTGGGTCACTATGTGGAGTTTGAATGTTCTCCCCGTGTCCGAGTGAGTTTCCTCTGGGTGCTCCGGTTTCCTCCCACATTCTGAAAGACCTGCTGGTTAGCTGCATTGATCCAAACAGGCGGCGGACCGTGGCGACTAGGGGAATTTCACAGTAACTTCATTGCAATGTTAATGCAAGCCTTACTTGTGACTATTAACTTCACATTTTAGCTAGTCCCCCTGACACCAAGGGTCAATTTAGCATGACCAATCAACCTAACCCACATCTTTGGACTGTGGGAGGAAACCGGAGCACCCGGAGGAAACCCACGCAGACACAGAGAATGTGCAAACTCCACACAAACAGTGAACCAAGCTGGGAATCGAATCCAGATTCCTGGCACTGAGAGGCAGCAGTGCTAGCCACTGTGCCACCCAAAATATGTACTTAACAATAGATTGCAGCATTTTTCTGACAACTGAGGCTAACTTGCTTGTAACTAACTTGCTTGTTTTCTCTCTCCCTCCCTTGAATAGTAGCATAACATTCGCAAGCTTTGAATCCATTGCAGAATCTAGGAAATAGACTCAATTATACAGCTGAGAAAGGCCTTTCAGCCCATTGTGTCTGCACCAGTTCTGAAAGAGTTATCCAATTTCCATACTCCTGCTTTCTCCTCAATCCTACAAAACCTTCTCTTTTCAAGCATTATCCAATTTCCTTTCAAAAGGAATAATTTAGAATGCTCCTACCAGCCTTTTAGGCAGTACATTCCAAATTGTAACTCCCTGGCATAAAAATAATTCTCATCTCCCTTTGGCTGTTTTGCAAATTACCTTAAATCTCTATTATATTGTCTTAAATTGATTTAGACATTTAAAGAAAACTTAAGAATCTGCTCTAGGGCAGTAGCTTTCTAATTTTGAAGACCAGCACCCTCATCCAAGTCCTCCAATTCAAGAAAATTTCCCTCCCAATGGACATTTCACCTACTGCACAGACGATTAGACATTCTCTTCTGATAATGTTGGAAATACTAATGAAACACTGCCACCTGGACATGCAAACGCTCAAATTGGTTTCTGTCAATTTCACAACCTCTGACATAGTTTTGCAGCCAATGAAGTTTCAGTCCCACTTCAGAGACTCAAGCAAATATCTTCCTGTGGAGGAAATGTCTGATAGGGTTTCAAACTGAAAAGTCATCAGCCCTTCCAGGTCATTATTTCTTGATATTGCCAACTCAGTGGCCAAAATGGTAAAGTTTATTTATCAGTCACAAGTAGGCTTACATTCACACTGCAATGAAGTTACTGTGAAAATCCCCTAGTCGCCACACTCCGGCGCCTGTTCGGGTACATTGAGGGCGAATTTAGCATGGCCAATGCACCTAACCAGCGCATCTTTCCCAAAAAAATGGGCTTTGGAATAGTGGAAGTAATTTCTTTCTAATCTCCATTCTTTTATTCTATTCAAAACGTACAGCTCTCTGGAAACTTCAGCAGGAAGTTGAAATCTTGTTTTTTTGTGCCTTGTGAATACACTTCACATTACTATACAAATACACCTGGATCTTCCCAGTGCACTGTAAAAAAAAACAACACCAAGGTTACACTTACCTTGTCCTGTCTTGTCTCTGGATAGGAGGAAGAGGAGAAACAAAAATAACTTAGTTGGAAAACTGAACATAAGATGCATTAACTCCCTCGATGGCTATAAACACATGTAGCTGAAGGGGTTAGACTAATCATCATGGCAAGAAACATAATCGAGTAAACTGTAGGTTAGATTCTGTTTAGTATTTGGAGTAAAGGAGTTTTGTTACCTATTTGTTTCACAGACTTCAATCTTGCCGATGGTTCTGCAAAAATACAGAAAATAGAATCAAGGGTGGCACTTTTGTACAAGATAGAATACTGTTGTTGCAAATATATATCTGCTGTCAAGCACAAAGTTCTTTCTGATCCAGATGTTTGCTATGTCTGTACCTTTCCTTCAAGAAGAATTTGAAAAACATTTTAGTGATATCAGTATCGCTGGCAATTATTGGATTGGAAGGAGCCTTGGGCGAGTTGTTATAGTCAGATCACACACACTGTTGCCACTGAGCGCCTGGTGGAGGGGGTGGATGTTGAAGGTGGTTTATGGGATGCCAATTAAGCAGGTTTCTGTGTTCCAACAGTGTCAAGCTTCTTGAGTGTTGTTGAAGCTGCACTCATCCAGGGGAAGTGGAGAGTCAGGAGAGGAGTTACTCTCTGCAGAATTCCCAGCCTCTGACTTGCTCTTGTAACACCACAGTATTTATTTGGCTAATCAAGTTCAGTTTCTGGTCAATGGTAACACGTTTGATATTAATAGTGGAGGATTCAGCAATGGTAATGTCATGGGGAGATGGTTGTAACTTCAAGTTAATATTGCATCTTTAGATATGTCTGGTGCTGGCATACTCTCCTACACTCTTCATTGAATCAGGGCTGTTTCCTCTGGCTTGAAGCTAATGGCAGCGTGGGGGAATTTGCCGGGCCATGAGGTTACAGATTGTGGTTATATGCAATTCTGTTGCTGCTGAAGGCCCAGTGCTTCATGGTTGACAATCCTGTTGCTGGATCTGTTTGGAATGTATCCAATTTAACAGAGTGGTAAGGCCACATAACATGATGGAGGGAGATCAATGTGAAAATAAGACCTTGTCTCCATGACATCTGTGTAGTGGTCACTCCTACCAATCCTGTCGTAGACAGATGCACTTGTAACAGGTAGGTTGGTGAGGATGAGGTCCAAGTAGATCTTTCCCATCATTAGTACCCTTACCACCTGCCAGAGATCCAGTCTAGCAGCTATGTCCTTCACTCAACCAGCCTGGTTAGTAGTGGTGCTACTGAGCCACTCCTAGTGATGGACATTGAAGTTACCAGCCCAGAGTACATTCTATGTCCTTGCCACCCTCAACTCCCCTTCAAGTGCTCAGCATGAGCGGTGGGGGTTGGTGGTGCGTAGTGGTAAACAGCTGGCAGTTTCCTTGCTTATGTTGGATACCATGAAGTCTTATGGCATCAGGTCAATGTTGAGGACTCCCAGGGCCATTTCCTCCTGACTGTATACCATTGTGCCACCAACTGGACAGACCCAGGGATGGTATCTGGGACATGGTTGGAAGGTATGGTTCAAAGTATGTCAGGATGTTGTTTGTCTAATCTGTGGCTCAGCTCTCCACATTTTGGCACAAGCCCGCAGATGTGAACAAGGAGGACCTTGTAGGGTTGACAGGGCTGGATGTACCATTGTTGTTTCCCATGCTTAGGTCAACGCCAGGTGGTCTGTTTCATCATGGCTGTTTGATACAACCGAGTGGCTTGCTCAGCTATTTCAAAGGGTATTTTTAAGAAGTCCACCACATTGTGTGTCCGGAATCACATGTAGGCCAGACCAGGCAACAACAGCAGATTTCCTTCTCTAAAAAGGATACAAGTGAACCAGATAGGTTTTTTACAACAATTGACAATGGTTTCATGAGACTAGCTTTTTAATTCCAAATTTATTAATTGAATTTAAAATTCTACCAGTTGCCGTGGTAGCATTTGAACCATCCCCAGAGAGTTAACTTGGATGTCTGGATTGCTCGTCTAGTGACACTACCGCTATGCTACTTTGAGATACAGATACTTCCAGCTCTACTCAAAAGACGCAAGTTCCATCCCAACAACTGTGCTCGGCGATGTTGGAAAACACAACTCCCAAGAAGTCTGAAAAATGAGCTTAAGAATATTTTGCAGGTCTTAGATCTGGTTACTCTATAATTAATCCACAGAAGGTATGCAAGCGTAGACAGTGGTGGTAGCTGCTCTCATCACTAGTACCAATCCTCTGCTCATACAAACTAGGAATTATAGGTTATTATAGTGTAATGGTTATGGTATTATCTAGCAACTCCAAAAAGGACCTGGACAGGATTTTCCAGTCTCGAGTTGGGATGAAAGCAAACCATGGTGTCATCATGAATTCCCATTCTGGTGGGAAAATCCAGCCCCATGAGTTCAAATCCCAGCATGACCAATTGTCAAATTGAATTTAATAAATCTGGTTATTTGCGGACTGAGCATGATAAGTCGTCATATTGCTGTAAAACCTAACTCATCACGAATGCCCTTCATGATAAGAAATCTATTGCCTATCCCCAATGACATACCCATGTCATTGCAATTCTACACAAAATGATTGACACTCAAAATTCTCTGAACCAGCCATTCAGTTGTAAAACCAATCAATAGAAAGTGCACCACTGCCAGCTGGGAGTAAGCAACTACCAGGTCTACCTCACTCTGCTCCTCAAGCACAGCAAATTGGAGAACATTGCATCTCAATCACTCCTTTAAGTGCTGTCCTCAGCACTCAGTATAGGAAGAGGTGAGGTCTATATACCAGACTTCCTTCGGACTCTGCGAGGTGTGATGCGGTCTTCCTTCAAATATGTTTCTGCCTTCCTCTCGCCCTCGGGGCTGTAGTGGAAGCCAGGGTGATCTGCAGGGAAAAATACATTGCAATTAATAAATCTTTTCTGGACATGCTATTTTCGCTTCTTCACATACACCCAGCTAACTTCTTATTTTAGCCTAGAACAAGGGGCAGGCACAGGTTTCCAGAATATTAATGGTAGGTTACTCGGTCACAGCTATTCCTCTATCTGTATGGAGACCGTGTTATAACCATCCACTAGAACAGTTCTTTCTTCCTTTTCCATTTAGCCTCATGGTAGGCAACAATAAGAATCCTTGCAGACAGAATATTGAACACTGAAACTTCAATGACTGAGGAACGAAGAATATAAGGCACCATTCTATTAGGTCACAGATGACCTACACCTCAACTCATTTTATCACATCACTTGATACCAATACCTAACAAAATTTACCTATCGGAAGCAAACCAGACAATAAGCAAATTGATGAGGAAATAGCTACAAGGGATGAATAATTTTTCACTTTTGTTCACAAATAGATGTAGTTCTGTGCTGTAAATTCCAAGCAATCTATGGGTGTAAGCATCTGCATGTAGGAGTTCACAACGGTACTTTCAAATATGCCATTAGGACAGAGAGCATCGCAAATCCCAATACTGTTAGACTCAATGAATAACTTCCATTAGTCCAAGATTCCCCAATGCAACAGGACTAGATTTTTCAATCATCATTTAGAAGACAACAGTACAGAAAATGCATCAGCCAATTGAATCTATGCCAGATCAATCCAAAATTACTCCTGGTGTCTGCTGCAATAATTTATCCACTTTATTCTTCATAAATGCAATGGTCTCCACCTTGGCCACTCTGTAGCGAAGCATTCTGCAACTCCAACAGTATTGAGAACCAACTGTCCAGGACAATGAATCCCCAGAGAAAATAAACTTTCCTCATTTATTCTGTTCAATACCAGTCATAATTTTAACTCTTCTCTTAACCTTCCCTGCTCCAGAGGAAATAGTCCAGTATCTCAGGTCTCTTAACTAATTTCCTATCCCTGGTGCATCTGCCTTCTTTTGGTTTTCATATTCTTTCTGTGGCCTAACCAATATAAGAACATACGAATTAGGAGCAGGAATAGGCCACTCAGCCCCTCGAGCCTACTCCAATATTCAATGGGATCACAGAATCCCTACAGTGCAGAAGGAGGCCATTCGCCCATAGAGTCTGCACCGACCACAATCCCACACAGGCACGATCCCCATAACCCCATGCATTTACCCTAGCTAGTCCCCCTGATACCAAGGGGTAATTTAGCATGGCCAATCCACCTAACCCGCACATCTTTGGACTGTTGGAGAAAACCGGAGCACCCGGAGGAAACCCACGCAGACACGGAGATGCAAACTCCACACAGATGCAAACTCCACACAGACAGTGGCCCTAGCCGGGAATCAAACCCAGATCCCTGGCACTGCGAGGCAGAAGTGTTAACCACTGTGCCACCGTGCCGTGAGATCATGGCTGATCTCACTGCAACTTCAACCCCACATTCCTGACTAACCCCGATAGCCTTTCACCCCTTGTTAATCAAGAATCTATCTAGCTCTGTCTCAAAAAAATTCAAACACTTTCCTTCACTGTCTTTTGAAGTATGTTCCAGAGGCACAACTCTCAAAAGCAAGTTTCCTCATCTGTCTCCCCCTAGTTCTAGGTACTCCAATAAGAGGAAGCATCCTCTCCATATCCACCTTGTCAAAACCCCTCGGGATCTTCAAGGTTTTGATCAAGTCACCTCTTACTCTTCTAAACTCCCAATGGATACAAACCTAATTTCACCAGCCTTTCCTCATAGCCCACCCATTCCTAGTATTAGTCTAGTATAGTAAACCTCCTTTGAATGGCTTCTACCACATTTACATCTTTCCTTAAATACAGAGACCAATACAGTATATATTATACTCCAAAAGTGGTCTCATCAATGCCCTATACAACTGAAGCATTACCGACTTTTTTATTCCTCAATAACATTCTATTCGCTTTCCTAATTACTTTCTGTAACTGAATGCTAGCCTTTTGTGATTCATGCACTAGAACCCCTAGATCGCTTTGCATCTCAGAGCTCTGCAATCTCTCACCATTTAGATAATAAGCTTGTTGATTCTGCCAAAATCTCTCATTAATTTTGCAACTATTTCTATAAATAGGGTGGCACGGTACACAGTGGTTAGCACTGCTGCTTCACAGCTCCAGGGATCTGGGTTCAATTCCCGGCTTGGGTCACTGTCTGTGTGGAGTTTGCACATTCTCCTCGTGTCTGCATGGGTTTCCTCCGGGTGCGCCAGTTTCCTCCCACAGTCCAAAGATGTGCGGGTTAGGTTGATTGGCCATGCTAAAATTGCCCCTTAGTGTCCTGAGATGCATAGGTGAGAGGGATTCGTGGGTAAAATGTCAGGATATGGGGGTAGGGTCTGGGTGGGATTGTGGACGGGGCAGACTCGATGGGCCGAATGGCCTCTTTCTGTACTGTAGGGTTTCTATAATTTCTATGAACTCAGAATATTCCTGACTTTGATCAGCTTACATTCATGTTTTAAGCAATTATGTATTTACAGCCCTAGGTCTCCGTTCCCATTCTGCATTAATTGCCGCTCACTCACTACCCATGTCCTCAAGGACCTAAATTGGCATTGGTTCAAATTCTAATTTTCATCACATTCAAAACGGTTCATTGCCTTGCCCTACACCATCTTTGCAACTCCACCTGCCTCACCCCCAGTCCCTGCCATGAACTCTGCCTTCCTTCAGCCACTTAAGCAGCCTCCTTCCTTTTGTCCCACTAATGGTACCTTCAGCTACCAAATCCTCACACAACCCAAACTCCTGCTCTTCTTTATTTCCTCCTCTTAAAGCCTTGCAGGAAACTCCTCTGAGCAATTAAAAAAAAAAATTTGGTTACTTTGGAACAAAATAAACTAAATGGGTGGGAGGAGGAGTGATGTGGTCAGAGTGCACAGTGAAATAGTATTCCAGAGAGAGGATATCAAGTGTACGGAGAGGGTGCCAGAGGGGCATTGTCTATAGTGAGGATGGCCCTCAGTTTATTTGGCAATGACAATGTCCCTGTTATATTACCTATCTGTAGGTTAGCCAAAAACATTCAGGAGGCACCAAGCTTTGCTGCTGGGAAGACTCACGAGAAACACATGAAACACATGTCCTGATGTGTTCCGGGGTTTGGTTTTTGGCTTGCAGTGGGGCAATGGACTGTACAAAGCCAGCAGCTTGGGTTCTAACACAAAGTAAACATGAACATTTTCCCCCATGGATAATTGGTGGATACATTCAAGGCATCACTGTACAGTTGCAGAACCTGCAATATAATATTGAATGCAATAGCTCAACAAGCAGACTAAATTGAACTCTACTTACGAATGGCATCCATCTCCAGAATCGCTTGTTTTGCCTGAAAATAAAAACAGTTTATTGTTCAACCTCTGCACAACCAATTCTCAGTTGTAACAGGCCGATTTCAAAAGGGCAGCTGAAAGCAGTACTGCAATTATATTTACACAGACCCCTCCCTTCAGAAACAAACAAGGGGAGAAAAAGGACTTGCAAACAAGAACAGACTTGAATTGCAATAAAGCTTTTCATCAGACTGTTTAAAAGGTGAACTTTAAAACAAATTAAGAGGCATCAACATTAACAAGACTGTTTTCCACCAGAACATTAAGTTTGCGATGCAAAAATCAGTTTGATAATTACTAGCTAAACCACAACCAAGGAGTATAAACTAAGTGGATGTAGCAAATCCATAGTTATATATGAAACAATCTGAATAATGTGCCTTTAGCTGTGCAATTAACAACCATTTCATTCCCCACAAATTGGAATAATAAGCTTCATTCAATATGTCATCTCTGGCTGTGTTAACACTAGAGCTTGTAGAGCATAGAATCCCTACAGTGCAGAGGGAGGCCATTCAGCCCATCGAGCCTCCACTGACCGCAATCCCACCCAGGCCCTATTCCAGTAACCCCACATATCTACCCTGCTAATCCCCCCGACACTAGGGTCAAATTTAACATGGCCAATCAACCTAACCTGCACATCTTTGGACTGTGGGAGGAAACCGGAGCACTCGGAGGAAACGCACGCAGACACGGGGAGAATGTGCAAACTCCACATGGACAGTGACCCAAGGCCAGAATTGAACCCGGGTCCCTGGCGCTGTGAGGCAGCAGTGCTAACCACTGTGCCACTGGGGTGAAGTGAATTTGCTTAACTCCCAGTTGTTAGTAGTGCAAATGCGATCCAAATCTGGTGTCATGGTCACATCAGACATTGGGCGAGGTAGTTTCACTCTGCTTGCCACAGCTAGGAGTTCCTGCATGACTTATGGCCAATAAATCAAACAAAATTGTTCACTATACAATGTTAAACAATGAGGTATGTCCATAACGATTTTAATTTGGTTGCTACAATTTTTTAATGCTGTTTCATGAGCTCAAGCTCTCCCTACACCCAAAACTAGCCATACACAGCCTCACCCCTTGTACAGAATGGCAAGTCATCAACTGAGTTCATTCAGGGATGTTTACTACATTAAACCCAGATTCTCAGGATCACCGCTAGTCATTAAGCCAGCATGAATGATCTGTACCCCCACTTTGACCAGTGGTCAAATGAAACCCCCACCCAGGTCTGTTTCTCTTGCTGCTGCAATTCATTTAAATGAGTTGAGGTTCTGTCAATTCCAGCAGGGGACACATTGTGAGACCTCAATGTTGATCAAAGGTCTCATATACCAAGGGTACAAAGCTGAATTTTTGTTTTAAACTTGCACTCAAGTAAGTTTGCATGGAAACACAAATGTAACTTTTCACCTCAGAAAAACATGCATTGCCCAGTGTGTTCTGGGTGCATTTTGTCAATTACGCTCCTAGCAGGAGCTCCACACTCCCAGCTTGAGTCATTAGAGTATCAACAGTAAACTAGTGCAAGAAGAATCTGAAAATCCAACTTGGTGACCCTGCTTCACACCT
Source organism: Mustelus asterias (assembly GCF_964213995.1). Lineage (NCBI taxonomy): Eukaryota > Metazoa > Chordata > Chondrichthyes > Carcharhiniformes > Triakidae > Mustelus > Mustelus asterias. The sequence continues at coordinate 86,007,352 of NC_135815.1, read as the reverse complement.
TGGCTGGGATCTTGGCCGGGTGATTTTCAAGAATAAGCCTCTTCAGATGAAGAATCCAAAGTCTCTTGTCTTGCATTGACTTGGCCTGTTTGAGAATAAGGATAAAGAGAACCTATGATATCCCAATGCCGAATAAAAACACTGGAAGGCAAGCATGCTTGTTTATCTATTTTGATTCATCCATCCATCTTCACCCAATCTTCCACCACATTTTTCACAAACAGGAGTGGAAATCTGAAAACTCTTCTCCAAAAAAAATCAAAATTAGCTGAAATCAAAGACAGAACAGGATATTTTTTGCTGGAAAGGAGCATCAAGGGATATGGATCAAAGGCAGGTGATGGATTTTTGATACAGTTTAGCTGTGTTCTCTCTGAATGGTGGAACAGGTTTGAGCAGTTGAATCACCTATTCTTAGTCCTATGCAAATAAGAATCTAATTTGCTATCGGAACTTGCCTGGTCTCTTACAACTTCCTCAGGGTTTCCTTTTCCACCATCCCTACCTGGAACCCATTCCAGATATCACACAATTCACCTGGATAGTTAAATCTATGCACCTTAACTCTGCAATTAGGAGAACCTTAATTACAATGGTTGACAGTGAGTGTCAGATTTTAACCTCGAAGACTGGAGCACAGGTTGGAGTGCTCTGGGCCTAGCTCCAACTCTCATTCCTTAGGTGTGCCAATAAGCTCACATGACTGGGCTGGTAAATTTTAACTTGGGAGCACTAACATATAAAAACAGGTACTAAAGAATCAGCTTCCAAGATGCATCATTTCCAATTTAAATTTCCATTTATATACTTTTCATAAAGTCTAGCTGAAGGCTGAAATTTCAGCCTGTTATATTTGGGAAGCCCAGCCATTCAGTACCAGTTGTAGAAACAGATCTGAAACACAGACTTGACAAAATTGGATTGGACATCCTACCTGTACAGTGTGTTGCACTTTGGGATTCTTGTAGTGGAAGACACTGAAACTCAGGGGTTCCTTTGGTATTACCTCCACAAGCATCAGGTTACAACACTGGAGAACAGAGGGAAATGTTAGAGCTAGAATTCTAAATTTCAACTTATTTTCACATGCTTGGAAGGAAAATAAATCGCATTAATATAGCACCTTTCATACCCTTAAAATGTCCCAAAGATTTTGAAAAGTTAGTTAGTAGTTGTTAAGTGTAGTTATTGCTTCTTAGCAAAGCTTGGCAGCTAGATTTCAAACAGCAAGATCCAATAAACAGCATGGTGATAGCAACTGGCTAATCTACGTCAGTGATATTGATTGAGACACCAAGAGAATTCTCCTGCTATTCTTTGAGTAACGTCATGGAAGTTTTAATGTCCATTTGGTAGGGCCTTGGTTTAATGTCTCATCCAAAAGAAGGCACCTCCGACTGTGCAGCACCTCCTCAGTACTGCACTGGAGCATCATTCCAAATCATATGTTCAAGATCAGAAATAAAATTGTTACAAGCTACATTCATCCACAATAAAACTGTGGCGTATGAGAAGACTAGGAATAAAACTACAGTAACTTACACTTATGGATCACTAAAACACAAACCAATGTCCCATAGTCACCTTATGTTGTTCAGTGTCTACTTTGGTTTGAGAAGTGACCAAAAGCTTCTTTTGGTCACTTTGGTTTTAAGGAGCTCCTTAAAACCAAAGGGGTGGAGAAGTTTAGGGAAGTAATTCCAGAGCTTAAGGCCAAGACAGCCGAAAACATGGCCACTAGTCGTGGGAGCAAAGGACATCAGAACTGTGCATGAAGCCAAAACTGAAGGAATACACAGATCAAGAGAGTTGTAAGGTTAGGGAGAGGAGGTTACAAATTCTGGGCATGGTGAGACTATGGAGGGATTTGAATGCAAGGAAGAGATTTTGAATTGTTGGTGGACCAGGAATCAATGCAAGTCAGCAAGCACAGGAGTGACACTATAGCAGGATGTGGGGAGTGTTTTGGATGCGCTGAAGTGAAAGGAAGATGGGAAATCAGCCAGGACAGAAGAATTGAAAACTATGGACTTTTCTGACTTATACTGTAGGCAGTGCGAATAAACAATGCTAATAAGCATAAGGAGGCTTTTAAGACAACATTTTTCGTTTAGCAGAGTACTTCCAAAAACAAACCCCCAAAATTTTCAGGTAAACAGACTAACAGGAGGGGGTGAGGGAGAAAGAGGGGGGGGGGGGATGACAAACACCCCAAGACACATACAACTCTTACCAAAATATGAGCTTTGTAGGTATAAGTCTCTTCTCTTTTTTTAGTGATGAGAAGAAGTTTATCTAAAAGAAACAAAGTGCGTTCATTTTTGGCTCGCTGTATACGAAACGTTCCCTCCAAGACCAGCTCTCCATAGCTGGTCAGGTCTGGACCCTTCCAATTTGTCAGCAGGCTCTGTATTTCCTTAATAAAACAGATAGATGATCAAACATCAGGAGTAAAGAGAAAGATAAACTAACACTATCAAAACATAGAAACCTTTGACCCTGCACCACCATCCAGTTAGATCAGGGCTGATCTGTACCGAAAACTCCTTTTACTCTCCTTGGTTCAATATCCTTAATATCCCATCAATCGGTTTTGAAAGCTTCAATATATTTAAGGGAGAATAATCAAGATTTTTACTACCCTTTGTGAAAATTTACATCCCGACATCATTTCTGAAGGGCCTAACTCTAATTAAGTTTTTGGCAAGTTGTTCTGAAATTCCTCCAGGAGAAATAGTTCCTATCTACACCATCAACTCCTTGAATCAACTTAAAAATCCTCAGTTAGATCTTAATCTTCTAGACGCAAAGGAATACAAGCCTAGTCTATGATTTTACTATGAGGACAGAGTTGCAAAGAATGGTCAAAGCATCATATCTGTGTTGGCTCTCTGAAGGAGCGATTATCTAGGTCACTCCTCCATCTTTCCCCCATAGCCCTGAGATTATTTTCTCTTCAAACAATGATCCAATCTCCTTTCGAAAGACTCAATTGACTCAGGTCTTCACCACTCAGGCAGTGCATTCCAATATAATTCAAACGGGATCTGTACAGCAACCCTTCAAAGGCCTGTTTATCCTTCCTGAGGAGCTGTGTCAAGAACTGACTGGAGGACTTTAAATGGGGTCAAAGCCAAACTGAAAGGACAGAGGACAACCATGTGCCTGCTGTATTTTGGAGATTATTTTTCATAAGATCATCTGTTATTACTTGGAATATAATATTTTTGAGTGTTAAATGCATCACTTGTTTTTAAAACTGTTCATGAAATCCTGTTGCATCTTTATGCGTCACACTGATACTGTGGCAAGGGCGATTGGATGGCTTAACAAACACCTTAACAAAAAGGATATTATGTTTGTGTATAAACAAACACCCCAAGACACATACAAATCACAGTAGTTCCATCTTAACTTATCCCTGAAGTGGCTTAGCAAAGCATTCAGTTGAATCAAACCACTAAAGACTTGAAGAAAAGGTTCATTCACCATCTTCTGTGAACAAATGCCAACTGATAAAAAATTAGAATTATTACCTGCAGCCTTACTGCATGCTCATGCTTTCTCTTCATATCATTAATGTGCCAAGCCACTCTCTGCATTGTGTCAATGGCGTCCTGAACTACATCATAACACTCCGTGTCCTTCTCCAGATGGTTAACTATTTCCTGTACAAAATAACCAAGAGGAAGGTAAAAAGAGTGATCAAAACAAAAAGGTTTGAAAAATCTCAATACAAATGCAAGAAAAATGATTCACACTCGCACCACTCCTTTTATCCCAGCAATACCCTTACAGCTCAAACCCCAGTGAAGATTTACACTGTCTTGACACCAAGACTTCTTCCTTGCGCTGACCAAGTTGCAAACAGCTTTCTTCCACCGGATTTATGAGCATTCACTAGATGCTTTTGCCCCAGCTGATAATTCTCCGAGACACCCAAAAATCTCTCACTATATTACTTCAACTGCAGAGCAAACACTAGTTTCCCAAACTCCATTGCCAGCAGTTTTACAGCATTTCTCAGAGCTTAGAACTCCTTTTCCTTCTTTCTCGGTGTGTGTCACTGTGTATTTTGCTGGGCAACAGCAGAGTTTTCTACTTGTGGTTTTTTTAAAAAACCCAAATTCGCTAAACCTCTAACCCTCTTTTATCCTTCATTTCGAGGGTTGTAAAACCTCATTGAAAGTTGTGCATGTAAAAGCTTAGAAGTGCCCAAAGGATTCATACACAGACCACCACCTTGAAATCTACAGCAAATGAGCGCCAATGAGATTCTCTTGCACAACTAAGGATACTGAAGGTTAATACTGTAAAATTAAGAAGCTGGATTGAGCTAGGTGATTCCTTTCCACCACTGACATGGTCGGATCCTCGCAACAGCTATATTAAGCTCAAAAGATCTTTTGCATCACTAACATTGCTGGATCCACTCAACACTGCAGTTTAACCAGGGAAAGCCTTACAATGAGTGATTTGTTATTTACAAGATACTTCCTGGATACAGACGATTGGCAGCAAAAAAAAAGCCAAACTGTAGATTGAAAATCATTGATAACCACTTACGTGCAAGAGGAGATGGTATTTTAGGATGCGTTGTACTGGTTTGAGAAGGTAGGATCCCAGAGGCAGGGAGTGTTTCAAGGTCTCCTGTCGCTCTCTGAAGAATTTGGCAAGCACTTTGTTTCTCGTACATTCTGTTAACATGGCCACAGATCTGCAATTGACCCACAAAGATTAGTGGCCCTCACTGGCTCCGGTACAAAACAATTTCTGGAATGCATCTTTACTGTCATTTTAGTCTTTGTCTTTCATGTCTTAAAAATATGTTCACAACCATTTCCTGTTCAGATAATCCTAGAAGTTTAATTCTTCCTGACTGATGTTCAAATCCCTTGCATCATTGGTCACCTCAACTACAAGCAGCTTGGTAGATCCCTTGTACTGTTACTCAGCAGCTACAGTGAGCTCAGCAGATTCCTTATACTTAGCAGCTGCAGATCCATTGCAGCATGACTGGATCTCAACAGCGCAGCATACTCCACAGAGTACAGGATTTCATAGATGACACACAATACCCGACTGAAAAAATAAAATGAAATAAAACTTTGGCCCCGGAGAGCACATTTACATACTTTTGTACATTGCACTAAATGTTGTTTTACGTCAGTCATTCAACAAGCTCAATGTTGCATGAAGAATAATTTTCTCTAAAAGAATAAATGATGGACAGAATTGTTTGACATACAAGTTGATAATAGGCTACTGAACCCCAAAAATCAAACTTTTTGCGGACTCAACTTCCAGTCAGCTGATTATGAGGTTTAGCTCCATAATTCTATTGAGGGGGGGGGGGGTCAACAGAAAAGGAAAGTGAAGAATGAACAGTTGAAAGAGATCAGATTTCATTATTTCCTTGAAATAGCAGGATACCCGAATTTGAGCTAGGTCCAAATATGTATCTTCTATACTAAATGGCTGCCTGACACTTTGGGGTCAATTTCATGCTAGTTGGGAAATCTAGGTGATTGGAGCAGGAAATCTACTTTTGCAATTAACACATTATTACTCTATTTATTTATAAACAAGGAGGGCTGTAATACCAGCATTTCACCTGATCTAGTCAACTCCCTGGCAGGGAGGTTGGGTGAAAATTGCTCTATGTCACTCTCAAGATAAAGGAGACCAAGATCTGCACAATATATTAACACTTACGCTTCAGTATGTCTTGGACTAGCCCTCGTGTATCTTTACTAGCTTACCTGGGATAGTTCGTGCAGTACTGCGTGTAGATGTGAAACTCTTCGCTCTGCACAAAGAAGAAAACAAATCAGACACAAGAAATCCAAACAAATTCATCATGTTGATTAAATCAGTGTTAGCAGATCCATGGCTACAGGTGTAAAAACACAGCAATATGGCAGTGAGGATTATGGCATACCAGGATAATCACTCAAATCTTCAGTGGTTGAGCAATCCTGAACCTATACGAGGACAGATTGCATTGATGAAATGGTGTTCTCTAGAAGATTGGTTCCAATTAAGGAGTGAACTAATTGGAGGCGTTTAAGAAGTTTGAAGAGTTGATGGTGTCGATAGAGAGAGAAAAACTATTTCCTCTGATGGGGGAGCTAGGAGGCCTGACAATAAAATTAGAGCTAGGCTTTTCAGAGGAGACAGAGAAGCTGCTCCTCACACAAAAGGCAGTGGAAATCTGGACTTGTGGATAGTTCAATCAATTCAAAACAGTTAACAAGAATATCTCAATCTCCAAGGGTATTGAGAGATATGAAGTGACACCAAGTAATTAAATTTGGAGGTACATATCACTTTTAATCTGATTGAATGGTGCAGCAGATTCAAAGGGCTGATTGACATGCTGGACTTCCAGTGAGGCAGGGAATAGGTTGCTGCTGCAATTGGAATTGTGCAGGAATCTGACCCCCATGCAAAGGGTCTTTGAGGGAAAAATTGTGGTGTGGGGACATATTTGAGGAAACAATCCCACTCTTCCTGGCTCACAAGCAGTGCCATTAAAGGCACTTGGCTTTTGACCCAGTCTTCTAGCCTCCAGTACTGTTTGAGTTTCTTACCAACCACAGTTAAACACAACAGGTTAAACCTAAGGCAGCCAGCCTCATTGAAAATCTTTAGATCACCAACCTGGCTCCCAGGAGTGATTGATTGCCTGACTTTTAAACTTGGATGTGGACAGGTTGGAGGAATGTTTGAGATGTTTAAAGCTTTCAAGTCTCACTCTGACCCTAATCCAGCTGTTTTAGGGGGCAATAGAAGAGGAACCGGCACTTCACTGACAAGAATTTTAACATGTTAATAGATTCTGGTTTAGACCCGAAAACAACCAGCATACCGTTTCATGCACTGACTAAAACATATGGTGGAAATATAAGTAAATCACCTGTACATCAATCTTATACCTATGCATCATATATTTTAAACTGGCACTTGCTCCAGTCTTGCACTGAAAAAGAAAGAGACTGCTTACCTTTGCTACAAAACATTCTGCAATTGCAACAGGATCACTGTCACAGCTCTCCAGATCTTGCAGCAGTTCGCTGTAAGCAGAGAAGAAAGTTACGTTTTACACAGAATCGAAACCGCACAAAGATCTGCTGACTGGTAGTCCGGGACTTGGAATGTTGAGTCAGATGCGTGAGAGTCCAGCTTCACAGTCTCAGGACTTCCCACAGTGCATCATGGTCAATGAAGTGATTTGGAAGTTCAGTCGATTGCTGTAATTTAGGAAACATGGCAAGTAGCTTACACACACACTAGGTTCCCACAAACATAAATGTGGTAATAGGCAGATCATCTGTGTCAGGGATGTTGGCAGAGGGATATATATTCTGTTAAGCATTCCATCCATTACCTGTTGAAAGATATTAGATATTTTCTCCTCACTCATCCCTCTTATTCTCAGTTACTTGTGTATTGCTCGGGGGGCAGTTAATTCAGTTGGCTAGATACAAACATGAATTAGGAGCAGTAGGCTATTTGGTCCCTTGAGCCTGCTAGATGGCTAGCATGTAGTTCAGAAAAACACATAGCACAAGTTAAATTCCTGTCCCAGCAGAGGTAGACATGGGATCTGCCTTCTTGCCCTGCCTGAATGTGGAAGACAATGGCAGGCCACTGAAGAAGACTGCCAAGAAAACAGCTGAGGATGAAACATCAACAAACATGGACCTGCCTTTGGGCAGAACACGTGATGATTTTGCTGTACTATAGAGACAGTAATTTACAGCACAGGAGGCCATTCAGCCCATCCACCCAGGTCAGTTTTGAAATGTGCAATTGACTCAGCATCCATTGCTATTTTGGGGGGGGGGGGGGGGGGTTTCATATTTTAACAACCTTGCCTGAAGAAGTGCTTCCTGAAGACTCCTCAAATAACCTAGCTCTCATTTTAAGATATACCTCCTTCTTCTAGAGTTCCCTAGTTGAGAAATAGTTTCCCTCTAACCTACCAAATCCTTTAATCACCTTAAACACCTCCATTAAATCACCCTTTAATCTTCTATATTCAAGGCAATAATTTATAATTCTGGTGAATATAACTGCACCCTTTACAAAGTCAATATATCCTGGAGGTGCAATGCGCAGGAATGAATGCTATGCTGCAGTTGGTGTCTGACCAGAGCTTTATATAGCTAACTCTGTGCTCTCTTGAAATAAATGCCAATTATTTTTGTTACCATCCACCAGTTAAGCGATTTCTGAACACTGACCATAAATTTCCCTGCTCCTCCATACTTACTAACTTCTCAGTTTATAAAATACCCTGATCTATCTTTCTTAGGTTCCTTTTTATCCCCAAAGCAGATGACCTCATGCTTCCAGAGTTGCCTTTTCACTCAATCTATTAATGTCCATTTGCAGCTTCCTGTGTCTATGATATTAATACAAATGATGCATGTAAACTTGCTTTATACAGTTCTCTGTTCCTTCACAAGTCATTCATAAATAAAAACAGATGGAGATCCTGTGGCCCCAGTACAGATCCCAGGGGAAAAGTACAAATCACACCCTGCCAAGTGGAGTACAGTATGAACCCAAATAGCCTATCTACATTTTTGAAAGCTGTTTCTCCCCTATCACCCCGTCTCCATTAGTCTGGGAGCCAGAATTCCTGGCTGATGTCTCGTCACTGTTACACATACCTTTTAATCAAGCTTCTACAAAAGTTGTTGGGAGTGTAACAGTAAACAGACAAAGAAAGAGAGCAGTGTGCAGCGATTGTAATAATACAGCTGTAAGTGTACTTGTTTTCCAATTTGTGCTCCGAATTCTCATAACAGTTTTTGTCATACAGGCAGTATCAGGTGCCGCTCAGTCTGTTATTTAATGCTTTTTTTATTTCTTCTCTCATGTGACTTGACATGTTCAAGTACACAAAATACTTTAAACAATCAGCTTTGCCTAGGTGGTTACACTTTTGCCTCCTAGGCATCAGTATATTATCCAGGCTGATATGTGCTGCACCATCTGAGGTGGCGTCTTTTAGATGAGATGTTAAACCAATGTTCCCATTTCCCAGGCAGGTGAATGCAAGTGGTTCCATGGCTCCATTGCCCTAGCTGGTATTTACCCTCAGTCAACATCACTAACAGATTGTGTGGTTATTACCACATTGCTGCGGCCAAATTGGCTTCCATGTTTCCCAAATTACATGAGTGACTACACATCAAAAGTACTTTAGTTGGTTGCATAGAAAGCCTAAAGGTCATGGAAAGCAATATAAATCCAAGTCCTCTGCATCTTACTTCATTTTTAATTTAACAATAGTCTAAAAATGAGGAATTATGATTGTTTTATTTGTATCATCACAATTTGGCAGCAGCCAACGTAACAAGTTCAATAAATTGACAGTTTTATCTACTGGGCAGAATTAATAGAAACTTGAATATACTTAAGAAAAAGGTTTTGCAGGGTTATAGGGAAATAGCAGGGAGTGGGATTGATTGAATAGCTCTTTCAAAGAGTCAGCATGGTCACAATGGCTGAATGGCATTATGTATGATTTAATGAGAGGGAACACTAGCAGTGGTGGAAACAGAATCTACAGTAGTTTCTCAAAAGAATCTTATGTGAAAGTGAAAAATTAGAATAGATGTTGGAAAATGAAAAATATAGTCAGAGAGCCTAAGCTGGACAGGGCAAGCAGCCCCTTCTTACACTGTTAAATTCAATAATTATCACTATCTTAATATCTCCTTCTTAACCTTCACAAGACTCCTGATCACCCTTCCTGTTGACCATGTTTTCCTTCCTACACTGCTCATTGATCATAGACGTGGGAAGTATCACTTTCATTTATATAGCACCTGTAATACAATAAAACAACCCACTGTTCTTAATAGGAGTATTATAAAGCAAAATTCAACACCGAACTCTGCAAGGCAAAATGGTTAAATACATGGTAAAATAGATAGATTTAAAGGAGGGTCTCATAGGAGGAAAGAGAGAGAGGCTGAGGGGGTCTGGAAGGGAATCTTGAGGTTCAGACATTGACAGTTTAAGGCATGATCACCAATGGCACAGCAATTAAAATCAAGGATGTACAAGAGATAGTCCCAAAGTCATTATTGCCTTAATCATGAAGTATTGATGATCCAATGCCTTAAAAAAATCAATCCCATTTAGGACAGGAAAATTTAAATTAGAGCCAACTGATTACCAGTGTGTGTTTAAACTGGATTTGAGTTCACCTGCAGGAGTCTCGCTGGGTTTATCTGATTAGGACCTACCTGTTGAAACGATAAATGTCTCTAATGTTTCCAAACAGAGCCAAGCGTTCTTCAGTCCCCAGTGGGAGTCTTGATTGGTCATTGATACAGTCAAGATAGTCCTAAGAACAGAACCGAATCAAATTAGAATACAATTAGAGACAGAGGTATGAGGTGACATACCTAGGTGACATCTAGCCCCACCCTTCTCACGCACCTTCCATCATTTCTTTCCCCCAGATCCAACATCAACAAGCTCCTTGAATTATTCAAGAGTGTTTACTTTTACTCCTCTAATGGAACCAACAGCATCCAACACCTAACACAGTTACATCTTTGCCGGTGAATTTGTACAATGCAAAGCAGTGTGATTACCTATTGCACATGGTGACAACTTACATTTATATAGCATTTTTTATAACCTTTAGACATCCCCAAGCACTTTGCAACCAATTCTGGAATAGTCACTGTTTTAATATAGTAAATAGTCTCACAACACCAGGCTAAAGTCCAACAGGTTTATTTGGTAGCACAAGCTTTCGGAGCACTGCTCCTTCATCAGGTGTGCCCCTGATGAAGGAGCAGCACTCCAAAAGCTCGTGCTACCAAATAAACCTGTAGGACTTTAACCTGGTGTTGTGAGACTACTTACTGTGTCTACCCAAGTCCAACGCCAGCAACTCGCATCATGTTTTAATATAGGAAATGCTGTGTGTAAATTGCTTGCTGCAAGATCCCACAAACATTGATGTGATTAATAAGCAGATAATCTGTTTTAGCGGTGTGGTTCGAAGGATAAATATTGGGTAGGCCATCAGGAAAACTTTGAAATAATGCTGTGGGTTCTTTTGCATCACCTGAGGGAGCAGACAAATGGCCTCAAGTTAGCATCTAATTCAAAAGACATTACCCTCTCCAGTGCAGCACTCCCTCAGTACTGGACTGAGATTTCAGCCCAGCTTTAGTACTCAAGTTCCTATAGTGGGGCTCAACTCCATGACAATCTGACTATGGCAAGCTTACGACCTACTGAGCCACTTCTAATAAGACAAACAGCACAATGCAGCCATGTCAAGACCATCCGTTACCACAGTCATATCATTTAGGCTAATCAACTTTGGCAAAGCAAACCAGACACAGATCAGAGCAGCAGTAAGCAGCAGCTGGCACTTAATAAGGCTTTACTGCATCTCAGAGCTTCTTGCCAAAGTGCTAACATCTGGATATCCTTTCATTAATGGTCCAAAGTCTCCTGTAAATTGCAAATAATTAAGGGGTTAAGATGTCAGTGACTGTGTAATGAAAACATTGGATACAATTTTCTATTGCTGCCAAAACAAAAACATGTACCAGTCAAACCTTCCAACCAACATCCATACAATTGGCTCCTTGCCTGGAAATCAGAACAGTTTGTAATGGACGCAAGATTAGAACGTCCTCTGCTGCCTGCATCTGAACTCTCACCAAGTCTCATTCACTCATTACCCACGCTCATTGGCATCCCATCTAGGAACAGCTCCACTTTAAAATTCTCAACCTGATTTCCAAATCCCTCTGTGACCTAGCCTCTGTATCTCTATGATCTCCTCCAGTCCTCCTCCCTCCTCCAATTCTGGCTTCTGCATCCCTCCACTGGCAGCCGCTGTGCCTTCAGCTACCTAAAACCCAAGCTCTGGAATTTGCTACCTGAAATCCCTCTGCCCCTTTTATTCTTTTAAGATGTTCCACCAGAACTTTCTCTTTGACCCGGTCCTAAAATCTTGATTTGGCATCAAAAGTTCTTCGATGGTCTTCCTGCAAAGTGCTTTGGGACATTTTACTCTGTTTAGTTTATAAACACAAATTGTCTTCCAGCAAACTATTCTGTGTGTGCAACAGCCCCTTTTCCTTTACAAAGCACAAAACATGGAGGAAATCATTTTAGTGTTCTGTAAAAGCCTGGCAGCATTCTTGTGACACAAGTTAAAGTAAGGTTCATTTAATAGTCACAAGTAGACTTACATTAACACTGCAATGAAGTTACTGTGAAAATTCCTGAGTCACCACATTCCGGCACCTGTTCAGGTACACTGAGGGAGAATTTAGCATGGCCAACGCACCTAACTAACATGTCTTTCAGACCGTGGAAGGAAATTGGAACACCCGGAGAAAACCTCCACAAACACGGGGAAAACGTGAAGATTCCACACAGGCAGTTACCCAAGCCAGGAATTGAACCTGGGTCCCTAGTGCTGTGCTAACCACCGTGCCATTGTGATCCACACTGGCCAGCAGCACTCTGTCGCGCCTAATGGTATTGGCCATATTCATTTGTTAGCAGTATATCCAAAAGGAGCACAAAGTGATCCTTTGTCCATTGTACACAATGCTTGCTTCATTTCACTGTTGGGATACAAACAGGTGGATTTTTCTTTACTTTGCTGCCCAACATTGGTGCGATGAAAGAGTGGCAACCTTGAGCAGCACACCATGGAGAACACCCATTCTTCCTTCCAAGAGTGCCACAAGATCTCTTCCCAAAAGAGAAATGCCCTTGACTTCAGCCCTCATATGAAGGATGGCACCTCCAAATGTACATACACACAGCACGGCAGAGGTGTGTCAGCCTCTGAATTCTTGGCTCAAATCTCTGCAGATTTAACTCAATATTCAGACTCAGGTGAAAGTCAAATGCCAGTCTACTGTATGACAGCCCTGACTCTTGAATACATAGAATTGTCCATGTAATAGGAAGCATCAATGCAATCACTACAATAGTAGTAGATAGAATGATGTTACATTGATCCAATGAGAGATTGTGATGGATATCCAATTGCAACAGGTAAACCATACAGGGCCCATTATACTTAAAACTTTTTTTTATACACTTATAAAAATATCAAGCAAGCTCTAGAAACTAAACTACTGTAGGTTAATGATAAAGGAACAATTAAAGGACAAGTGCAGACTAGAGGTCAGTTTGTAACTGGATCCGAAAATAGTTTCTTGACTGATAGAATTACCACAAAGTATTTTACCATGTCCTTGCATCAAATGGAAACCATGATCCATTCTGCACGCTTTGATACTGACAGCGATTGCTGTTGTATGGCCCACTCCCTCATGGGAGCTCACCTGTATCACTTGTTGACAAAAAGCAAAGTTATTTTCTGGCATGCATCAGATCTTCAAGGAAAGGAAAGAACAAATTTGCATTTATATAGCACCTTTCGTAAACTCAGGACATCCCAAAATGTTTTATACCAAATAAAGTACCTTTTTTAAAATAAAGTGCGGAAAAAGTCACCAGGTTTGGAGCATCCATGGAGAAAGAGTCACGTTATATTTGGTAGTAATGGGGAGCAGGAAAGAAGGGCCCTAGAGAATTGGATATAATCTGAAACAAAACATTTTTCAAAAGTTTATTTAAAAGGGGTAAGACATGACAGGAGAGCTCCAAGCCATGGTTTGCTCCTCTTTCTCCCTGTGGCAAGCTGGGGACAGTTCCTGCACACATGCTGACCCAGGGGACTGGAAGTGTCTCCAGCTACAGCTCCTGGAAGCTCGAGTTTCAGAGTGGAGCAGCGGCTGGAGACACTGGAGCATCCGTGAGTCAGAGTATTGTGGATAGCACGAATAGAGAGGTGGTCACACCGCAGGCTCAGGACAGAGTGAGAGAGATAGGCAGGTAGTGCAAGAATCTCCTGTGTCATTCCCATACAAAACAGATATACCGCTTTGGATACTGTTGAGTATCTCTCTGGGGAAAGCAGCAGCAGCCAAACTCGTTGCACCATGGTTAGTTCTGCTGCTGAGCGGAGGGGTAAAAAGTGTGCCAGTGCAATAGTTATAGGGGATTCAATTGGAAGGGGAATAGACAGGCGTTTCTGTGGCCGCAAACGAGACTCCAGGATGGTATGTTGCCTCCCTGGCGCTAGGGTCAAGGATGTCTCAGAGCAGCTGCAGGACATTCTGAAGGGGGAGGGCAAACAGCCAGTGGTCACAGTACACATTGGTACAAACAATATAGGTTTAAAAAAAAGGGATGAGGTCCTAAAAGCAGAATTCAGTGAACTACCTCAAAAAGGTAGCAATCTCAGGATTACTACTACTGGTGCCGCATGCTAGTCAGAGTAGAAATGACAGGATATATCGGATAAATACATGGCTGAAGAGATGGTGTCAGGGGGAGGATTTCAGATTTCATAGAATCATAGAAACTCTACAGTGCAGAAAGAGGCCATTTGGCCCATCGAGTCTGCACCGACAACAAATCCACCCAGGCCCTACTCCCATATCCCTACATATTTTACCCGCTAACCCCTCTAACCTACGCATCTCAGGACACCAAGGGGCAATTTTTTTTTAAGCACGGCCAATCAACCTAACCCGCACATCTTTGCACTGTGGGAGGAAACCGGAGCACCCGGAGAAAACCCACGCAGACACAAGGAGAATGTGCAAACTCCACACAGACAGTGACCCAAGCCGGGTCCTTCTTCACCTGAAGGAGGTTGAGGCTCCGAAAGTTAGTGCTGCCAAATAAACCTGTTGGACTTTAACCTGGTGTTGAAAGACTTATTACTGTGCTTACCCCAGTCCAACGCCAGCATCTCCACAAACTAATATGCCAGGGGATGGGAACCTATGTAAGGAGTCAGAGAAGGAGGGAGCAAAGACAAAATGTGGGGAGAAGGTTCCAAATCCATCAAAAATCAGGAATAAAGTTAAAAGGAAGGAGAACTCAGGAGATGTTATTAATGGAAGTATTAGAATTCAAAAAGATGGTACAAAAACTAGCATAAGGGCACTTTATCTGAATGCTCATAGCATTTGAAACAAGGTAAATGAGTCGACGGCACAAATAATTGCAAATGAGTAAGATTTGGTGACCATTACAGAGACATGGTTGCAGGATGGTCACGATTGAGAGTTAAATATCCAGGGTATCAGACTGTTCAGAGGGACAGACAGGAAGGTAAGGGAGGTGGTGCAGCTCGGATATTTAAGGATGACATCAGGGCGGTAGTGAAAGGCGATACAGGTTCAATGGAAAAAAGGTTGAATCCATTTGGGTGGAAATTGGAAGTGAGAAAAAGTCACTGATAGGTGTAGTCTATAGGCCACCAAATAATATCACGGTGGGGCAAGAAATAAACAAAACCTGATGCACGTAAAACTGGTACAGCAATTATTATGGGGGAATTTTAATCTACTCGTCAATTGGTCAAACCAGGTTGGTCAAGGCAGCCTTGAGGAGGAGTTCATAGAATGCATCTGTGATAGCTTCCTTGAACAGGATGTAATGGAACCTACAAGGGAGCAAGCCATCCTGGATCTGGTCGTGTAATGAGACAAGAATAATTAATGCTCTTATACTTCGGGATCTCTCAGAAAAAGCGATCACAATATGGTTGAATTTAAAATACAGATGGAGTGTGAGAGGGAGGAGTCGGCTAATGTAGGCTGGGAACAAAAATTTTATGGTGGGACAATTGAGGAACAGTGGAGGACTTTCAAAGTGATTTTTCACAACGCTCAGCAAAAGTATATACCAGTGATAAGGAAGGACTATAGAAAAAGAGATAATCAGCCATAGATATCTAAGAAAATAAAGGAGGGTATCAAATTGAAAGAAAATGCATACAAAGGGCAAAGATTAGTGGGAAACTAGAGGATTAGGAAATCTTGAAAGGTCAACAGAAAGCCACAAAAAAAGCTATAAAGAAAAGTAAAATGGATTATGAGAGTAAACTAGCTCAGAATATAAAAACAGATAGCAAAGGTTTCTACAAAAACATAAGGGCGGCACAGTAGCACAATGGTTAGCACTGCTGCTTCACAGCTCCAGGGACCTGGGTTCGATTCCCGGCTTGGGTCACTGTCTGTGTGGAGTTTGCACATTCTCCTCGTGTCTGCGTGGGTTTCCCCCGGGTGCTCTGGTTTCCTCCCAGTCCAAAGATGTGCGGGTTACGTTGATTGGCCAGGTTAAAAATTGCCCCTTAGAGTCCTGAGATGCGTAGGTTAGAGGGATTAGCGGGTGAGTGCCAAGGCAGGCTGGTTAGATGTTCCATTATCAACTTTCTCACTCTTCCAAAGAAGAGTTTATCATCTGGATATGATTCCACATATGGCAGAGACATTACAGCTCACCACCCAGTCCTTTATCCCAACTGCCATATTCTTCATGTATGCACGATACAAAATAATTAGAATTAGGGTTATAACCAATTCCTTCTCCCTCCCTAATCCAAGAAAATGGAAATCAAAGAAAAAAAAGTGTCCTTAACATCCTAAGACTGGCCAACTCACCACCACCCAGCAGTGAAAATGGAATTCTGTAGATCTACATAATACTATTGATGTAAGCATTCAAAACAAACCAATTGGTCAAATGGATGAAGGGCTGTAGAGAGTGGGCGAGGTGTGGAAGACCTAACCATTTTTTAAATACAACTAGGCCAAGTCCTGGAGAACTGAGGCAGTCCATCTAACCAGCCTGCCTTGGCACTCACCCGCCCCGATGGCCGCATCCCATCTGTTTGCTGTTTGGGACACCACCCATGTTTGCAAACAACTTCTGTGCAAAAACACAACACAGCAAAGCTTGCACAGGGTGGAGGAGTCTGTTGGAAAAAGCAAGGAGAATGAATTCAAGGGCATTCTTTGCCCTTTTTAAAAAAATAAATTTTTACTCAATTCTTAAAGATACAAAGCCAATGCTCAGAGTGGAGTGGGAAGATCCAACTTATCAATTTCCATTTAGTGACAAAGCCTTTCAGTTTGAGATGCATACAAACAGTAATTTTATGATTTTTCCCCATAACGTTTTGAACTTTGGCAAATCCAACAAGGTTTTGGTCAGGCTAAGGCTAAAATAGGAGCACAATATTTGATCCTTTCTGTCAATGATGGTTTTAATAGTTTCTTCCAATGTACTCCGAGGATCAGCAACCAGAGAACGCAAGTTTATAATCATTGAAGAAGAACCTGGAAGGGGGTCGAAATGCTAACATAACAGCAGAAAAGATTTACTAGGATGCTACTGGGACTTGATGGTTTAAGTTATAATGAGAGGCTGGGTAGAATGGGACTTTTTTCCCTGGAGCATAGGAGGCTTAGGGGTGATCTTATAGAGGTCCATAAAATGAGGGGCATAGATCAGTTAGATAGTCAACATCTTTTCCCAAAGGTAGGGGAGTCTAAAGCTAGAGGGCATAGGTTTTAAGGTGAGAGGGGAAAAGATACAAAAGGGTCCAGAGGGGCAATTTTTCCCCCCCCCCACACAGAGGGTGGCGTGTGTCTGGAACGAGCTGCCAGAGGTAGTAGAGGCAGGTACAATTTTGTCTTTTAAAAAGCATTGAGACAGTTACATGGGTAAGATGGGTTTAGAGGGATATGGGCCAAATGTGGGCAATTAGGACTAGCTTAGTGGTTAAAAAAGGGCAGCATGGACAAGTTGGGCCAAAGGGCCTGTTTTCATGCTGTAAACCTTTATGGTTCTATTTTACAGAGCAAGTCCATTTGATTATAGAATGCTCAGCTTGAAAAGGAGATTCAATTGTAATTTTTTTGAAAGGAAGCTGGATATATGCTAAAAAACACAAAAGTACAGGAGGGCGATGGGAGTGGATCAGGTGTGAAACTATTTGATATCGATTTCAAAGCCAGCTAGATATCTTCAAGATTCTATGATATATTTATAATGAAATTCTAAATACTTAGAGATCATGAAACACCAGACGTGACAAAACTAATGCCATCTAATCCAAACAGCCAGATTGTTAACATTCAGTTAAATCTTTGGGGTACCCAACTCAATAGTAAATCAAGTCCCAACTTGGATAGGATTCAACCTGCTTCCCAGTGACAATTCCTTCAACTTATGTTCAGATTTTCAAACATTAAAATACATATTGACACAGGCACGCACAAGGGAAACCCCCCCCCCCCCCCACCTTCAGCATCAAAGTACTGCCACCCAGGCCCAGACAAGTGTCTGTTGAAAATTAGACTTGGAATATCAGGGATTATCCCACGTGCTTCAACTTTGTGACATAAAGGCAAAGGCTGAACAATTTGCATTTCAGAGCTATTCAAATTCAACTGAACTTTTATGCAAAAATCAGAGTGTAGACACACAAAAAGCTGCATTTTGTTGCTCCTACAGAACCTATTGATATCTTGAGTTGGCCACAATGGAAAGAATCAGAATATATGAAAGCAATGCCCTTATTTTGATCCAATGTGAATAATAGCATAAACTTTCGCACACTGAGTAATCAAAATATAAAGTGGTGTTTGCATGACTGCCAGAAACAAAACAAACTAGCAACTGGCGTCAAGTTCACCACTTACCAAACATTGAATCAACTCCTGACATGTTAATAGAATGTTACAAGCTCTACTGAAGTGTTCCTTCTCATTTCTTTATCTCAGGTTAAATCACCATCAGTTATTTCTTCCCCTCAAAGGGAAGAGTAAGCCTATGGCCATCTGAGACTATGTCAACATTACCTTATTCTCTCCATTGTTGATATGGCTCTGCAAGTCTAATCTTTGTCAGTCATCTCTTCACTTTCTAGGGTCTCCTTTCTCCCCATTTCTCTCTTGCTTAAGCAATGTCCAACCTCATCCTTTCTCCAAATTTCTAAAAAAAGCATTCAGTAAGGTGCCACAAAGATAAGAGCTCATAGAATTTGGGGTAATACATTGGCATGGATGGGGGATTGGTTGATCGATAGAAAACAGGCCTTTTTCCAAGTTGGCAGACAGCGAATAGTTGAGTGCTACAAGGAGCAGTGCTGGGGTCACGACTATTTACAATCTATACCAATGACTTAGCTGAAGACAGAGCAAGGTATTCAAATTAACTGCTGATTCTCAAATTCATTGTGGGTTAGTACAAAAGTAAACAAATCCAACCTGATCAGTTGCCACACCAGCCGTCCTCAGCAAAGTGGTTAAAGGGGTTGTTGACAGTGCTACCAAGCGACACTTACTCAGTAATAGCCTGCTCAGTTTGGGTTCCACCAGGGCCACTCAGCTCCTGACCTCTTTACAGCCTTGGTCCAAACATGGACAAAGAGCTGAATGACTGCCTGTCCTTGACATCAAGACAACATTTGACAGTGTGCGTCGTCAAGGAGCCCTAGCAAAGCTGGAGTCAATGGGAATCAGGTGGAATACTCACCACTGGTTGGAGTCATACCTAGCAGAAAAGGATGATGATTGTGGTTGGAGGCCAATCAGCTCAGAACATCACTGCAGGAGCTCCTCAGGTGTCCTAGGACTAGCCATTATCAGCTGCTTCATCAATGACCTTCCTTCCAACACAAGGTCAGAAGGAGGATGGTCGCTGATATTTTTATAACATTCGTGACTCTCGAGATACCAAAGCAGTCGGTGTCCATATGCAGCTAGACCTGGATGACATTTAGGCTTGGGCTGATAAGTGGCAAGTAACATTTGTGCCACAGAAATGCCAGGCAATGATCATCTCCAACAAGGAGAAAATTCAACCATTTCTCCCCCGCCCCCCCCCCTACCATTCAATGGCATTACAGAATCCCCACTATCAACATCCTGGGGGTTGCCATTGACCAGAAACTGAACTAGACTAACCATATAAATGTTGGGCTACAAGAGCAGGTCAGAGGCTAGGAATTCTGCAGAGTGTAACTTATTTTCCGACACCCCAAAGTCTGTCCACCATCTAGAAGGCGGAAGTGAGGCACGTGATGGAATATTCTCCACTTGCCTGGATGAGTCGAGCTCCAACAACAGTCAAGAAGCTTGACACCATCCAGGACAAAGCAGCCTGCTTGATTGGCACCCATCCACCACCTTCAACATCCACTCCTTCAACCATGGTGCACATTGCTGCCACTGTCCATTAATCTACAAAATGCACTATGTAACTTACCAAGGCTCCTTGGACAGCACTTTCCAAATCTGCAAACTCTAGGATCAAGGGCAAATGCATGGAGCATCACTAATTGCAAGCTCCCCTCCATGTCTTCCCGATTTGGAACTATATTGCCACTCCTTCACTGCTGTTGGGTCAAAATTCTGGAACTCCCTTCCTAAGAGCACTGTGGGTGTAACTACATGGACTGCAGCCAAGGCAGTTGCTATTTTTTTTTAAAGAGCAATTAGGAATGGGCAACAATTGCTGGCCTAGCCAACAACACACGCATCTCATGTGAAAAATTTAAAAAAGGTGGAAAAGTAAACTCTGGGCAGGACAGAGGCACTACAAAGAAATGTAGACAGGTTCAGCGAGTGGACAACAAGATGGCAGATGGAGTAAAATGTAGGGAAGTGTGAAGTTATCCACTTGGTCATTAGAATAGAAAAGCAGAATATGTTTTAAGGGAGTGATACTTGTAAGTGTTGATGTTCAAAGAGACTGGAGTGTGCTCATACAAGGAATGCAGAAAGTTAACATACAGGTGCAGCAAGCAATTATGAAGAAAAATTGCATGATGGCCTTTATTGTAAGGGGATTGGAGTATAAGAATACAATTACTACATGGCTTGTTGAGACTACATTAGGAATACCATGTGTAGTGTTGGTCCCCACAAAGATATACTTGCATTGGAGCAAACTTTCATTAAACTGGTTGGTCCCTGGATGAGGGGGTTTTCCTATGGCGGGAGGCTGAGTAAATTGGACTTATATTTTCAGTAGTCAAGAATGAGAGGCAATTTCATTGAAACCTACAATGAAGGAACACAATAGGGTAGGGTAGACACAGATTGTTTCCACTGGTTGGGGAATCAAAAACAGGGGGTGCACAGTCTCAGATTAAGGGGCCCCCAAGTGGAGGAGAAATTTCTTCGCTCAAAGGATTGTGAATCTTTGGAATTCTCTACTCCAAAGGGTTGTGGATGCTCCATTGTTGAATACATTGAAGGCTGGGATTGATGAGGTACAAGGCAGATGATAATTGTGAATTGCAAAAAAGATAGCGATAGACTTCAAGAGGATGCGGATAGATTGGTTGAAAGGGCAGATTTGCGACAGTTGAATTTAATGCAGAGAAGTTACATTTTGGTAAGGTTAAATGAGAAGAGACAATATAAACTATAATAAATAGAACTAATACAAGAGGTAGAGAGGTTGTGAAAATGCTGGTATCCATTACTCAAATCCTAACAATACAATGAGAAAATCAGAGTCAAATGTTTTATGAAAATAAAATGGTGTCCGAGACAACTGTTTTGAGAATGCAACCAAGAGGGTAGACAAAGGGGAGACAGTAGATACAATATACATGAATTTCCAAAAGGCATTCAATAAGATGCCACACAAAAGTTTAATATGTAGGCTATAGAGGAGATAATATGGATGGAGGAGTGGTTAACAGATGGCACACAGCAGGTAGAAACAGGCAAGTTGGCAGGCTGAAACCCATGGAGTGCCACATGGAATAGGGCTGTGGCCTCAGCTATCTATATCAGGGATCGGCAACCTTTGGCTTGCAAACCAAATGTAGCCCAGTATGGAACCAAACATGGCTCTTTTGTCATTTTCAAAATAGTTGCAACTTTTAAAATTAAAATTCAAAATCTTAAAGACATATTTACTCATGTCAAGATGGTCTTTGTCTATTTCACCTTAACTGTTCATTTTAACAACCACCCATCCTCGCCACTTACTGGAGTCTGTGCATATTCTCTTTTTATTCGCTTGGTTGAGAAATCTTTCCACCGTCATGTGTGATGGTGAACTCTGACCCCCAACAGGAAAATGTCAAAAGACAAATGACAAGTATCAAAATTTAACGTATTTCTGAGTCACATCCAAGAGACTGCCTTCAAACAAAAAAAAAATTTAGAACAGCAAAAATGTGCAGCATTTGCTACAAAACACCTACAGGGTGACAAGCAAAAAAAAAGTCCAAGGAGCTGCAGCAAAAAATAAACATTCAGCTAAATAGCCTGCTGACCTAGTCAAAAATGAAAAGGTGTGAGCTTAAACTCTGCAGGCCCAATAAGCACAGAATCACTGTGGCACAATAATTAGCACTGCTGCTTCACAGCACCAGGAACCTGGGTTCGGTTTCAGCCTTGGGTGACTGTGCAGTTTGCAAGTTCTCCCTGTGTCTGTGGATTTCCTCCAGATGCTCTGGTTTTCTCCCATACTACAAAAGGTATGTAGGTTAGGTGGATTAGCCATGGTAAATGGGTGGGGTTACGGGAATGGGCCCGGATAAGATGCTCTTTTGGAGAGTCAATAGGCCGAATGGCCTCCTCTGCATTGTAGGGATTCTATGGTTCTATTGTTCGAGAGGGGAAGCCTTTCACCAATGGGGATTATGTGAAGAGATGTATGCTAAAAATCAAAGTGGGTAAAAAGATGCAGCAGCAGAAGTCACATTAAAGAAAATTTGAGTACAACATTTCATTTACATCATTATTAATCATACAATATCAAGTTTTATATTTTCAGTCATGCAAATAGGTGTTCTTCTAGTGGCTCTTTGTTAATGACTTGTTCTTCAGATTGACTGCCTGGTTTGAAAAGATTGCTGACCCCTGATTAATATCAATGGCTTGAACATAGAGACAGAGTGCAATGTATGCCAAGTTAACTGACAATGCAAAGCCCAAGTGGGAATATAAGCTGCGAAGATAATGCAGAGGCTGCAAAAGGGATAGACAGGTTAATGGGCAATAAGATTGCAAGAGAATTTAATGTGGGGAAAAGTGGGGTTTGCTTGGTTAGCAAGAGTATAAAAGCGGAATTGTTTTTAAAAAGGTGGTGTGAAGGTTGTACAAAGACTTGCACATACTCATACAAAGGAACAAAGTTAGCATGCAGGTACAGCAAGCAATTAGGAAGACCACAAAGACATTTATTGAAGTACAAGAAAGTCTTGCTACAGTTGAATAGGGCTTTGCCGAGAGCACACCTGGAGTATAGAGGTTTTGTCTCCATATCCAAGGAATGATATATTTAGTTGAAGGTGACATAGCAAAGGTGCACTAGATTGATGCCTGGGAGGAGATGTTTGTCCTTCGCTGAGAGACTGAGTAAATTGAGTCAACATCATCTCGAATTTAAGAAATGATTTCAATTGAAACATAGATTTAAGGGACCTGACAGGGTAGACACCAAGGAGGGACACAGTCTCAAAATAAGGGGTTGATCAGTTTGGACTGATAGGAGGAGAAATTCATTCTCTTGTTGACACTGTTGAATTCTATACACCAGAGTTGTGGATGCTGCAGCATCTACACTCACAACTGGGTAGATATTTGAACACTGAAAACCGAGTGATACACAGAGCAGGCAGGAAAGGAATTGAGAAGATCAATCATACAGAAGAGACTCGAGGGACCAGATGGTCAACTCCTTTTCTTATATTCTTCTTAAACTGGAGCTTACACAATTCTAAAGTGGGTGCAAGAACAGAGACCAGGAGACATGTATCATAAATTGAAGATGGCAAGACGGTTAAGAAAGGGGATAAAATGGACACAGGACCCTGAGCTTTAGGAAACTAAATTAGCATCCAAGAGAAATAATTTGCAGGGTTACTGAAGGGCACAGAGATTGGACTAGGTAAGTTGGATCTCAGAGGCTCTGCAATGGGACTGAATCCACAACATTCTGGTTCAGAGACAATAGGGGAAAAGGGTTGTAAGTGCTACAGAAAATCTTGCCAGCAAAATGAACAAGAATATTAGGAAAAGGTAGCTTTAAGGAGTTTCTCAAAAAGGAGGAGTGGTGCAAAGAGACTTAGGGGAAGAAATTTCAGAGCTTATGACCTAGGAAGCATATCTACCAATGGAGGCGTGAAGAAATCTGGGAAGCTCAAGAAGTCAGAATTGGAGAAGTGCCAAAATTGAGGTTAGAGAGACAGGGATGCATGAGGCCATTTATTTATTTAGCAAATCCAGTGAGTAGTCTGTAAAAAGGGGACACTCCTCTCAAGTGCTTAGCAGGTTTGTACTAAGGCTCCAGGAGTGGGGGTGCCTGAATAGAGGCCTTGGCCTGTCCTGAACCTGTTTAACCAGGATTGCTATTGCCGTGGTAATTCAAAGCCTGCCAATTAATAGGTTGGATTTGTCAGTAGGAACTGGTTAGTGACTTCCCATTTCTTTCTCCAAAGGATATCTGCTGATAGATCTCACTCAGGAAGGTGCCTCAGATAGGGTGCTGAGATGGAAGGAAAGCAGTAGGTGCGTTTAACTGGTCGTCATGGGACTGGTGAGGTGCAGCATGGATGTTTCAAACCACTCGAGTGTTTTCATCCATGAATGGATGTGTCAGGGAGTGATGTTTGTGGGGGCAGGAAGCCAGAGGTCAGGTGTTGAACCAAGGTTCCAGTTATGATGCACAATGAACATAAAGTACTCAATGGAATGCAACAATCAGTTGTCTACAAGGTGCACAGTATGATAGATAGATTGGTCTGAGTGTTGTGGCAGCAGTGATTCACATCAAGTTTGCTTGGTAGATTAGTTTTCGCTATGCACTTCTCCCTTGCCCAGGGTGGACTCAAATATCTGTTGCAAAGGAGTGCTACAGCAACTGTCACGACCTAGGTTGGAACCACTCCTGACAGCTTTAGGAGCAGGCCGGTGTGCCGCACTGTATTGTGGGAAACTGTGGCCATGAGGTATAGATACAAAACTATTTTCAAACGTGGGGCCATTTGAAAACCTTCCAACTGGGAACCATTTTGAGCCAGGTGCCAGTTTGTAACTAGAGGGTAGAAATTTAAGATCAGCACAAAAAAAAGTGCGGGTTAGGAAAATGAGCTGAAATGGAGGGGGCTGTTAAGGGTTGGAAATCCCTACGGGAATGAATAGGCAAAACAGAATCCATTTACAGATTTTAGAAAGAAAGCAGACTTGCTTTTATATAGCATCTTCCACAATATCAGGTCATCAAGGCATTTTACATCCAATTTGAAGTATACTATCATAATGTAGGGAAAATGGCAGCCAATTTGCACACAGCAAGGTCCCGCAAAAAGCAATGTGATAAAATGATCAGATGATCTGCTTTATTCACTAACATGGTTGAAAGATAAATATTGGCACAACACTGAGGAAGCTTTTCTGGCCTTTAACACTGCCATGGGATCAGAGAACACAGAAAGGGCCCTCTGTTTAATGTCTGATGCAGAGCTCTTTCAGGGAGTACATGACGAATTCCTTCTGTACAGTAAAAGTTTAGTGTTCTACTTGCGTAAATTTGACAAGTCTGCAATTCAAACCAAGTTATTCCAGAAAGAAAATTCCTCTGATATAACATGCTAAGCAGCGCGCAACTAAAACAAGTAACTGGATCATTATGAATTCAGAGTCCACCAAAAACAAGTGTTCTTCCATTATCCATAAAGGTTAAAAGCTTAAGGAGAAAGGAAGGTCAGCCAGCACATTGTTCTGCACAGCTTGCTGTGCTCTATCCCAGCTACCAAAGAGACAGAGGCAAGGAGACTTCCACCCTACTGAAGGGCTCTTTGAAAGGTCACCACCTGTTACACTGACCCCAAACAAAATACTTTAAGCAAACAATTGCCTATGCTACTTCTGCTAATTGGAGGCACTGCAGGAAATGTGAACAAAACAATGGCAACATTCTCAGACTATACAAGAGATTTGTAGACTGTAGAACTAATCATGGAAGAGTACAGATGATGTTCCCATCATTCCAACCACATCCCAGTGTGTGGTGTAACTGTGATCATTCCTAAACCTTGCAGAGGTTTTTTTTTGGGGGGGGGGGGGGAGAAAAGAGGGGGAAACAGAAGAGGGATGCTTGAAGAAAGACGAACAGAAACAAAGGAGGGATAGATTGTATAGAAAGCCCACAGTCAGTTCAGCATGCTCTCCCTCGTCCTGCCTCACTGGCAACCATGCACCCAACTCCCCGTCCCCAAAACTCTCATGGTCCAGACACCAAGATAAGTGGGGGTAAATTCATCAGCGTCAGACTGGAAGGTCCCAGTGAAGGGAAGGCAGTGGGGAAATCCCTCCAATGGATACAGTAGACCCATAAAAGAGCACACCCCCATCCCTTGCCAGACACCAGTCTGTACAGCTAAAGCTACCAGACTACCCATACGAGTCTCCTGCTGCCATGGTTGGGGCAGCATGATGCCCTCAAGTGGCCACTTTAGGGACTCAATAGAACCAAAAGGCAGGTAGGCCACCCAACACTGCCACTGCCTGTATAAAATTTAACACAAAATCAGGGACATGCAGGTCAGGGTAAGCAGAGGAAGGATTTTATGAGCTTGCTTCCCCTACCCTGCCTTCAAATTCGCCCTGGAGAGAGAGAGAGCAGGGACGAGAGAAAAAAAAAGATAAAAACTGAAATAAAAGGAGGGAGTTTACAAGCCTCATAACGTAGGGTTCTCTCCATTAAAAGATGAAAAAAATTTGCTCCAGCAGATCAAGATTTATACAGATACAAACATGAGACACTCAGTATACAGCCTTGGCCAATGATATGATTTTTTGTTTCTGCGGATGACTGCTCTTCGTTTTCATAATGCTATTGTAAACTTTGCACAGAATTGTGATAGGGAAGGAAAGCTTGAATCTAGTTATCTGGAATTGATATAGTGAAGGACATTTTAATAAGATACAACACATCCTCAATTACCATGGGGCAGTTGAGGGAAAGAGAAAAGAGCAAGAGTTTGGGACAAGATGTTAGAAGAATCTCAGAATTAGAAGAACAACGCTAGGGTTTGTATAGCAGAGTCCTCAATTATTTTGTCAATGCACAAAAGAACATTTCATCTTATTGTGAACACATATTGCTTCAGCTCAAAAGTACTCATGATTTTGATCGATGATCTATTCAAAGCCAAAATAAAACTTGTGCATCGACTTTTGACTTCTAGTTTTTAAAAAAATTGTATGGAGAGAATCAAACTAGTGACATTACTTCAGACAAGAGGTAATTGCACCATGTCACATGACAGTTACCAATAGTACAGTTTTATTCCAATTTAGGAAGCCTCCTGCAATTCATACAAGAGAGTTCCATCACTTCATTCCTTTGTCCAATGAGTTGCTCTAAAAGTGTCAGTCTGCCTCAAGTTAACAGCACACTCATCTCAACTTAAAAAGGTCACAAGTTCAGGACCTACTCCATCTAGAGACCAGAATGCATTATGAAGCTGACACCACTGCAGTCTTGGGGAGTGCTGCACTGACTGACTGAAGTGCTGGATTTCGAATGAAACATTAAATCAAGACTCTGTTTGCTGTTCAGACAGCTGTATTTACAAAACCAAAAAGAAAAATACTTTTTGGAAATCTGAAATAAAAACAGAAAATTGTGGAAATACTCAGCAAGTCTGGCTGTTAGTCTCTCCACAGATAATAAGTTACTGCTTCATTTCAAGGACCTCTCTTCAATACTGCTTCTATGTATAGTGCAGCTTTAACATAGTAAAAAAGTTACCCAAGGCATTTACAAGAGTCTATAATCAGACAAAATTTGACAAGCGACGTAAGGGCATAGTTGCACAGATGGCCAAAAGCTTGGTCAGAGAGCTACGTTTTAAAGGAACCCCATGAAGAAAAGTGGGGAGGTTTAGGGATTCAAAAGCCTAGGGCCTTTGCAGCTGAAGGTACTGCCACCAATGATGGAGTGGTGAATCAGGAATGCACAAGAGGCCAAGATTGTTGGAGCAGAGATATTTCAGGGTGGGGCTGGAAGAGAAAAGCTTGTTTGGACATGGCAGCAAAGTTTTGCACGACTAGGCTTAGGAAGGTGGAAAATGGGAGCTCAACCAAGATTGCATTGGACTAGTCATGTTTACAGTAATAAAGGCATGGATGAGGATTTCAGCAGCAGATAAACAGAGACAGGGAAAAAAGATAGAATTGGGCAGTCTTGGTGTTGGCACAGATTATATTGTCGGAAGCTCAAATACAAAATCAAGTTGCCAAAAGTCTGGTTCAGCCTCAGACATTTGCCAGGGAGAAGGATAGAGTTGATAACCAAGGAAGAGTTTGCAGCAGGAACGAAAGCCAATGGCTTCTGGCATTCCAACATTTAGTTGGGGTATTTCTTTTCCATTGCTGGAAGTCACCCAAGAAGTCTGACAATTGAAGGAGTGAAACACCAGAGGCGACAACGATCTGGATGTGCATGTGGAAACTGACACTAAAGCAAAAATTGCAGTTGTTTAAAATCTGAAGAGAGAAAATGCTGGAAATACGCTGCATCTGTGATTCATTCAACTGGTCATTCATCTAATTTTCTGTCTGTGGGAGCTTGCAATGTATAAATTAGTCAAGCAGCATTCTGGGATGCTTTGAAGACTGAAATGGTGCAATGTAACTGCAAGCTATTTTTAAAATTATTTAAATGCAGGGCAAGCTCAAATACGCAGCAAGAAAGGGGCACACGTTGCAACGATCACCCAGTACAAACAATGAAATGGAGCATGCTGTGAAGCATTATTTTACTTCCAAGATCATCATATGCAAAGGCACTAAAGAAGCTAGTGTTGTTCTCCTCAAGAGTAGAGAACATTAGGATAAATTTATTAGGTGTTCATAATTATGAGGGATTTTGATAGCATAGGTAGGAAATTTGCACTGGCGGGTAACTGGAGGCTGCAGATTTATGATAATCAGCAAAAAGTATAGAGTCACAATTATTTAGAATGCCTTGTTTGAAGAGCAGTGGAAGCAGAATGAATAGTAACTTACAACAGGGGAATTGGATACATAACTGAAAAGGAAAAAAAATGGAGAAGTTGAGGAGGGAAAGTGTTGTTGATGGGAGGAGTGGGACTAATTATACATTTCTTTCAAAGAATTGGTGTAAGCACAATGGACTAATCGTTCTGTGCTGTATGATACGATGATCACTAATCTTCAAAGACAAACCTTAAAAGAAAGATACCATAGCAATTCCACAATCCCCTATCCCCACCCACCACCAAATTCTTGGTTCAGAACGGTCAGTAAACACTTTTCAAAAGGGCCCAATTGAGGTAAACTCAGCATATGTTATCTTTCAGCATGATGGACGCGAGCTAATGGTCCAAAAGTAATTCCAATTTTCTTTCAAACAATGGACAAGTCCCATCTTTAGCCAGAGCATTCCAAGCTGCAGGGACAAAAAAAGGACGAGAGAGAGAGAAGGACGCAAGTTTAAAAAAAAAAAGTACCTTGTGAAAGAGAAGAGAAAAACTTCGATGTCCTTCAATACAAGGGACCAAGTGATCTCCCAAGACCTGTCAGCGACATTTTAGTTAACGCATGCTGCAGGTCACATACAGCCTCAGTCATTCATATTGTAGAAGCAGAACACTGCTGAAATCAGTCATGGCCAATTGGAACAGTTTAAATGAAGGTCAACAATGGAGTAGCTGATCTAATGTAGCATTTGGTTAACCAATCAAAATTTGTTTTTATTTAACTCAAGTGCAGTGTCATTAATGTGAAGTGTGAAGATCGTGTACAATAGTGTAATTAATATGGATTTAATAAGTGTGCATGATTTCCACCCCCCCACCCATCCAGCCAACACATTGGGTAAACAAGTTGGCAATTGTAACCACAATGTTAGGTTTCGAAATTTCCTCGAACCGGCCTCAAGAGTTCTTTGAGGAAGTGTATCCCAAATTTGCACTCTTGGTAAACAAAAGTTTTCCTTCTGAATGGTCCAGCTCCAATTTTATTTTTAAAAAGGTCATGTCCCCTTTTCCAGGACTCCCTAGTTCCTCTTTTCTAAATCACCCTACAACAACCAAATTAGATAACTCCGTAATCTTCCATACTCAAAAGGAACACAAGTTGTGGGTGTGTGTGTGTGTGTAGCACTTTGAAACTTAACCCTCTGAGCCCCAGGTATCAAGTCAAGCTGCACCTCACCCACCACGCCGCCCCCACCCCCCCCCCCTTAAATAAAGGGCGAATATTCCTTTTGGTCTTTTGAAGTTGAAATAAAATAAATTGGGCTCAATCTAGCATTGAATGAATGGGTGTCTGATATGGATGATAATGACATTAATGAGAAATGGGTACATAACAAGCTAGTAACAGTTCAGCTGGAGAGGAGCCTGAACCAGAAGTGACAGAGAAGACAAGATCACTACTTTCATCCAACAGACAAGTAATACCTTCACAATGCTCCTCAGGTCTTGGACGTAGGTCCGCTCAGTTTCTAGGATTTCCTGCACGACCCGATCCACATAAAGCAGCTTGGGGCTTGCAGATGCTGCCCCTGGTGACGTTGCACGATTCTTGTAGGAGCCTCTGGAGTCAACCCTCTTGATTCCACTTGCTCCAAGCCTTTTCTCGCTAACCTCTCCGGAATGCATACATGGTGGTTTACTCCTTGCACACTCCTCTGTGCTGGGCAAGTTCCCAGTTGGAATCAGCTCCAACCGGATGGCGCCAGCCTCTTTCTCCTGGCCGGCGAGGCCTAAGTGGCTATTGGAGACCAGAGTCATACCACTGCTTAAGGAGCAATGGCTGTCCCGAGAGGAGGCAGAGGATGACGTGGAACTGTAGCTGACTGGGCGATCACGGTCAGATGAATCCATGCTCCTCATTCCACCATACCGTCTATCTCTGTGCAGGAAGCCAACAGGAGCAGTCAAGGTTGCTCTATGGGAGAGAGTCTCTCGAACAGGTGGTAGGACATCTGGAAGCACATGATACTCATCTGTAAAAGGAAAGCAAATAAAATGAAAGACTGCAGTTTGGGGAGTAACTAAGTCAATTCTAATTGGTCAGACATTTTTAAAAATCAAATTTTGTACATTTGTTCCTAAAGTTTAAAATGAGTTTTTAAGAGTCACAAATAGATTGATGCTAGCCTACAACCATTCCAATATAACTAGGATTTTGCGTGGTATGTGGCCAGAGCAATTCTACAGATTATTGGTAAAAGAACCAGAGGGGAGAAGAGGCCATCTTAAAACAAAAGCTTGTGATTATGAAGGGAATTGGATACGTATTTGAAATGGAGGCCATGGAAAAGATCTGGGAGTAGGACTAATTGGATAACTTTCAAAAGAGACAGCACAGGTATGATGGGCCAAATGGCCACCTTCTATACTGCAAGATTCTACAATTCTCCACCTGGGCTCAACCCTGCAAACACTACACCTGTCTTGTAGTGTTCCCTATATCTGTTCGAGTACAGCAGAGTTTCTCTGTGGTATGGGGAGAGTCAGGGTGTGAAACAGTCTCAGCAAATATTCTGAGTTAGTCTATTTTCTTACATTGGAACATTCAGCAAGTACACACTTTTTTTTTTTAAAAAAGAGCATTTCTTCCACTCTCAGAAGAGTTTGACTCCGTGATGGAGTATGGTTAACCCCTCAGTAGTTAATCTCTGTTCCCATCATTCACTTTGATGGTCAACACTGGAGCAGCACGGTGGCAGTGATTAGCACTGCAGCCTCACAGCACCAGGGACCTCGGTTCGATTCCTGCTTGGGTCACTGTGTGGAGTTTGCACGTTCTCACCGCGTCTGCGTGGGTTTCCTCGATGTGCTCCGGTTTTCTCCCACATTCAGAAAGATGTGCTGGTTCGGTGCATTGACCCGAACAGACGCCGGACTGTGGCGACTAGGGGAATTTCACGGTAACTTCATGACAGTGTTAATGTAAGACTTACTTGTGACTAATAAATAAACACTACTTTTATTCTTGACCTGCAGCAGGCCTCATGGCCATACTGAACTTCATACATTTTGGTCAAGGGATAATTAGCTCATTTCAGTGTCTTTCTTGGTGGTGTGAACCCAGATAGCAAAATGCCAGCAGCTTAATCAACTGTCTGGGTCCTCAAGCCAATCCAGAATTCTGCCAGTTTGCAAGAGTAGTCATCGGATGCAGTCAGGAAACCTGGGCTATCTTCAACATGCGCAGCACACGCTCCCAAATTGTAAAACCATATTTTGCAAGGGAGGCAATAGTGTCCCAGCCACTAAAGATTAGCCAGATGCAACTTAGAATGATGCATTGCTCAATGTTACAACACAAGAACAGGCCATTCAGCCTAAAAGATTCAGACTGGTGTTCATGCTGCACATCCTTCTAGTCCATTCTCCCTCATCAGTTTATCAAGTTTCTCTTTAAATGCATCAAAGTTATTTGCCTCAGCTGTTCAATATACACCACCTTGTCACACTCTGGGTGAACAGGTTTCTCCTGATTTCCTCATTGCATTTATTAATTTATATTTACCTTATATTTATGAACCCTAGTTTTGGTCTTCTCACAAAAGTGGATCGTCATTTATCTGTAGGAAGGGCATTCCCTCAGTTCACGTTGGGGGGGGGTGGGGGGGGGTTTAAAATCGCAGGTCAGGGCGTCCTTTAGAAACATTTCTTCTGCAGAGTGCTGCAAAATGTGGCAAGAGCAGCCAGCTGTGCATCATGCAAGCTATTCGCCCGTTTTGTTGTCTCAGCCAGCATTGAGCAAATAATGAAAATTCTAGCCTTGGAAGAAGGATTTGAATGTGTTGGAAGCAATTTAGAGAAGGTTTACCAGGCTAATACCTGGAATGGATGGCTGTCTTATGAGGCAAAGGTTGGACAGGCTAGGCTTGAGAAAAGAAAGAGGCAACTTGATTGAAACAAGCAAGATTCTGAGGGATCTTGACAGGGTGAACGTGGAGAAGATGCTTCCTCTTGTGGGAGTCTAGAACTAGAGCTTAGTGTATAAAAATAAGGGATCATCCATTTAAATGGAGATAATGCAAACTCAGAGGGCAGGAGTCTTTGGAACTCTTCCTGAAAAAAATGATGAAAGCAGAGTCTTTGTTTATTTTTAAGGCAGAGGTGGATAGATTCTTAAGCAAGGTGACGATGGGGGCGGGGGGGGGGGGGGGGGGGATGGTATTAGATCAGCAATGATTTATTAAATGGTGGAGCAGTCCCATGGGGCTCAATGGCACCTACTCCTGTTCCATATTCGTATTCCTGCAAACTTCTGATGTAATCCTTGTCCCTCTATTTTAACCAATATTGTTAGATGGGTGCGCCTCATAACTCTCGTTTCTCCGAAGTTGCAAACACTGTCCTAAACAGTATTGTCTTTCCCTACACACTTTCCAACAGTACATCCGGTTATGATTGCTCCCCATGATTCAGCAGCAGGACTGAACTTCTTTCCTGGGAGCCGGACAGGCTAGAGGGCATACTTGAAGTTAGTTGACCCAATTGCATTTCTGGTTTTTGTATCAGTTTGTTAACAGAAATTGTACTGATTGTATTAAACCTCTAAATCTCATTGGTCTGCATGTCTCATCTACAGTGAATTAAAGTAGTCTATGATCAGAACAAATTTTTCTTCATCTTGTGTTAACACACTCCACTTTAGTTGCCATTTAAGGACTACACCAGTCTAAAACCTAGAGATCCACTGTTACATTCCCAAGTCCTCTAGCTGTTACTAACGCTCCAACTCTTAAGGGAGCATCAGACCCAGATTATATGCAATTTCTTTTAAATTCATTCCTGGGATGCGGGCATCACCCGCTGGGCCAGCATTTTATTGTCCATCCCCAATTACCAATGAACTGACCAGCTTGCTAAATAATTTCAGAGGGCATTTAAGAGTCAACCACATTGCTATGGGTCTGAAGTTGCACATAGACCAGGTTTGCTTCCTTAAAAGGACATTAGTATATCCCAGAACTCAGCTAGATTATAGGTAGACATCATGGGCTATAAACCAACAGGATCCATACAACCTCCATGTCAAATGGAGGCAGGCAGACAAACACAAACAACTTTTGGGATTGTTGTTGGTGTAGACTTGATGGGCCAAATGGCCTCCTTCTGCACTGTAGGGTTTCTACAAGGTTTACAATTGGGAGGGGGGGGGGGGGGGGGAGAGAGAGGTAATTATGATGTGATTAGGCAAGAATTAGGGGACATTTTGGGAACAGAAACTGTCAGAGAAAGGAACTAATGAAAAGTGGAACTTTTTCAAGGAACAAATACTGGATGTCCTTGATAGGTATGTCCCTGTCAGGCAGGGAGGAAATGGTCGAGTGAGGGAACCATGGTTCACGAAAGAGATGGAATGTCTTGTGAAAAGGAAGAGGGAAGCTTACGTAGGGATGAGGAAACAAGGTTCAGATGGCTCGATTGAGGGTTACAAGTTAGCAAGGAATGAGCTGAAAAAGGGGCTTAGGAGAGCTAGGAGGGGACACGAGAAGTCCTTGGCGGGTCGGATCAAGGAAAACCCCAAGGCTTTTTACTCTTATGTGAGGAATAAAAGAATGACCAGGGTGAGGTTAGGGCCGGTCAAGGACAGTAGTGGGAACTTGTGTATGGAGTCAGTAGAGATAGGCGAGGTGATGAATGAATACTTTTCTTCAGTGTTCACCAAGGAGAGGGGCCATGTTTTTGAGGAAGAGAAGGTGTTACAGGCTAATAGGCTTGAGGAAATAGATGTTCGGAGGGAGGATGTCCTGGCAGTTTTGAATAAACTGAAGGTCGATAAGTCCCCTGGGCCTGATGAAATGTATCCTAGGATTCTTTGGGAGGCAAGGGATGAGATTGCAGAGCCTTTGGCTTTGATCTTTGGGTCCTCGCTGTCCACGGGGATGGTGCCAGAGGACTGGAGAATGGCGAATGTTGTTCCCCTGTTTAAGAAAGGGAATAGAAATGACCCTGGTAATTATAGACCGGTTAGTCTTACTTCGGTGGTTGGTAAATTGATGGAAAAGGTCCTTAGAGATGGGATTTATGACCATTTAGAAAGATGCGGATTAATCCAGGATAGTCAGCACGGATTTGTGAAGGGCAAGTCGTGCCTCACAAATTTGATAGAATTTTTTGAGGAGGTAACTAAGTGTGTTGATGAAGGTAGGGCAGTTGATGTCATATACATGGATTTTAGTAAGGCGTTTGATAAGGTCCCCCATGGTCGGCTTATGATGAAAGTGAGGAGGTGTGGGATAGAGGGAAAGTTGGCCGATTGGATAGGTAACTGGCTGTCTGATCGAAGACAGAGGGTGGTGGTCGATGGAAAATTTTCGGATTGGAGGCAGGTTGCTAGCGGAGTGCCACAGGGATCAGTGCTTGGTCCTCTGCTCTTTGTGATTTTTATTAATGACTTAGAGGAGGGGGCTGAAGGGTAGATCAGTAAATTTGCTGATGACACCAAGATTGGTGGAGTAGTGGATGAGGTGGAGGGCTGTTGTAGGCTGCAAAGAGACATAGATAGGATGCAAAGCTGGGCTGAAAAATGGCAAATGGAGTTTAACCCTGATAAATGTGAGGTGATTCATTTTGGTAGGACGAATTTAAATGTGGATTACAGGGTCAAAGGTAGGGTTCTGAAGACTGTGGAGGAACAGAGAGATCTTGGGATTCATATCCACAGATCTCTAAAGGTTGCCAGTCAAGTGGATAGAGCTGTGAAGAAGGCCTATAGTGTGTTAGCTTTTATTAACAGGGGGTTGGAGTTTAAGAACATGGGGTTATGCTGCAACTGTACAGGACCTTGGTGAGACCACATTTGGAATATTGTGTGCAGTTCTGGTCACCTCACTATAAGAAGGATGTGGAAGCGCTGGAAAGAGTGCAGAGGAGATTTACCAGGATGCTGCCTGGTTTGGAGGGTAGGTCTTATGAGGAAAGGTTGAGGGAGCTAGGGCTGTTCTCTCTGGAGCGGAGGAGGCTGAGGGAAGACTTAATAGAGGTTTATAAAATGATGAAGGGGATAGATAGAGTGAACGTTCAAAGACTATTTCCTCGGGTGGATGGAGCTATTACAAGGGGGCATAACTATAGGGTTCGTGGTGGGAGATACAGGAAGGATATCAGAGGTAGGTTCTTTACGCAGAGAGTGGTTGGGGTGTGGAATGGACTGCCTGCAGTGATAGTGGAGTCAGACACTTTAGGAACATTGAAGCGGTTATTGGATAGGCACATGGAGCACACCAGGATGACAGGGAGTGGGATAGCTTGATCTTGGTTTCAGATAAAGCTCGGCACAACATCGTGGGCCGAAGGGCCTGTTCTGTGCTGTACTGTTCTATGTTCTATGTTCTATGATTCTATGACATCCCAGTGTCTCACTCAATTGAGAGCAAAATGTTTGCTAAATCTGATGAATCACTATCCTATAAACCGATTACACAGCAGGAAATAAAAAAAAGACTTATTTTTAAACAGCTGAGAGCGCAGTGTCACTCCGCAAACTCCTCTTCAGGTCAGTACCTGTGTAGGGGAGCTCTAAAATAACCCCGCAATGCAGAGACGAATGCAACACTGCAGTGCAGTTCCAGCTGAGTTCAAGGTACAACAGATAGAAGGTCGACTTCAACAGCAGACAGATATTTTCTGATGGAATAATTTGTTGTTTATTGCTTACAAGAATTGCAGAGAGGTGCCTTTCATCTTGCCCACCAATGATCTGCACAATTACGATAATTCAGAACTAAAGCCAAGGTTCTCCCACCCTTCCTCAGCTCCACTTGTGTTCATATCCTTAAAGACTTGCTTTTATTCCACAACTTTTGTGACCTCAGGAATCCCAAGTTACTGTTGTGGTGAATGTAACCAGGAATGTGATAATAAACAAAATAATCTGTTTTTGTGTTTACTGAGAAATAGCTACTGGCCAGGACACCAGAGAGTACTCCCCGTTGTCGTTCTTCAAAAAATACTCCTCAACCCAGAGATAGATGGGCTTGGCTTAACCTCCCAAGAAACTGCACTCCCTCAGTGCTGCACTAGAGTGCAAGACTAGACTTTACATTAAACATGTTGAAATGCATTTGGACCCCATAACCATCTGACTCAGAGGTAAGAGTACCACAATTGAGCCAAGGATGTCACTATAGGTACCAATTTTCTATACAACTGCTGCTTCTTTATATCAGGAGGGCATCATGGAAATGGTTGATTGTATCTTTAGTAAAAACGGTGCGCTTTTCAAAAAAAGGTAATTGTTGCAGGTCTTGGCGTTAAGCGTGCAAACGACTTGCTCAATGGTAACTAATAGATTTTTCAGTTACGCATACAACACAAAGGTTGCCTTCAATTGAAGCAAGGAGGATCAGAAGCAGATAATTCAATGGCCTGTTAGAATCCCTACATTCCAAAACCCAACTGCAAGCTTTGGGCAAGGGGTAGAAATCTCAAACAAAAAGGTGATCTTCTTCAGAATGCTGAGCACAGCCCTGACGAAACACCAGAGATTGGATTGCATGCCCCAGGACGAGCACCTGCTCCCTCATTTCAATGCTTTTTCCCTTTCATCAAGAACTCTTTCACCTGTCAGGTGATCCAAGGACTGCTCAGTTATATTCTCAGTCGTGCGCTCAGCTAGAAGGCCTCACTGCATTTGTTTTTATTGCAGCAACATTGTTAACTGATTGAGGAGATCACGAGGCTGGTTTTCTCCCCTCCACCTTGCTGTAATAAATTGGTTTTTAAGGAAGTATGAACAGAGATTCCTTCACTTTCCAGAATGTAAGTGAAGAGAAACTGAATGAACATTAACAATTAGTAAAGAATCAAGGGAGATGGCAGAATTTATTTTTAAAACTGCACAGTTATAGAACAAAGAAAATTACAGCAGAGGAACAGGCCCTTCGGCCCTGCAAGCCTGCACTGACCATGCAGCCCGACTGAACTAAAACCCCCTACCCTTCCAGTGACCATATCCCTCTATTCCCATCCTATTCATGTATTTGTTTAGACGCCCCTTAAAAGTCACTAACGTTAACTTATGGGCTGAATGGCCTCCTTCTGCACTTTAGGGTTTCTATGAATTTATGATTGCTGGGAGTACATTCCCAGAAAGGGTGGTTGAAGCCAATTCATTAGCAACTTTCAAAGAGGAAAAAAGGGGATCGAGAAAGAGGAAAACTTTGCAGGGTTAGGAGGAAAGATCAGCAGGGATTGCAACTGATAGGATATCTTTTTCAAAGAGCTGGTATGGGCATGATGGGCTGAATGGCTCCTGATGTATGATTCAGTCTGCTAAGATGTACTCAACCACAGAACTACTGCAAGAGCATGACAATAGGATACATTCACTATTGAGCTGCTCAGCTTAGCCTATCAACCACTAGGAGGCCTGTTATGTTTGGTATCACTTCAGTGAGTACAGCTAGTCACTGCGGTCATTAAGCTGGCATACTCACCTCGGACTCCAGTCACTGCAGAAACCTCGCTCTCAAAAATACACAACTTTAAAAAAAAACGAATAAAATCTTAATCATCAGTGGCCATTAATTGACTGGAGATCACTCTTTCTCGCTTATTCCTCATGATGCTTTCAATCAACCATCTGAGCCATAAGCAGTCTGCTCTGATTGGCTCCCAAACAAAAAACCCATCATTGGATCTGGGGGCTTTGTTCAGCAGTCGGCAGGACATCAGGCTGGCTTCAAGTAGTGATGCAGCCGTTGCCATGGCGACACTGCTGCAGTGGTCAGATGTTGCTTGGGATGGGACAGAGGGTCACAGTGCAGAGTTGCTTAGATCTGCTGTAGAACTCTGTGCGCAATAAGAGCAACCGCTTTCAGCTCTGCAATTACTGAGTGAATTAAATCAGGAGGCTCCTCTCCCCTGACATTGTCAGAAAAGAAAGCTTTTTAAAAAACTATTAGCCATTTTGTTTACAAGTGTGGCAGGGAGAGCCAATTTCAAGTTTTATACTAGGCTGGAGGGCAAGGGGGATCACGTCTTTTCAAATCATGTGGGTAGGCAACAAGGAAGAGGGACCTGTGCCAGAAATTTGCACTTGCCCTCCGCCACGTGCCCCCCCCCCCCCTCCCTCCTCGACATTCCACTTTAGTTTTGGGGAGGGCGAGGTAGAGGAGAATGTGGAAATAGATTTCAACTCCTGTGCGTATTGCCTCACTGCACCTGTACTACTTCGTGATCTCAAGTGATAACATTTGCAAGCCAATTGATATGATCAATCTCACATGTCAAAACTAAGCACAGGAGTCAACAGATAAATACTGACACTTGTCAGTCAGGACATTAATACCTGACTGACTTCCCATTCTAATACATCACAGGCCAACAACAATCTATATTTCCCAAGAAAAAAAAGCATATTACTGCAGATGCTGGAACGAAAACAAAATCAGAAAATGCTGGAAAATCTCACCAGATCTGACAGTATCTGTGGAGAGAGAACAGAGCTAACGTTGCGAGTCTGGATGATCCTTCATCATAGTACTGACGAAGAGTCATCCAGGTTTGAAACATTAACCTATATTTCTTGTTTGTTACCATTTCCAGAGCCAGTGAGCAAAAAAAAGTAAGACAAATTTCAAGTGTTACCTAGCTGTTATGGCGATACAGTTATCCCAGCATCCACTGCAGGTGTGAAATCACTCCATTAGCACAGTAGATCCTATTGTTTTAACGGGGCTTTTTTAACCACTGTGAATGCTGGGTTCTCTTTACAAAGATCAAAAGGCAAAGAAAAACAAATTGTTCAATGTCCCAACCACTTCAAGGAGGCATAATCAAATAAAGTGGTGGCACAAAGTAGTAAAAATGATTTCGAATCACCGTTACAGATCTGGTTTCAAGGTGACCCAAGGTTGGGAAATAAATATTCCAGCGTACATAATATTTTGGAAAGAAAGCCAAAAGAGGAGGGGTAGCCCAGTTAGGAAAGGACAACATGAGGACATTAGTGAGAAAGGATCTGGGCTCAGAAGATAAGAAAACAAGAAATAGGAGCAGGAGGCCATTCAGCCCACTGCCATTTAATGGGATGATGGCTGATCTTCCACGTCATCAAGTAGAGTCAGTATGGCTGGAGCTTAGGAATAGCAAGAATCAGAAAACACTGGTTGGAGTAGTTTGTAGACCCGCCCACAAGAGTTGGGCAGATTAATCAAGAAATTATCGGATCTTGTAACAAAAGGAAATGTAATAATTGTGGAAGACTTTAATCTTCATATACACTGGAACAATCAAATTGGCAAGGATGGTCTAGAAGACGCAGCTATAGAATGTTTTTTGTGGTAGCTCCTGGAGTGGAACAGACTAGGGAAAACGCTATTTTTAGATCTAGTATTGTATAATGAAGCAGGGTTAATTAGTCACGGTAAAAGACCCAAGAGTGATCAAAGTACAATTGAATTCCATGTTAAGTTTGAACGTGACATACTCCAATCCTTAAATTTAAAGTCAATTACATAGGTATGAGGAGTGAGCCGGCCAAGGTTGATTGGATAAATAGACCAAAAAACAAGAACGAACACAGTGGGAAACATTTAAAGAAACACAATGTTCAAAAAGATCGATCCATTCATGGCTCTCTCAGGAAGAGCAAGTCTGAGAATTGGGGATGTTTCAGAAGTCAAAGGGCTACTAAAAAGTTGATGAAAAGGGATAAAATAGAACAGACAAATCCCGAGGACCTGACAGGCTACATCCGAGGCTTCTAAAGTAAATATAACTGCAAAGACAGTGATAGAGTTTATTCCCTTTAGATGCTTCCCACAGACCAATTCAATCCTGTTCATGTGATCCCCGTGTTTGTGAAAATTATAACACATATTTAAGAATCCGTGTGCCATTCTTCCAATGATTGCCATTACACCATCTGTGTCCTGGAAAGAAGTCAGCCTGTCACTCATATTTACTGAGAACTAACTACCCACTAAGCCAGGGCTGACATCTAATGGGACACCTTCCAAAGTGTTTACAGGCCACCACAAAGTATGGCCAAAGAGAGGACATAAATCCCATCAAATCAACTCACTGTGACAACAACAAACAGAAGACCCTCACCCAGCCATTCTTTAAGTTTTTTCAGACTTGTCTTTAAATGTTCATTTAGGTCATGCAAATTTAAGTTCCCTCCCACTCCTTAAAATGCATTTCCAGCATCTCACAGCCAATGCTCGAAAACTGTTATGGAGCCAGGCCAAGGCACTCATGTCAACCATTTGGTCCAATCATGAATCAAAGATGCAACATAGGTACAAGTATAGTTTAGGGTGGCACTGTGGCTAGCACTGCTGCCTCAACACCAGCAATCCAGGTTTGATTCCCGGCTTGGATCACTGTCTGTGTGGAGTCTGCACATTCTCCGTGTTTCCTGCCACAGTCTGAAAGACATGCTGGCTAGATGCATTGCCCATGCTAAATTCTCCCTCAGTGTACCCGAACAGGTGCCAGAGTGGGCAACTAGGAGATTTTCAGTCACCTCATTGCACTGTTAATGCAAGTGTACCTGTGACACTAATAAATAAACTTAAGCTTTTGAGACATCAGCATATAATTTGAACCACCAGCCATCAGTAGAGAGGCAACTAATGATCACAGGTCCCACAACAAATCATTTGCTAGCAACAGGTCCCAAGTGTCCAACTTGAATGGTATTGATAGTTTGTCAGGAATGGTTTTTCAAGCTTAGCATGCTGAAACCACCACAGGCATTTAGTATCATCTGGCACAAAATGGTTAAGGCAGAGGTGGGGATAGAAAAAAGTGCGCTTATTTAAATGTTGGTAACTTCCTGCTTACATTTGTCCTGGTAGCCCTCCAATTTACAAGTTGGGGTTACTGGGTGAACATCTTGCCCAGTGCCATCTTTTCCTCCCAGTCACCAAGGTTGTGACTTCTGCAGCTGTCAATCTGGGCACTTCCTTGGGCAATATGAACTGAACTAATCAGCAGACAATAATCAAAAATAAAGAAAATCTCTCCAATTGAATGAAAATTGAGAGAGCAGGTGGAAAGGACAAGCCTTTCTCCCCACTGTAGGGGGCGTGAAGAGGGGAAAGGGCCCCCAACAGGAGATATAAACTGAGTTAACAGAAAAAGGTTGAAACCCAACTTAGAAACCATCTATAATGAGAACATTGACTCCTAGAAACATGGCAACCAAAGATTAAAGTTCCCATCAAAAAGACCATAGAGTTATTTTTAATGTTCACATTTAAGGCAAACAGCTTACAACACATCCTGATTGTCTGTCTTTATGTCAGACTGATTGCTTGTACAGTTTGTCGATTACTCCAGATAGAAATTGCTCCTTTAAACCACAGATGTCACACAGACGCACAAAAATAAGCCTCCTAAAATCCAGCCCCTTTGCATCATACCTCTTAATCATTCAACCATGCAACAAGCCATTCATCTGCTGGATAATAAACCTAAAATAAGGGGCAATTATTCAGGGTGGGTGCAAGCCCAAGGCAGCTGCTGGCCCTTGCCAGCTCACTGCAAACCTTTAAAAGGAACAGATTAGCGATCACATTCATCCACTCAAAACAGAATGATTTTAAAAAGCGCAATACAAACACACACACACACGACGACTGCTTACCCTGTGGGCTGGTCTCCCTGCAATGTTTTAAGAATGTATCCTTTAGACTTCAAGATTTGCTTTGTGATTCCAGTTCAATAGCACATCTTCAGCTTTCACTCCAAAAAAAAAACAAAAACCCTTCATGGAGTCTCCTTATCCAGTGCAGTAACTCTCAGCAGCTGAAGCTGGAGAGAGAGTTTTCTTCAGCTGGGTCTGTGCGGTAAAGGTGTACGTCACGATGTGCAGCAGTGCTCAACGCAGTCCTCACCCACAGTCGACCTGTAGCTAACTATTGCCACCGGTCAGAAGATTAACGATCAGCCAAGAGCCATCAGCCACATTTTAAATTTAGGCAGGAGGTTCCAGTTTTTGCTGATAACACAAGGTGGCAGTTTGCCAGCACTGCAGGCAACATTTCTATTCAGGACACATTTCTCCACAAGAGCATTTAAAGAGCCCTTAACATCCAAACGATCTCTCCCTCTGCTATCTGCACCAGTTTAAGCGGGCACCAAATATAAAGAGATAAAGCTAGTGTGCCCAGAAATTTTATCATTTGAAGTACCATCCTTGGAGGCTCAGATATTAGCTGTGGCTCAGCTGATAACACTCTTGCCCTAGTCAGAAGCTAGCAGGACTAAATCCCACTTCAGAGACAAATGCTCCAATGCAGTACTGAGGGAGTGTTGCACTGTTGGAGGTGCCATCTTTGGGGTGAGATAATAAACCAAGGCCCCTTCTGCACACTGAACATGGTCACAAAAGATCCTGTGGCAGTATATGGAAAAGTAAGGAAGCTCTCACGTCTTGACCAACATTTATGACTCAACATCACCACAAACATTCGATTTGATCACTTCATCTTAGTGTACGTGGGTGCTTGTGTCGAAATTGTCTGCCTGTTTCCAACACTGGCAGCAAAACACTTCTGGCGTTATGAAAGGCACTATTGAAATGCAAATCTTATTTTTCTCTTTTGAGCTGATGGTATGAAGTTGCAAAGTTGTACAAAAGTGGTGACAACTTTCCAGTTACTTCAAATGGGGCCAATGTGGCAACACTATGTCCACAATTCTCAAAATTGGAAGATGGGAGGAAAGGAGATGCATAGATTACAAACAAAGAGGTTAGCCAGGACCATGCTATCCAACCTGCCAGCTGGCCATGTCTAGCTTGGAGTGAGCAAGTAAGCTCACCAGTTCTGCAGCTGAAGTAGGAAGTGGGAGTCAAATAGGGGAATAAATAGAGGTGGTTGTAGTTGTACCCTTTAGTGTTCCCTTGGAGCGTGAAGCAGAGGAGGAATTCAGACTGACAACTGTCCAAATGAACACATCTTCCATCCTTATCCCAGTTGATAGTGTTTAGCCTTGTATGATACAAAAGATTAGTGGGCTCCCAAGACACAAAATGGTTAGGGGGCACCTGCACCATTATCCACCAGATGTCAACCCAGAATTCAGAGTTGGATCTTTGGCCTCCACTTGCTGAGACCACCTAGACTGGCTTTTGTCAGGAAAACAAAAGGTGGTTTTAAAGGGTATTTGTATCATTCAAATTAGAAATAAGGTATAGTTTAAAGTGGGTTTAATTTAGTGTTTCTGTACAAGATAAACCTACAGCTAG
Source organism: Mustelus asterias (assembly GCF_964213995.1). NCBI lineage: Eukaryota > Metazoa > Chordata > Chondrichthyes > Carcharhiniformes > Triakidae > Mustelus > Mustelus asterias. The sequence continues at coordinate 85,963,235 of NC_135815.1, read as the reverse complement.
ATTCAGGTTAGGCAAGAATGTGTGGGGGTTTTGTTTCAACTTAAAACTGTGCTTAGAGAAGTTACAGCATGAAGAGTAACTAAAAGCTGGCAGATGCATGAATTCATTGCTTAGCAACCAAGGGCTCTTTTAAAAAGGTAGGAAGGTCTTTTGAGTTTAGTTTTTAGTTGGATATTGCAGTTAGAGATAGGTAGTGAGAGAGAAGGCAGCTCTGCTGGAAGCAGTTGGATTAGAAGGCTAGAGAGGGGGAACATCTCAGCTTTGCTAGAAGACAAGCCATACCATGGAGTAATAGTTAAGAAAACAAGTGCAGGGATCTAATGAGCAGCTAGTTAAAGCAACTAGAGAAATTGAGGTAGTCTGAATTTAAAGGAACAAAAAGAGGAACTGCCTTTAGGAACAGGGTATTCATAGAATCCCGACAGTACAGAAGGAGGCCATTTGACCCATCAAGCCTGCACTGACGACAATCCCACCCAGGCCCTATCCCCGTAATCCCATGCATTTATCCTGCAAATCCCCAACACCAAGGGGCAATTTACCATGACAAAAATCAACCTAACCTGCACATCTTTGGACTTTGGGAGGAAACCCACGCAGACACAGGGAGAATGTGCCAACATTCTGTGCAAGACAGTGACCCGAGCCTGGATTTGAACCCAGGTCCCTGGAGCTGTGAGGCAACAATGCTAACTACTATGCCACCCTCAACTGTTGATGTTTTCTGAAAAAGAAAATGTACAAGCTATGGCCTTTTGAGCCAGGGTTGCATTCTGAGATTTTCCTGTCCCATTATCAACTGGAATCATAACACTTTTGAACCCTACACTTCTGATTCACTGGGAGCCATTCCCCGAGTCAGACTCAAAACTCACTCCAAGGAGAACAGAAAGAGAAGAAAATACAGGAAGAAGAAAAAAGGTGCGAGGGTAGCTGTTGTCATTCCTAGATCCCAGTCATGGAAACTACAGCAGGAGGCTTCACCATTATAGACGGTTACAATTATCTTCTGACAAGACTCTTTCAAAACACAATTTTAGAATGCAAATGTCACAATTCACACTGGATTTTCACAACTATATACACACATACTGAAAACCATTCTACATTCAACCCCCAGTTCACAATTAAATAATTAAGCTTCACACCAGCTGTTACGCATAATGCATTCCATACACTTCACAACCCTTCTCAAACTGTGGAATTACTAATAAAAACCAGAAACTCATTAAAATAGTAAGACCGAAATGAAGCTAGACTGGTGGTTTGAGGTACTGGAGGGGAAAAGATGGTCAGAGTATATGCACAGAGATTATGTATTCAGGTAGGGAGGAAAGCAAGGGGTGGTATTCAAGGATGAGTGCTCAGGTGCTAACTTGCACTGACTAACTATGCAAAAGAAATCCGAAAAAGGTGGAAGGGAATTGATCCTTAGGATTGAGAATTCAGGACCAAATGTGATAGAGTAGGGGACTGGATTAAAACTGAAGATGCAGCAAGTTTCTTATGCATTTGACCCTGCATCAAGTCAGTGTGGGTTGTATGTGCTGCATTGACTATCTCAAATTCCAGACTAGAACATCTTAAAGATGGGGGTAGCTCTATGGCCCCATACCAATGGGACTGGTGGTGTGGGGTGCAGAGAAACAACAGTCACAAAATGGCTTCCTTTTTTAAAATAAAGTTCCCATGGTATTTAAAACCACATGAAAATATCTTCCACTGACTTTCAGGCACTCCAGTTTATCAGTTCCCTTGCTCCAGGGTCTTGTGCAGTCCACACCTGGCCATTTATCAAAAGCTCAGAATAAACTGGTTTGAGAGAACATTTTTATTTCATTTACTGACCTAGATAGTGAGTGATTTTTTAAAAATGAGAACTGCTAAAAATAAAACCCTTTCACATCTCCCTCCTCACCAGACCCCATTTCTATCTACCCAACTCTTCACAATCCATTTTCAAACACAGCTAAGGGCAAGTCAATGATTTTTCACTTATGAAAAGTATTTACAATTATGAAACAGGGAATAACCAGGGCATGATTAGAATGTACTGTCCCTACATTAATAAAATTTAACAGAACTGAGGGGGTCCATATAATTATGAAAAGACTGAACAGGCTCGGGATCTTTTCAGTAGAAAGGTGACTTGATTGAGGAATTTAAAATTGAGGGCACTAATAGTAGATATAGGAAAGACGTTTCACTTGTGGGGGAGTCCATAACTAGGATATAGTTACTGATAAATTCAATAGGGAATGCAGAAGAAAAATGGCAACAAAACTCTATTTTGCTTTGGTCCAAAGGCGATGGGGCCTTGGCACATGCATTGTTAAACTCATGCACTCATGCAAGTACACACTGGGGATTCTATAGCCATCATTATTGCCAGATGGGAGGAGCATGGAATGGGCCTGATGGATCTCCCAGAATACAGTCCAGTACACAGTTGACCTTACTGGAATGGACAGGAGTGTACCAAAATTTGTATCATTGTGCTGACCAAAGGGAGGTTGGAATGCGCCTGCTTCATTGTTCACCAGCATCCATCCTCTGCATGTGTGGTGGTATTATTATGCACGAAGCAATGAAGGAAACGGGTGCGGCTGGAGAGAGAGAGCATGAGAAGCAGTGATGGAATCTGCTCAGTGACGGAATCTGCTCAGTGACACTAACTTTGGGTTCCACCAGGGCCATTGAGCTCTTTACAGCCTTGGCTGAACCATGGACAAAAGAGCTGAAAGAGGCAAGACGTTCAGGCTTGGGATAATAGCTGGCAAGTAACATTCATGTCAAAGTACCAGACAATGACCATCTCCGACAAGCGAAAATCCAACAATCTTCCCATGACATTACCATTGCAGAATCCCCAGCTATCACCATCCTGGGTGGCTGCCATTGACCAGAAACTGAACTAGCCATATAAATACGGTGGCTACAAGAGCAGGTCCAAGTCTACGAATTCTGCAGAGTCACTCACCTCCTGACTCCCAAAATCCTGCCCACATCTAGAAGGCACAAGTCAGGAGTGCAATGCTATTCCAATTGCCCAGGCGGCTGCAGCTTTAACAAGAAGCTCAACACCCTCCAGGACGAAAGCAGCCTACTTGATCAGCACCCCATCCATCACCTTCAACATCCATTCCCACCACCACCAACATAGAGTGGCAGTAATGTACGCACCATTTACCAGATGCACTGCTGCAACTCACCAAGGCTTTGTTGACAACACATCCCAAACCCACAACCTCTACCATCCAGAAGGACAAGGGCAGCAGATGCATGGGAACAAAGTTTACATTGACCAAGTTTAGAGGTGGGAAGGGAAGCCATAATAGAAACACAAATTCATCCCCAAGTGGTTTTTAAAACAAAACAGGTCAGAGTCTTGCAATGCTTTACAAAAGGGACCATTTAGAGCTCTAAATAAATCCAACCATTTCCTTCCAGTCTCCTAATAGGGCAGAAACTTCAAGTGTGTTTTAACCCCACATCCCTTGATATTCTCACCAATAAAAATTTTTTTTTAATCTGTTTAATGGACCTCCAACATCAGCTTTTTGAGGATAAAAATTCCAATTGTCCACTGCCTGTGTTTGAAGTGCTCCTGACATCAGCCACTGCTCAATTCTAAATTTTAAGGTTAAAGCTCCCCCACCCTGCCCCATCCCATTCTGGATTCTACCAGAGACATGGAGAGGATCATTTAGGACAAGGAACTCAAATATTTCCACATCTTTGCCCAGGATCAAAAAAAAAATCACATCCAACCGCATAGTCCGAAATGTACATCAGCGAAAATCAGCAGGAACCAGAAACTGCCCCAGGGACTTTGTGGTCTAATTTGTGACTGCAGAAAGTTCTTGGTGCAACAAAGAACAATTACTTCACTGTAGAGAGAGCAAGAGTGAGAATGAGGCCCAAAAGTTACACTGTTCTTAGTGGGCATTTTGAGAATGACGTGGAGATGTCGGCGTTGGACTGGGGTAAACACAGTAAGAAGTCTCACAACACCAGGTTAAAGTCCAATAGCTTTATTTGGTAGCAAAAGCCACTAGCTTTCGAAGCGCTGCCCCTTCGTCAGCTAAGTGGGAGTTCTGTTCACAAATAGGGCATATAAAGACAAACTCAAAAGTTTGTGTCTTTATATGCCCTGTTTGGGAACAGAGCTCCCACTTACCTGACAAAGGGTCAGTGCTCCGAAAGCTAGTGGCCTTTGCTACCAAATAAACCTGTTGCACTTTAACATGGTGTCGTGAGACTTCTTACCATTTTGAGAATACCATAGCTAGAGGCTGCTTGGCCAATGCTAGACAGCAAAAAAGAAAAATCAAAAAACACTGGAGAAAAACTGGGAGCTTTTATTGTATCGTTTTAATCTTCTTAAATCCCTTGATTGCAAGACAGTTGTTCACTTTCATTTTACTCAAGTTAATCTCAGCTATTTATCTTGGATAGCTGCAGTCCCTTGGGGCTTGCTTACTTTTCACAAATCGATCCTTCCTCTTCAAGGTGGGGTGCTAAGATCAAAAGTCTTAAAGGGGAAAAATTGAAGTATACAGTTACAAGTTCAGTCACCAAAAAGTAAATATTCAAAACATTATTTTGATGTTGGAATAGGCGGCCCAGTTCTACGGAGTGAAAATCTGGATCCTTCATCCCACAAAAAGTTGTGAATGCAAAATTTCAAGACTTGAGATTGATATATTTTTGCTGGATAACTGCATCAAGGGTTACTGGTTTAATGGACTAGAGATAGAGATCACCAGTTTGAGGGAGTGAATAGCTTCAACAACTTGCATTTGGATAGCACCTTTAAATGTAAAAAGCATCCCTAGGCACCCCTAAGTTCAGTAACTTTCTAGCACAGATACAGCTGGTACATGTGATTATTGAACAGGAAGGGGATCTTTTCCATTGTGGTGACTGTGCATGTCTACAATAGGATAGGAAGCATGGTGACCAAGATTTGGCCAAATCTACATGTTTCTGTGCAGAGTTAAGGGATAGAAAATGGGGTTTAAAAAGTGCCTCATCAAACAAAGCACACAGTATTAGCAAGTCAGGGATGCAATTGGCTGTTCCCCGAACTAGTTTTTAAAAAGAGCAAAGTAATGGTACTATTTCGCACTTTCCTCCCCGATATTAATCCACATACAACTGTTTGTGGGGCTTTGTGGTGCACAAAATTTGGCTTCTGAATTTACTACAGACTGCAGCAACATTTCAAAAGTACTTGATTGCAGGATGCCTTGGGATGGTCTGAAAAGGCACCATAGAAATGCAAGAGTTTGAGGTGCAGCAAAAAAAAATCTGTTTATTATGAAAATGGAGGATTGCATTTAAGAACATAATAATTTCACCAGTAATGGAATGCGAGATTAAATGATGCAGAGTCATTCAAGAGAGCGTAGACTAAAAGAAGGTACTTAATTAGATGAGAAGCAATCTGAGCCAATTGCTGAATGGGAGTGACAGGAGTTTGGATTTGTGCATACAAGTTTAGGGAAGAACCAACTACTCTGGAGTGAGGCCAACATGATTTGATGTGTACATCCTTTGAAGTGAGATTACAGATGTTGAACAAGTTTAGACTACAGCCAACAGCAACACAACTACATCCACCAGGCCTTTGCCAATAAGGACTTGTGTTTTACATAGCACCTTGCACAACCTTGACGTTTCAACATAATTTACAGGCAATTACATACTTTTGAAGAAGTAGGTGTTCACATCAGCAATGTTGGAAATGGGTATCCTATTTGGACACAGCAAGGTCCCAAAGCCAAACAAAAATTAGATAGTCTTTCAATGATGTTGGCTGGTTGCAGGATAAATATTCAGAAAGTTCACCAGGGAAAACTTCCCTGCTGCTCTTTGAAATGATGCCATACAATCTTTCATGTCCATCCGAGAAATCAGGAAACATTCATCATCCATTTTGAAATAAGCTATGCAAAATATAAAAAGGCTAAAAATGGGCACTTGTTTTAATAAGATAAATACCTACCCAATGAAAATGTCTACTCCTGATTATTACATTTACTGTTCTGCATTTTCAAGCTGTGTATATTGCTTAATGTAGATGAACACAAACACAATTAAATAGTATTATTGGGGGGGGGGGCTGTCGCTTTGTCCAGCTTCTTAAAATCTATGCTAGAGTAGATTTAATGGCTCGTAACGACTAGAGGGAGTGCTGCACTGCTGGAGGTGCAATCTTTTAGGGTGTCTGTCCTCAAATTTGGGGCATAGAAGAGGTTGATGGTCAACATCTTTTCCCAAAGGTAGGGGAGTCTAAAACTTGAGGGCATAGGTTACGGTGAGAGGGGAGATACACAAGAGAGTGTCCAGAGGGGCAATTTTTTTCCAGAAGGTGGCGAGTGTCTGGAACAAGCTACAGAGGCAATAGTAGAGGCGGGTATAATTTTGTTTATTAAAAAGCATTTAGACAGTTATATGGGTATGGAGGAATATGGGCCAAATTCAGGCAATTAGGATTAGTTTAGCAGTAAAAACGGGGTGGCATGGACAGGTTGGGCTAAAGGGCCTGTTTCCATGCTGTAAACCTCTGACTCTAAATATCCTATGGAATTATTTTGAAACACGGTAGGGAGTTCTTTCCAATGGCTGGACAATGTTGACTGAGGGATAAACATCACTAACAGATAATCTAGTCACGATCACATTCTGGTTCAAGGGTTGCTGCCATTTGGGTGTAGTGTTTCCCTATATTGCAACAGTGATAACACATCAAAAGTATGTCTTGAAACACTTTTGTACTTGGAGGTGGTTTTTAAATGCACTTTTTATTTTTGCTCAACCTTCCTGTTCATCCCAGAAAGTGCAGGATTTTGGTGCCAAGAGCCTTCCAGTTCACCAAATGAACTCAGACTCACGTGTGAGCAGAGTGCATGAAACAATACATCAGTCTCATTGGGTTCTCAGAACACCAGAGAGGCCTCCCTTTTCTCTCTTCAAAAATAGTGCCATGGGATCTTGTCCACACACCCAGCCAAGAGATACCTCAAAGTCTAGTAGTGCTGAGGGTGTACTGCACTATGAGCTCCAGAACAGGGCTTGAACCAACATCCTTCTGACTCAGTGCAATCCACTAAACCACAGTGGGCACCCAAAAATAACAATGATTTATATTGAAATTAAATAGTCACCAATACTCTCAGGGCTATCGCACAATCATCCCATCAGCTAAAAATATCAACAGCCATTTGCTTTGTTCCCATGAACTGGTGAAATTCCACAGATTGAATCCCTGATCACAGCCAGCCTTATGGGTCAGCATAAACACAACAATCATTTCATGAATGGACCTTTGGGGATATCAGATGACAGTTAGTTTAGAGCGCTGCATAGTGTTGATGACGGCTTCTGTTGCAAGCTTGAACTTTGTGCCAGTTAGACAGAAGACAGAGCAATCAAAAAAAAAAGGCAAGGCAGATAGACAAATAATAAGCATTTTGGTGGCTTAAAAAAAATACAAACTGTGAAGCAAGGAGGGATGTCCCAAAGCTTTGGTCAGAGATGGAATTTGAGAAAACCTTTAAAAGGAGGTAGATATCTAGGGAGAAAATTACAAGAGCACAGGGCATTGTGCACAGTGGCTAAAGGCACAGCTGATAGTGGGATAAGAGTGGTCAGGGAGAATACACAAGAAACAACAAAAAGGTGGAAAGATGATCAGAGATCAACCATGTCTGTTGGTAGTGCTCTCACGTCAGTCAGAAAGGGTAGGTTTTGAGTTCCCACTGAGGCCCTATTTCAAGGCGACACCAGTACTGAGGGAATGTCAGTGTTAGAGATGCCCTCTTTTCCACATAAAAGATCCCATGATACTAATTCAAAGAGCAGCATAGTTTTCCTTTTATTGTTGTAGCCCTCAACTAATGTAGAAGTACAGATGATCTGGGCAGTACATTGGTTGTAAAAATCACTGCCAGGATTCCTACCTTACGACAGTGATTACTTCATGGATTGCAAAGCACTTTGGGATGTCCAAAGGCTGTGGAAGGCACAGTATAAATGCAAATATTTCTTTCTAAATCCAGGAAGGAGATCCACTGCTGATTTGGTCACGTTTCAAACAACGCAGCCAACCCTCATTGACTTTACAATTACAAAACACATGTCTGTCCATTATGAAATAGGATGTTACAATCCAGTTACAAGGTCACAGTAACACAGAATATAAAAGACTTGCAACCCAATGGGACAGGCGACCCAATTAACCACATCATTTCTTCAGATACTACATGTAGGACCGGGATCCATTAGTACAAGACACACCAAGCTTCTTGTTTAAAGCGAAGGATTGAAGAAGCAAAGATCGTTGAAGGAAGAAAGAGTACCGAGTCCTCAGTCCCTCCAACACACAGCACGCAGAATGAGATTTGTTAAAGATTAAATTTGGAGCACTGATCATAACTACAGCAAATGGAGAAAGGCAGAAAAAAAAAGAGGAGAAAGCTGACCAGATGCAAGAAGTTTTGGAGTGAGCAATCACCTATCAGGCACTGGGGAAGGGGGGTGGGGGGGGGGGGGGGAAGAAAGAGATGGTAAGCAACTGAATCTTGCAGAGCAAAGCATTTGCAAAGTTAACAAAAATTCAACTTTTTTGCCATTTATGAAGGGGATGCAGCTCAAGAGATTCATGTTAATATAGATGAAATTGACAAGAGGTCATAAAAATAAAAGTTTCTTCATAGAACTCAAATACTGATTCATATCAAACTTCCTTTCTGGGACCCTTTGTACTCCATATGTGACCAGCTTATCTTTTCTATACTCTCAATTCTTTTGAGAATAATTTGAAGTTCAGAGACCCAAAGATCATAAAAACAGGAAGACACCCATTTCAAAATATTTGTTCTCCCTCTCCCACCCCACTCAAACCACAACAGGAAACAAAGAATGTGAAGTACATGGGCAGTCCACTTGAAAAACTGCAGTAAAATCCCATCTCGATAAGCAAAGTTCACAGCTGTCAGGACCCTCCACACACAAACACACACTACTTCTGGGAATTGTCAATCCCATTATTTATATTGGAGTCAGGAAAAAACTTTAACGCAAGAAGTTACATTTAATCTTGTTGTACACTTTGCTAACCTCCAGTAAGAAACGAACAAAGGTAATGGTCCATAACTTCCTCAGAGTGGCAATTGGTGGTGTACTGCCACTCTGTGGCAACTTGAAAGCCCCCCATCTCGCCTGCCCATCCTGACCAGGCGAGATTGAAAAAGCAAAGCAAGTTAGTGGCTCCACTGGCAAAGTGCAATGGGAGATGAGCAAAGGACACGCCCCTTTTACAGCACTTGCTGCCATAAAGCAGCAGTGTTTAAAGCTCCCATTGAAAGGGAAGAGGCAAGTGAATGGGATGTGGGCGGCACGGTAGCACAGTGGTTAGCACTGCTGCTTCACAGCGCCAGGGTCCCGGGTTCGATTCCCGGCTCGGGTCACTGTGTGTGGAGTTTTCACATTCTTCTCGTGTCTGCGTGGGTTTCCTCCGGGTGCTCCGGTTTCCTCCCACAGTCCAAAGATGTGCGGGTTAGGTTGATTGGCCAGGTTAAAAAAATTGCCCCTTAGAGTCCTGGGATGCGTAGGTTAGAGGGATTAGCGGGTAAAATATGTGGGCCTGGGTGGGATTGTGGTCGGTGCAGACTCGATGGGCCGAATGGCCTCCTTCTGCACTGTAGGGTTTCTATGAGATATTGGCAGAGTGCAAGTGTACTGTGCAGGGCTTGGTCTGGGTGTTTAAAATAGTTGCTCTGAAATTAGAAGTGCTTTCTTCCCCCCTAACTCGGAGTAGCTATGAGTGCAAAACCATTTGAAGTTGGCAATTTAAAATGCTTTGTCAGATGGTTTCCAGCCCAATTGGTCATAAGGGCCAACTTCCCCTGAACAATTGCCAGGTGCACCTTATATGGGAACTTCCCAGAGGGATTCCCCAGCTCACCTTTTCACACCCCACCCCCCCCCCCGCCCCCGACTTTTCCAAAACTATTTCCTCAACCTCAAATCCATCTTCAATCTATTTATAATTCTGGTTATTTCTTCTCTCACTTTGAGAGAGGACTGGAAACCGTAACCGGCTTCTTGACATAGTTCACAAGCCTCTTCTATGCATTGAAGATAGTGGAGCGGAAGGGAAATGACCCAAACTTAGATCAGTATTCCCCCACACATTAAAAGTGCGACAATATCATTTACACTAACATACTTTGCTGCACATTTATATATAGGAGGATAAATTTATATCTAGGAGGATAAGAGATCAGTGGGTATCTCACTGCCATGCCTTAGTTCAAGAGGGAAATGAATAATCTTTCTGCAATAAATACTATGATTGTGGTGCTGTTTCCCTAATCAGGCCAATCAATTTCAATCATTAATCTACAACAGACCCAGACACGAGGCAGGGGAAAACCCTAGTGGAGGAAGACTTTTGGGAATCAAAGAACCATTTTTCCCAATGGAAGCACAAGAAAAATATGTCATTAAGCACCTTTGGCCTTTCACCTGTTTGTTCTGTTATGAGCAAGTTAGGAGGCAGCAACTGTTTGTTTCAAATAGGCAGAGTTTGAAATGTCAGGTGTTAACAAAGGAGAATAAAGATAAGGTTCCAGAGTTTTAAACAAAAAACTTTTACTATACAAATTTAGGGAGCTAGGGTGGAAGCTGAGAACCAGAACAAACCATGTTGTCATCTCTGGTTTGTTGCCGGTGCCACGTGCTAGCGAGTTGAGGAACAGGGAGAGAGTGCAGATAAACACATGGCTGCAGGGATGGTGTAGGAGGGAGGGTTTCAGTTACATGGATAATTGGAGCACATTCTGGGGAAGGTGGGACCTGTACAAACAGGATGGTTTGCACCTGAACCAAAGGGGCACCAATATCCTGGGAGGGAAATTTGCTACAGCTCTTCGGGGGTGGGGTTTAAAACTAATTTGTCAGGGGGATGGGAAAAGGAGCTGTAGTCCAGTAGCCAGTGTTGTGTAGTGAGGTACTGAGGAGGGTATTAAGGTCGCAGGAGTGTACCGGCAGACAGGAAGGTGGGTTGAAGTGTGTCTACTTCAATGCAAGGAGCATCCGGAATAAAGGAGGTGAACTTGGGGCGTGGATTGGTACTTGGGACTACGATGTTGTGGCCATTACGGAGACCTGGTTAGAACAGGGACAGGAATGGTTGTTGGAAGTTCCGGGGTATAGATGTTCCAATAAGAGTAGGGAAGGTGGTAAAAGAGGTGGAGGAGTAGCATTGTTAATCAAGGATAGTTTAACGGCTGCAGAAAGGCAGTTCGAGGGGGATCTGCCTACTGAGGTAATATGGGCTGAAGTTAGAAATAGGAAAGGAGCGGTCACATTGTTAGGAGTTTTCTATAGGTCCCCAAATAGTAATAGAGATGTGGAGGAAGAAATTGCAAAGCAGATTATGGATAGGTGTGGAGGTCACAGGGTAGTTATCATGGGTGACTTTAACTTTCCAAATATTGATTGGAACCTTTATAGGTCGAATAGTTCGGATGGGGCAGTTTTTGTACAGAGTGTGCAGGAGGGTTTCCTGACACAATATGTGGATAGGCCAACAAGAGGTGGGGCCACATTGGACTTGGTACTGGGTAATGAACCGGGCCAAGTGTTAGATTTGTTTGTGGGAGAGCACTTTGGAGATAGTGACCACAATTCGGTGTCTTTCATTATTGCAATGGAGAGGGATAGGGCCATACGGCAGGGCAAGGCTTATAATTGGGGGAGGGTAATTATGACGTGATTGGGCAGGAATTAGGGAGCATAAGATGGGAACAGAAACTGTCAGGGAAAAGACACAAATGAAAAGTGGAGCTTGTTCAAGGAACAAATACTGCAGGTCCTTGATAGGTATGTCCCTGTCAGGCTGGGAGGAAATGGCAGAGTGAGGGAACCATGGTTCACAAAAGACGTTGAATGTCTTGTCAGAAGGAGGAAGCGTATGTAAGGATGAGAAAACAAGGTTCAGCTGGGTTGCTTGAGGGGTACAAGGTAGCAAGGAATGAGCTAAAAACAAAAAGGGCTTAGGAGAGCTAAGAGGGGGCATGAGAAGTCCTTGGCGGGTCAGATCAAGGAAAACCCCAAGGCCTTTTACTCGTGAGAAATAAAAGAATGACCAGGGTGAGGTCAGGGCCGGTTAAGCACAGTGGTGAGAACTTGTGCATGGAGTCAGCAGAGATAGGAGAGGCGATGAATGAATACTTTTCTTCAGTGTTCACCAAGGAGAAGGGCCATGTTTTTGAGGATGTGAGAGAGATACAGGCTGATAGGCTGGAGGAGGTAGATGTTCTGAGGGAAGATGTATTAGCAATTTTGAAAAACCTGAGGGTCGATAAGTCCCCTGGGCTAGATGGGACATATCCTAGGATTCTTTGGGGGGCAAGGGATGAGATTGCAGAGCCTTTGGCTTTGATCTTTGGGTCCTCTGTCACGGGGATAGTGCCAGAGGACTGGAGAGAGGTGAATGTTGTTCCTCTGTTCAAGGAAATAGGAATGACCCTGGCAATTATAGGCAGCTTAATCCGGGATAGTCAACACGGATTCGTGAAGGGGAAGTCTTGCCTCAAATCTGATTGACTTATTTGAGGACGTACCCAAGTGTGTAGATGAAGGTAGAGCAGTTGATGTCGTATACGTGGATTTTAGTAAGACGTTTGATAAGGTTCTCCATGGTCGGCTCATGAAGAAAGTAAGGAGGTGTGGGATAGAGGGAAATTTGGCCGATTGGATAAGTAACTGGCTAACTCAGAAGACAGAGGGTGGTGGTGGATGGAAAATTTTCAGACTGGAGACCAGTTACCAGCGGTGTACCACAGGGATCACTGTTGGGTCCTCTGCTATTTGTGATTTTTATCAATGACTTGGAGGAGGGGGCTGAAGGGTGGGTCAGTAAATTTGCTGATGACACCAAGATTGGTGGAGTAGTGGATGAGGTGGAGGGCTGTTGTAGACTGCAAAGAGACATAGATAGGATGCAGAGCTGGGCCGAAAAATGTCAGATGGAGTTTAACCCTGATAAGTGTGAGGTGATTCATTTTGGGAGGACAAATTTAAATGTGGATTACAGGGTCAATGGCAGGGTTCTGAGGAATGTGGAGGAACAGAGAGATCTTGGGGTTCATATCCACAGATCTCTGAAGGTTGCCACTCAAGTGGATAGAGCTGTGAAGGCGGCCTATAGTGTATTAGCGTTTATTAACAGGGGGTTTGAGTTTAAGGGCCATGGGGTTATGCTGCAACTGTACAGGGCCTTGGTGAGACCACATTTGGAATATTGTGTGCAGTTCTGGTCACCTTACTATAAGGAGGACGTGGAAGCATTGGAAAGGGTGCAAAGGAGATTTACCAGGATGCTGCCTGGCTTTGAGGGTAGGTCTTATGAGGAAAGGTTGAGGGAGCTAGGGCTTTTCTCTTTATAGAGCGGAGGAGGATGAGAGGCGACTTAGAGGTTTATATGATGAGGGGGATAGATAGAGTGGACGTTCAGAGACTATTTCCTTGGATGGATGTAGCTGTCACTAGGGGGCATAACTATAAGGTTCATGGTGGAAGATATAGGAGGGATATACGAGGTAGGTTCTTTACTCAGAGTGGTTGGGGTGTGGAATGGACTGCCTGCTGTGATAGCGGAGTCGGACACTTTAGGAACTTTCAAGCGGTTATTGGATAGGCACATGGAGCACACCAGAATGATAGGGAGTGGGATAGATTGATCTTGGTTTCAGACAAAGCTCGGCACAACAGAGGGCTGAAGGGCCTGTATTGTACTGTTCTATGTTCTGAAGTAAAACAATTTACAATATCGGAGATAAATATGAAATCAACAGGTAAACTGTGATAGTCACATGAAGTAACCAGGACAGATCCCACAGGTTTGGCAACCTACCCAGGCATCAGTGACCACCGAGTCACAATAAAGGATATCAACTCTACACTTTCAGATCTAGCCTCAAAATACCTTCACAAGCCTCCAACTCTTTCACCGACCACTAGCTTCACTAATCTTGCACTGCCTCTGGGTTTCTCCAAATCCATCTCCCAGCTCCTCCAAGCTATAGAAAGACTCCTATGGTTTCTGAGCCCTAACTGCCTGGCATGGAACCAGTGACCTACTACCACCTTCTCAGCTCCCCAGGATCTGAAAGCCTGAACTGCCCATAGCCTGTTAACAATTCCCAGAGCTGCAAACAAAACCACGTCTAAACCGCAACCGACCACTTCTCCAGCAAAACAGATGAACTGAAACTCAAGAATCTTGAGCTGCACCCATCTCCATGATGACAGACTTAAAGGTTCAAGGAACACTTTTAAACTAGTTTAGTTCTGAATGAACAAAGAACAATACAGCACAGGAACAGGCCCTTCGGCCCTCCAAGCCTGCACCGATCATGTGTTCCAAACTTGACCATCCGTTTGTATCCCTCTATTCCCAGTCTGTTCATGTGGCTTAAATATAAGCCTTCATAAGTCTTAAATGATCCTAGCGTGTCTGCCTCAACCACTTTGCTTAGTTGTGCATTCCAGGCCCCCACCACCCTGTGTAAAATACGTCCCCCACATATCTGTATTGAACCTTGCCCCCCCCCCCCCCCCCCTTACCTTGAACTTGTGACCCCTTGTGTTTGTCATTTCTGACCTGGGAAAAAGCTGCCAACTGTTCACCCTATCTATGCCCTTCATAAATTTTATAAACTTCTATTAGGTTGCCCCTCAACCTCCATCTTTCCAGGGAGAACAACCCTAGTTTACTCAATCTCTCCTCATAGTTAATACCCTCCATACCAGGCAACATCCTGGTAAACCTTTTCTGCACTCTCTCCAAAGCCTCCACATCCTTCTGGTAGTGTGGCAACCAGAACTGGATGCAGTATTCCAAATGTGGCCTAACCAATGTTCTATATAACTGCAACATCATATGCCAACTTTTATACTCTATGCCCTGTCCAATAAAGGCAAGCATGCCACATGCCTTCTTCACCACCTTTTCCACCTGTGCTGCCACCTTTAAGGATGTGTCTATACTCCTGATGGTTCTGCCATTTATTGTATAGCTCCCCCCTGCATTAGATCTACCAAAATGCATCACTTCACATTTATCTGGATTAAATTCCATTTGCCATTTCTCCATCCAATGTTCCAGCCTATCTATATCCTGCTGTATTCTCTGACAATGTTCATCACTATCCGCAACTCCAGCAATCTTGGTGTCGTCCGCAAACTTACTAATCAGACCAGCTACATCGTCTTCCAAATCATTTATATATATCACAAACAGCAGAGGTCCCAGTACAGAGCCCTGCGAAACACCATAGTCACAGACCTCCAATCAGAAAAAGACCCCTCCACCGTTACCCTCTGTCTTCTATGGCCAAGCCAGTTCTGTACCCATCTAGCGAGTTCACCTTTGATCCCGTGAGATTTAACCTTTGCACCAGCCTGCCAGGAGGGACCTTGTCAAATGCTTTACTAAAATCCATGTAGACGACATCCACGGCCCTTCCCTTGTCAATCATTGTCACCTCCTCAAAAAACTCAACCAAATTTGTGAGGCATGACCTCCCTCTACAAAACCATGTTGTCTATCGCTAATGAGACTATTCAGTTCTAAATGTGTATAGATCCCATCTCTAAGAATCTTCTCCAACAATTTCCCTACCACAGACGTCAAGCTCACTGGCCTATAATTACCCGAGTTATCCTTGCTACCACATTTGCTACCCTCCAATCCTCTGGGACCTCACCTGTGTCCAATGAAGAAACAAAGATTTCTGTTAGAGGCCCAGCAATTTCATGTCTTGTCTCTCTCAGTAATCTAGGACAGAAGCCATCTGGCGCTGGGGATTTGTCTACCTTAATGCTTCCTAAAAGACCTAACACTTCCTCCCTTGTAATTGCGATTTGTGCACTTCTTTGCAAGCACTGCAGACTTCAGTTTTCCAGCTAAGTAAGGCCACCTGCTGTTTATGGCCCATTTCTTTTATTCTGGCTCTATTAAACAATGTGGGCAACCTAATGATCCATTATTTTCTTGTAGGTGTTCTGACAGCCTCTAAAGCTGAGCATTTTAGTTACCACACCTTTTACAATAACAATCTTCAGAAATATTAGCATGAACTAGATATTCATCACAATTCTAACAAGGTGGGAAATGCTAGATTACCTCTAACAAGAAAGAACAGCATGGATTTTAATGGACTGGAAGCATAACTACATGAAACTCTATATATTTGCAAATATGCACTCATTGAACTTCTGTGACACAAATTCATCATCAAAATGGAATCTCCAGCTAAAGGTTCTCCCACCTAGGCTTCAACAATGAAAAATACTTGAGTAATTATATCCTCCTGCCAGTGGTGGCACTGCAGTACCTCCAGTGTTGGCGAGGAGTCTACACAGGTAGTGCCATTTTGGATGTAGACATAGCAAATCGATAAAAGATACCAGAGACAATATGTTTAGTATATGAATTTACACAATTTCCATACTTCAGTTCTTAGAGAGTTTGGAATGTGGGATATCACACCAGGTGATTAAGAATGTACATGGTTCAAACCCAATGGGTGGCCTGATGCAATTTGTTAAATAACTCAAGTATCCCCAGATCTGGCAATGAATGAGATTAATTTTTTTAAAAAAAAATCTTGTTGGGAAAATAAGTCCTGAACAACCACCTCACCATCTCCAAGATGGAAGGAGAGGAGACACTCTACGTAAACAAATATTGACATTAGAAATGCTCCAAATGTGATCTGAATATTTTAATTTAAGAAGAAAACTAACAAACAAGACTTACCAAATGCATACAGAGTATCTCCTCAACCAATATAATTTCAAGCAGCACACTTGTACAGCCTCAACATGACCACAGGACACCTCAAGGACATACTTTCCAAAAAAAGTAGGAATTGCAGCAGCCAATTGGTGTGCAGCAAACTCACAAACAGCAACGTGATTATAACCAGATCATCCGTTTTTCAGCCCGGAAACACCTCTGCACTTCAAAATAATGCCATAGAAGCTTTTACATCCATCCAAGCAGACAGATGGGATCTTGATTTGACAGCACGCCCCCAACAAGTCAGCACTCCTTCAGTGCTGCACTGGAGTGTCAACGTTAATTTTTTCGTGAAGTGGGACTTCAATGCAGAACCATCATGACTCGGTTCTACCAACTGAGCCACAGCTGACACTTAAGGGATTACGAGTTGGATTGAAGGATATGCAAAGGATCAGCACAGATGTCAGGAAGAAGTAGGATGAATAGGGAGAGCAAGCGATTGGGGGGTGGAGATGTAAAGTAAAAGCCCAATCTCTCTTACTCCATCCCTTTCTAGGCTGAAGAGGTTGAATAGCATTGCAGACAGACAAATTTCTTCCTTAAAAATGCTATAAAATACCAGGTCTACCGGTGGTGAATTTAATGCATATCTAACATCACAAATACAACAATTTCTTGAAAGTTCTAGCCCAAAGTACCAAAAAAAAGTCTGCAGCTTTTCACGCCAAAAACATTTGCTCTTTCAGGAAGACCAAAATGTCTAAATATCCAAACCACAACCCGTTAAAAGCATACAGGAATGACTGACGCTTTACAAGCCTTCAAATAATGACAACTGGAAAGGAGGATAAAACACTTCTGGGTGTAAGAAGCGTTAGTGATGTTTTGTGAGGAGACGGAGCTGGAATACATTGTGCCCCCGAGGCTGCGTACGTCACTTTAACAACTATGTTGTGTGACCTGAACATTATGTTACTGCAGGAAATGATCCTTCACACCCAGGTTTGGACAGAGAGCTCAGCTTTTGAGACATTTCCTCAGGCAGTCCAAAGAGCTTTTTGTTTCGTTATGTGAACTTTATTCAAGTCGCAAAAAAAAAAAAAATCAGAAATGCTGGTTAATCAAGAACTGGTCTGGACTCCTGGTGAATGTACTGGAGGTCCACGAATAGCTACAAGAGTGAGGTGGTTGGTTGGACCCTTCAGTTGTAACACACTCTTCCACCACTCAATGTAGTCAAGCAGCCAGCGTGGCCAAAAGCAAATCACAGATTAAAATACAAATGGGAGGAAATTAAGCTTGATCTGATCCTAACTGGAGTATTGTATTTGGGTCCAAGTATGGCACCTCAGGAAGGATATACTGGCCTTCCACAAGAGTTCAGTGCAGTTTTTCCAGAATTATACCAAGGCTTAGAAGGGTTAAATTGAAGACAGGTTGCATAGACTAGGTTCGCATTTCCTGGAGGAAAGAAATAGAGGTTAATTTAATTAAGGCAGTTAAAGGCAGAAAATATTTTAGATAGATAATCAATCTCTGTAACCCATTTTCTTCAGTGGGGGAACATAGTCAGACTTGGAAAAATTGCTTCCCGATTTCCTTCCTAAAGGATAGTACATATCTGGCACTCCTCCTTCCTGCCCCCCACAACACTATCGACAAAATCCTGAGGGCTTATTGAAGATGTCAAGACTCAGAACAACATTGTTGTTGGGCAACACTCTCAAAAGGATATGGAAAAAGGCAGGTAAATAGAATTAAGATACAGATCACCTTTGATTAAATGGGTGAACACACTCAAGTGGCTGAATAGCCCACTCCTGTTCTTATATGGATTCTTCAAAAAACATAAAAGCCAAACCAAAACTCATGAATACTCCAGAACAACAACTTCAGGTACCTGGGTGAATGACAATAAATGGAGCTAAAGTCATTAAGGAGCAATTCACTATCCACTGATTGGAATCAGAGTGCGTGTGTGAACTGTGACTCAAGTCATTATGAACACAAAGAATTGTATTGTCACTTACCCAAGGGAACAGAGCCTGATCAACTGGAACCAAAGGTTCTCATGTGTGCAACATGCACATAGAACTAAAAGTGTATTAAGTTCAAAAGAAAATTCAGAGTACATACAAATCTTGGGAAGCTGCAAACCAAAAATGTTGTTCCTTGGCCAGAGGGGACCAAGGTTTTCCCAAAATACATTCAACCCAACCTAACAAACTGGTGCTGATTGCTCTCAACCTACTATACTGCTCCCAAGCACGAGATGATTCTTTGTATGCAATGAGCCTTGAAGGAATGACTTGAACCCTTTTCTTTAAGATTTTCTTGCTTCTTTACTCTCTGCTCCTATTAATAAAACCTTGGACACTGTAGGCTCTATTAGCCACTCTCTGTACACCCAGTCCGTCTGCTGCACCATAGGAAGCATTTTTTCTGGTTGTATCACAGCTTGGTATGGCTCCTGCTCGGTCCAACACTGCAAGGAACTACAAACTGTCGTGACCGAAGCCCAGTTCACCACTCAAACCAGCCTCCCATCCATTGACACTATCTGCACTTCCCGTTGCCTCGGCAAAGCAGCCAGCATAATCCAAGGACCCCACGCACCCCAGACATTCTCTCTTCCACCTTCTTCCGTTGGAAAAAGTTACGAAAGTCTGAGGTCATGTACTAACTGACTCAAGAACAGCTTCTTCTCTGCTGCCATCAGACTTTTGATTGGACCTACCTCGCATTAAGTTGATATTTCTTTACACCGTAGCTATGACTAACACTACATTCTGCATTCTCTCCTTTCTTTCTCTAGCTATGGTATGCTTTGTCTGTATAGTGTGCGAGAAACACCACTTTTCACTATAATAATACATTTAAAGAACATAAGAAATAGGAGCAGGAGTAGGCCATCTAGCCCCTCGAGCCTGCCCCGCCATTCAATAAGATCATGGCTGATCTGACGTGGATCAGTACCACTTACCCGCCTGATCCCCATAACCCTTAATTCCCTTACCGATCAGGAATCCATCCATCCGCGCTTTAAACATATTCAGCGAGGTAGCCTCCACCACCTCAGTGGGCAGAGAATTCCAGAGATTCACCACCCTCTGGGAGAAGAAGTTCCTCCTCAACTCTGTCCTAAACCGACCCCCCTTTATTTTGAGGCTGTGTCCTCTAGTTTTAACTTCCTTACTAAGTGGAAAGAATCTCTCCGCCTCCACCCTATCCAGCCCCCGCATTATCTTATAAGTCTCCATAAGATCCCCCCTCATCCTTCTAAACTCCAACGAGTACAAACCCAATCTCCTCAGCCTCTCCTCATAATCCAAACCCCTCATCTCCGGTATCAACCTGGTGAACCTTCTCTGCACTCCCTCCAATGCCAATATATCCTTCCTCATATAAGGGGACCAATACTGCACACAGTATTCCAGCTGCGGCCTCACCAATGCCCTGTACAGGTGCATCAAGACATCCCTGCTTTTATATTCTATCCCCTTCGCAATATAGGCCAACATCCCATTTGCCTTCTTGATCACCTGTTGTACCTGCAGACTGGGCTTTTGCGTCTCATGCACAAGGACCCCCAGGTCCCTTTGCACGGTAGCATGTTTTAATTTGTTTCCATTGAGATAGTAATCCCATTTGTTATTATTTCCTCCAAAGTGTATAACCTCGCATTTCTCAACGTTATACTCCATTTGCCATATCCTCGCCCACTCACTCAGCCTGTCCAAATCTCTCTGCAGATCTTCTCCGTCCTCCACACGATTCACTTTTCCACTTATCTTTGTGTCGTCTGCAAACTTCGTTACCCTACACTCCGTCCCCTCCTCCAGATCATCTATATAAATGGTAAATAGTTGCGGCCCGAGTACCGATCCCTGCGGCACGCCACTAGTTACCTTCCTCCAACCGGAAAAACACCCATTTATTCCGACTCTTTGCTTCCTGTCGGATAGCCAGTCCCCAATCCAGTTTAACACACTACCCCCAACTCCGTGTGCCCTAATCTTCTTCAGTAGCCTTTTATGGGGCACCTTATCAAACGCCTTTTGGAAATCCAAAAACACCGCATCCACCGGTTCTCCTCCATCAACCGCCCTAGTCACATCTTCATAAAAATCCAACATGTTCGTCAAGCACGACTTTCCCCTCATGAATCCATGCTGCGTCTGATTGATCGAACCATTTCTATCCAGATGCCCTGCTATCTCCTCTTTAATAATGGATTCCAGCATTTTCCCTACTACAGACGTTAAGCTGACCGGCCTATAGTTACCCGCCTTTTGTCTCCTTCCTTTTTTAAACAGCGGCGTAACATTAGCCGTTTTCCAATCAACCGGCACTACCCCAGAATGCAACGAGTTTTGATAAATAATCACTAACGCATCCACTATTACCTCTGACATTTCTTTCAATACCCTGGGATGCATTCCATCCGGACCCGGGGACTTATCCACCTTCAGTCCCATTAGTCTACCCAGCACTGCCTCTCTGGTAACATTAATTGTATTAAGTATTTCTCCTGCTGCCAACCCTCTATCGTTAATATTTGGCAAACTATTTGTGTCCTCCACCGTGAAGACCGACACAAAAAACTTATTTAAAGACTCAGCCATATCCTCATTTCCCACTATTAACTCCCCCCTCTCGTCCTCCAAGGGTCCAACATTCACTCTAGCCACTCTATTCCTTTTTATATATTTATAAAAACTTTTACTATCATTTTTTATATTAATTGCTAGCCTAGCTTCATAGTCTATCCTTCCTTTCTTTATCGCTTTCTTAGTCTCTCTTTGTTGTTTCTTAAATTTTTCCCAATCACTTGTTTCTCCACTATTTTTAGCCACTCTGTACGCAGCTGTTTTTATTTTAATACTCTCCTTTATTTCCTTCGTTATCCACGGCTGGTTCTCCCTTTTCTTACAATCCTTGTTTTTTGCTGGAATATATTTTTGCTGAGAACTGAAAAGGATCTCCTTAAAAATCCTCCACTGTTCCTCAGCTATCCTACCTGCCAGCCTGCTCTCCCAGTCTACCTTAGCCAATTCATCCCTCATCCTATCATATTTCCCTCTGTTCAAACAGAGGACACTGGTTTGGGACCAAACTTTCTCCTCTTCCATCTGAATCAGAAATTGGTCACTAGACCCAAGAGGGTCCTTCACAATAAGATCCTTAATTCTACCTACCTCGTTACACAATACCAGATCCAAAATAGCTCGTTCCCTCGTCGGTTCCGTAACATGCTGTTCAAGGAAACTATCCCGACAGCATTCTAAGAACTCTTCCTCCATTCCACCCTTACCGACTTGAGTCTGCCAGTCAATGTGCATGTTGAAGTCCCCCATGATTATTGCCGTTCCGTTTTTACACGCATCCCTTATCTGCTTGTTTATAGCCCTCCCTACCTCAACATTATTATTTGGGGGCCTATATACCACACCTACTAGTGTCTTTCTCCCTCTACTATTCCTCATCTCTACCCATAACGATTCCACGTTTTGTTTCTCAGAGCCTATGTCATCCCTCAGTACTACCCTGATATTATCTCTTATTAATAGCGCGACCCCACCACCTTTTCCTTCCCGTCTATTCTTCCTAAACGCCTGATACCCCTGGATATTCATCTCCCAGTCCTGGTCACCTTTCAGCCACGTTTCTGTAATGGCCACTAGATCGTACCCACTCGTGCTGATTTGCACCATCAACTCATTTACCTTGTTCCGAATGCTTCGTGCATTCAGGCAAAGTGTCCTTATTCCAGCTTTTATCTGGACCCGCTTTGATGAGTCGCGAACACCCTCTCCCTCTACTCCCTTATCTAAATTACCGCCTTCATTCACTTGCACCCTCTCCTCTACCATTAATTTTGTAATTCCCCTTACCCCTGCATCCTCCACCCCATCAATTAGTTCCTTGATCCTAGTCAACTCTTCTAGCTCCCCTCCCCCCAACCTATCTAGTTTAAATTCTCCCCAGTAACCTTAGCCAACCTACCGGCCAGGATATTGGTCCCCGTGTGATTCAAGTTCCACCCGTTTTTTGTATACAGATCACCCCTGCCCCTAAAGAGGTCCCAATGGTCCAGGAACCTGAATCCCTGCCCCCTGCACCAGTCCCTCAGCCACACATTCATCTTCCACCTCACTCCATTCCTGCCCTCACCTTCCCGTGGCACAGGCAGTAATCCTGAGATTACTACCTTTGCTTTCCTCTTTCTCAGCTGTCTCCCTAATTCCCTGTACTCCCTTTTCATGACCCCTTCTCCCTTCCTACCCACATCAGCGGTACCAATATGTACCGCTACCTCAGGCTCCTCTCCCTCCCACCTCAGGATTTCCGGGACGCGACTAGCGACATCCTGGATCCCGGCCCCAGGGAGGCAGACCACCATGCGAGAATCCCGCCTACCTCTGCAGAAACGCCTGTCTGTCCCCTTCACCATCGAGTCCCCGATTAATACCGCCTTCCTCCTCTTTTCCTTAGCCCTCTGAGTTACAGGGCTGGACTCCACTGCGGAGACACGGCCACTGCTGCTTCCCCCAGGCGGGCTGTCCCCCCCAGCAGTACTCAAGCAGGAGTACTTGTTGTGCAGGGGCAAATCCACTGGGGTGCTCTCAACCACCCTAGCCTTACCCTTCCTGGCCATCACCCACTTGGCCTCCTCCCGTTGCCCTGGTGTGACCACCTGATGATAGCTCTTGTCTATCACCTCCTCATTCTCCCTCATCAGCCTAAGATCCTCGAGCTGCAGTTCCAGCTCCCTAACACGGTCCCTCAGGAACCGCAGCTCGACACACCCCTCACAGATGTGGATGTCCGGGAGGCCAGATGCCTCCAGGACCTCCCACATCCTACACTGGGAACAACACACTGGTTTCACACTCATACTGGACACTTTATGTCAAGTAAGACAGTGAAAAGTTAATTTGACAATAATAAATCAAATCATTTATTTCATGTTCATCCTACGAAAATGAATCCGTTCAGATTTCTCCACATCGCCATGTCTGCACTAGCCTCCTTAGTTCACAATGCTAACAAGCATATCATCCATAAACTCAAGTGTTCAGTACACAAAAGTGTAAGTCATAAGCAAGGGTCATCCCCTCCAACCCCAGGCAAAGTCCACTACAAATCTGCGTCCAGTCTGAAAATATTATATGCTGGCTAGCAATCTCTTTTTATACTCTCTCTTTCCTTCTTTTAATTGCTTTTCCACCTCCCCTCAGTCTTAAATTCAGCCTGGTTCTCAATTGTGTTTTCTCCCTGACATTTGTCATAAGCACACTTCTTCCTTATCTTAATTTTTCTATTTTGTCATCCAGAGAGCTTTGTGCCTTAATACTCCCATTGTTCAGCTACCATGTTTCCTGCCAACCTTTGACTCCAATTTATTTGGCCCAGATCCATTTTACTCGACTGAAGTTGGCTTTCCCCCAGTTAATTATTATTGCTCTGTATTGTTCTTTCCTCTACTCAGTTTAAAACGTATGATGCAAAGGGACACCTGATCCACTTGGCCCAAGAACCAGGTTTAGCAGTGCCTCCTTTCTTGTTAGAATGAAAATGTAGAAGAATTTATTGAATGCAAACTCTTGCCTCACCTCTGCAATTTGAATAAATTAAAGTCCCCATTATAAATATGAAAGTTTTTGTACCTCTTCTTGCAAAATGTGTTCCTCTACATCCTCCTTGCTAGTTGGTGGCCTACAAGCAACATTGCACCATTTTTGTTCCTTAGTTCTAGCCAAATAGATTCCGTCCCATCTTGGATATACCCTTTTCTCCAGCACTGCAAGCTCTGCTTAAATCAATACTGTGGAGATGTGATTACTTGATTATTTGTAAGTATTCGCATTCCAACCATTATTCATGTAAATTGAGTCTGTGTCTTTATAAGCTCTGTTTGTGAACAGAATTCCCACTCACCTGAAGAAGGGGCTAAGAGCTCCGAAAGTTTGTGTGGCTTTTGCTACCAAATAAACCTGTTGGACTTTAACCTGGTGTTGTTAAACTTCTTACTAAATCAATACTACATCTCTCCCCCTTTTCTATCTTTCCTGAACACCTTGTATCCAGGAATATTTAACATCCAATCCTACCCTTTGAGCTAGGTCTGTTTTAACTACAACATAGTATTTTCACATGGTAATCTGCACCAGTTTTATTTACCTATTTCACATACATGCACAGTAACTCTGATCTCCCCTCTCAACTTACTATTCCTCATTCTAGTGCTCTCTCTCCCAGTATTCTGTGCACCTTGGTATTCCTCTGATTCTAAGTAGGAACGTCAGTTCCAGCTTTTATTAAATATACAATGTGAACAGTTCCCAGCTCTGGTTGGACATATTCCTGGAGGTTTCATCCTCTAAATGATTGCAATTTGGTAGCCAGTGTGGGTCAGAGAGCACAGCGGTGACGGGCGAATAGGACTTGGTGCAAGTTGGGATAGGATTAGATAGGGTGGATAGTGAGAGCCTTTTTCCTCGAATGGTGATAGAACATAAGAACTAGGAGCAGGAGTAGGCCATCTAGCCCCTCGAGCCTGCCCCGCCATTCAATAAGATCATGGCTGATCTGAAGTGAATCAGTTCCACTTACCCGCCTGCTCCCCATAACCCTTAATTCCCCTACCGATCAGAAATCCATCTATCCGTGACTTAAACATATTCAACGAGGTAGCCTCCACTACTTCAGTGGGCAGAGAATTCCAGAGATTCACCACCCTCTCAGAGAAGAAGTTCCTCCTCAACTCTGTCCTAAACTGACCCCCCTTTATTTTGAGGCTGTGCCCTCTAGTTCTGGTTTCCTTTCTAAGTGGAAAGAATCTCTCCACTTCTACCCTATTCAGCCCCTTCATTATCTTATATGCCTCCAAGATCACCCCTCAGCCTTCTAAACTCCAACGAGTACAAACCTAATCTGCTCAATCTCTCCTCATAATCTACACCCCTCATCTCCGGGATAGCTAGCACGAGGGGACATAGCTTTAAATTGAGGGGTGATAGATATAGGACAGATGTCAGAGGTAGGTTCTTCACTCAGAGAGTAGTAAGGGTGTGGAATGCCCTGCCTGCAGCAGTAGTGGACTCATCAACATTAAGGGCATTTAAATGGACATTGGATAAACATATGGATGATATTGGAATAGTGTAAGTTAGAAGGGCTTTAGATTGGTCTCACTGGTCGGCGCAACATTGAGGGCCGAAGGACCTGTACTGTGCTATAATGTTCTATGTTCTATGGGCAGCAGAGTTATGGATAATCCAGTTTGTTTCCATATTATGCGACCTCTGCTTCATAACTATGAATAGCGTGGTTTTAAAAGTAGTTAGCGTTTTATTACAGTAACGACACATGGAGACAGGCTCCCACTGTGACTATGGAACATGTTTACATTAAATCGACCAGCACCAAGCAGGGATTGTAAAAGTTAATGAGAAAAAAAACAGCCATGAAATTAGAGACAAATCAACAAAGATAAGAAACACATGTACTGTGCAGAACAACATCAGGAAGGGAGAAAGAATTTGAAAAATGAGTCAAAACAGATGTAATGGGATTGAAGTAACTTTCAAAAAGAAAGAGCACCTTCATAACCTCAGAACATGCCTCACAGCCAATTAAGTACTTGCAGTCACTAGGAAGGAATGGCAACAGCCATAAATATAGCAAGTTCCCACAACCAGAAGAGACCTCATGTCTGTGCTATGGGGTGAGGGATAAATGTTGGCCAAGACATGGGAGAAAATATCCCTGCTCTTCTTCCACATAGTGCCTTGGGATTTTTGACATCCACTAAGGGTGTAAATGGGCTCCCAGTTTAACATTTCATCTCAAAGGCAGCACTTCCAACAGTGCAGCACACCCTCAGTACCATGTAGAAGAGTTAGTCCAGATTACAGGCCCTTATCCCCGGAGTGTTAAACCTAGAACCTTCCGACTCAAGACTATACAGAAATGCTACCAGGCTGAGACAAGGCTGACTTGACTTTGCCCAGCAACTTGCCTTTTGTGGCCATTTTAAAAATAATCAAGGTTTATGCAGTTAGATCAAAATCTTTACGCATTTCTGAATGCTTCTAAGAATAGGGGCACTCCATTTGAATCAAATTTCAACTTCACACGCAAATTGACAATGTGCAACCTTCCCCTTTTTATCTGGACCTTCAGATTTTTTTTTAAAACCCTCCTCCACCTAGCAACCAGGAACAATATTGTTCCAGTTCAATAGTTTTGCAAACCAAGAAACTCAAAAATAGTAGGCAGGAAAGTGCGAGCTCACACTCGAACCCTTATCACAGGAAGTCCCAATTCTGGGTGGAGATGAACTTCAATGTTAAAATGTTTGAGCGTCTCAGCACAAAGGAAAAGGTTCAACAGCTCATCGGGGATGGCCCTCCCACGAGGACAGAGCTAATCAGATTTTGAGCTCATGTTTTCTCGTCTCTGGTGGCTGCTTTCAAAATTTCACTGATCAAGATACCACTCAAACAAAGGGAGCTGTCCTCAGTAACCATATGTTAGTGGTCCAATAATCTAGAGAACTAGCCCAAATTCCACTTTGCAGTTTAAGAATTAGTATTCAGTTTCTAATGGGTCAGAAATTGCTAAAGCAGCACATCCAAAAAGGACACAAATAGGATTCATCACCCCCCTACTTCAGTGTGCTTGCAATTGACATTAAGAAATCTGGGCCACATCATACCCATTGCATTACAGGAAAGCAGAACTAGAGTTAAATTAGAGACAGAATCAAAGACAAACGGAGTAAATCAGGGCACCAAGAAAAAAAAGGGACAAAAAAAAAGAGGATATTATAACAGCTGAGTTTGGGAACTGCAGTATTGGTCCTTGAGAAACTGAATTAATGGCAGGGTAAGCATGCCAAATATATACAAATATTTTTGAGCTGGGCAGGCTAGAGTAGGAGTCCTTTCATAGGACCTGCTGGAAGAAGAATGATCTGGTTTGCTTTCTAGCATCCTGAGTCACGTGGGATAAGCCTAATGGAGTCGTTGACTGATCATAACATTTAGTCACCATCAATTAGTCTATCCTGAAGATCACTAGTAAATCCCCATTGTTGGAGAACTTTACCATCGTCCCAAAGTTAACCCGCTTCCACCCTTCATCATCAAAAACTCGTAAACCGTATCCCAAAATGTTTATTTTCTCAAGGATCCAATTTGCATGTGTGTCAAAACAGATCTGGATCATGAAACATTGCCATCTGGCACCAAACAGGAATGTAGATGACAAGGCTGGCGTAATAACGCAGCCATGATGGATAAAACCAATTTTAAAACCTCTGGGAACAATTTACGATCTGTAGGATTGAGCATTACAACCTCATTGTTGTGTTTCTGGATGTTCCCTTTCTGGACCTCCGAGTGGCATATCAGAACCATAAATTACATCATCAACAGAGGCCTTATGACATGAAATAGGGAGATTAAATTGCATTAACTTGCAAGGCCAGGCTCACATCAAGAGTATGATTTTTTCTGATTTAAAGCTGAACAAGTCATCAAGCAATTTGCAGAGAATTAGATCTACTGACTTTACTTTGCCAAAATTGCTGCATTTAATTAATGAATAATGGTGAGTGCAATCATTCATTTTTTTCAGCAATTTCTAAGCCAATGTCTAGAAGTAGTTTTAAAACTAGTATCATGGAGCTAAGTTTAAAATCCATTCTTTCATATACCCTGACTGAGCATTGGAGAGAGTTTGTTTTTAAATACACTTCATTGCTTTACACAGATTTATAACTTTTATTTGGCAAGCAACATAAAACATAAGTTAAATTGGACCAGAAGTCTGTCAGCATTAAATGTAGAAAACACAATCCTACGGAAATTCAATTTCTCTTTCTAAACATAAGGAATGGTGCAGTGGTGTCATTTATTTGAAGGAGCAATATAGTTATTTATTTGAAAACTAACTTGTAGAGAGTTTGGCTTCAAAATAATATAAAATCATTCCTTGCATTTGAGAAACTAGGGGATTAAAGATCAACTTGAAGGGTAAGGCTGTTATACAAGTTTACTTGTCAAACCCTAACCCAGCAGATGCAATTCGATAACGCAGCACCTTGCATTGATAATGAAGTGATGGCTTGGGAATCAGATTTGGAAGAATGAAATGGGATAAGACAGTAGTCCTGGACAGGCCTTTGAGAATGACATATGCCTTTAATATGTGATCATCTTTCCAAGGAAAGAATCAACAAGTGGTTAGTAGAGGCATTGTTAATGCAATGGGATTGATTAGTTGGCCAACATTCATCCCTCACCCCATAGCGCTGACATATTGTCTCTTCTGGTTGTGGGAACTTGCTATATTTATGGCTGCTGCCATTCCTCCTTAGTGAATGCAAGTACTTAATTGGCTGAGAGACATTCATACCAAGAAGAATGCAATAGTGGAGGGTTCCTAATCCAGGACAACTTGGGGATCAACTGGTTTCTTTTCAATTGACCCAAGATTAATGCTCATTCAAAACATTATAACTGCAGCCAGTGATCTCCTCAACAACTAACATCTCGTATAATGGACTCAGCCCCTATTAGCTTCAAGGGTGCCCGGGAATAATGGAGCACTGAACCATGCAAACCAACAGTAGGTTTAGGGGTTGCCAATCCCCCAGCACTGCCCTGGAATCTCCAGGAGTTAGCCAGGAGAAATATTATAAGGGCAACAAATTTGCTGATTTTCTTTGAACACTTGTTTCTGGTTATAAAAATGTTGGATATGGGAAAAAAAGGGCTGTTTGTGGACTGTTAAAAGAATCATCCAAAACGATAATGTATAGTCCATTTCCCTTCCAATTGGTTTGGAAAGATGATGCACTAGGACATGGGGCCAACCAATTGTAGGAGTATGAGGGATGTGGAGAGAGATCACATGATGCCTCCCTCCAGGAGGATGTCCAAAGTTGCCAACTCTAGGTAGGCCTATGTTCATCAGTCTCAAGGATATCGATATATGACTAAATACCAATTACGCAGAAGGTTCAAGTTACAAGTCCCAAGGATGCAACTGATAATCTGATCTGGTAATGTGGGCATTGATATTGAAATCACTATTGTGGAGGTGCGAGATGATGGCTCAGTGATACTATCCTGCCCGGGTTTGAACTCCACTCCAGACAGCCCTATAGCGTGCAGATTGCATGGGATGTGGGAGCTCATAAAACCTTTGCACTCAACAGGGCAAGCCACCTTCAGCTGGTAAATACAGCCATGGCCATGTGTTCACGTTATGGGCTCCCAGCTTGTTAACCAGCTGGCGAATCCTTCCACAACTTCACCCTTACAACAGTCATTGCCCTCAGAGGTCACTTCCAGTTCCTTCCCAAAGTCCTCCTGCTCACCCTTCTTACTTGACAGATGAGACAAGACATCAGTCTGGCAATAACTCCCTTTCCACACAACTCAAAATTTACATTTTTCTGTCTAGATAACCGCAACTATCTTGGCCCTGTGTTTTTTATGCAAGTAATTACTCAAGTAACCAGTGGATACTGTCCAAGCTGATTTTTCCTTTCTGAACCCCTTGCCAAATTCTTGAATTGTAGAAACAAAGTCGATATACTGCAGAACAAGTCATTTGCCCAATTTGATACCAACATTGCAAAGGAGGTGGAATATATATTCAATGGTCTTAAAACAGAAATACTGCACCACATGGCTTCCATTTGCTTTAGAATAGAAGTATATCACCAAATTTAATACAGGAAGTTTCCCATTTCACCCTGACCTGGAAACATTTGTATAATTGACAGCTGAATGCTTTGTACCAAGAATGGCTCATGAATTTGAATCATGCTTGTAGCTCGACAGGCTTTCCTAGCTTGGTACTATTTGAACTCGATATCAAATGCCACAGCACATGTTGTTACTAATCCTGTTCATGTGTCACAAGGCCAGACTGGTGTCTCCCACGGTATAGTGCAAATCCACATCAA
Source organism: Mustelus asterias (assembly GCF_964213995.1). NCBI lineage: Eukaryota > Metazoa > Chordata > Chondrichthyes > Carcharhiniformes > Triakidae > Mustelus > Mustelus asterias. The sequence continues at coordinate 85,932,423 of NC_135815.1, read as the reverse complement.
GATCATCCAGTCTGCAGAAACGTGTATTCACTGCATAAGCTGATAGCCATCTACCTTTGGAATAGGTTATGGAGACAATTACCTAACATCTAACCTAAATTCAAGCAAGCTTGTTTAAAAACATTATGCCCACCAGTCCTCCTAAATATTGGAGTTCAAATTGCTCATCTGTTTGGACTAGGTATAATATTTTCATCTCAACCCCACTGAACATTTCCTTTGGTATCTATATTCCTATAATGAGGGGACCAAAACTGCATTTAAATGGGTTTGTACCAAGGCTTATAGAAAAATAATACTTATTTTATATTTAAATATCAAGTCAATATATCCCAACGCACATTCCACTTGTGTCCCTTGGTAGTACAGAAGTCGTCGAATACTACTGAAAAGAGCATTCATCTGGCCAAATGCAAGAATGCAAAATTTCAAAACAAATAATTTATATTACAGGGAAAAAAAGAATGTGGATTGTTGATTGATGGGCAAAAATAGATGCCAATTGGCCAAGATGTTGCCAAAGATGCAAGGCTTGAACATTTTCCTGGTATTTTCCACCAACAGGATATTGCCACCAGTCTAAAAAAAAAAGATGCATTGCCCATCCTAATTTCAGAGGGCATTTAAGAATCTACAGTCATGTGGAGGCCAGGCAAGGTTGGATTGAGCAACAGTATAAATTTCAGTGCCGGTGCAATGCCAGGTATGTTTGCCCTATGTCCCAGTGATTGGCTAATCAAATCAAAAGCACGTTTTCTAGGTTGTTTGTAATAAGCCAAGTACAGACCATACTCAGCAACTTGCAAAACGTCTGTTGATGATTCGGCGATTGTGCAGCAGTTACTGAATAATCCGGAGTGTGTTAATAGCTACACTCGTAATGTAGCTCATTTATACTTTCCAGAAGCAGCATTCATCCATAGCGACCAGTTCTTTGTGAACAACAAAGGAATATCTCCAAACCGTGCACTTTAAAAAGTTACCTAGGAGCTTGTCACTTTTTCTGTGGCAACACCACAGCCAGAAACAACTTCCCAACTAATCAGCACTGTGATTGCCTGAAATTTGGCAAACAGGATTGCAAGACAATAAGCTCCAGCAGGTCTCTCTTTTCAGCAGTATTCATATTCACAATAGACATGGCGTGATTTCTCAGAAGGCCAAATAATCAAAGTTTAAAAAAAAAATTCATGGACATCATGTATTGTCCATGCTAATTTCAGAGGGCATATAAGGATCTTCCACATTGCTGTGGATCTGGAGTCACGTGGAGACCAGGCAAGGTTGGCATATTAGTGAGCAAGATGGGTTTTTAATGACAATCGATAGTGGTTGGCTACACAATGGTGTGGTTAACAAAAATAGCTAGAACACCTTGAAAAGGAGATAGATATTTATACAAAACCTCTAACACAGCTTTACCCAAACCAACTTCAGCAGGAAGTACAATTTGATGAGCATACAGACCAAGAATTTTCAAAAGTACTAGAAACACCCTCAGCACTTGAGAAGGCAAGCTAATTGATTCAGTTTTTGAACCTTTGCCGGAATTTATTTGTTCTCTTTACAGATGCCGATGGACTTGCTCAGTAGTTTTTAGAATTTTCTGCATTTTGATTCATAGTTCAGGCAAAAGCTGAATTGTTAATGCATGTGGATTTTTGACAATGCATATGTGGCCAAGTCAGATGTAAAGTACTCAGCTTACAATGTATCTACTGAAAAACAGACCAGATCCTAGACTGATGTCTTTAGTGTCCCACATGTATCAAGATACATTTCCAAATTCTTGCACGTCTTCCACAGCAGTTAGGGTTGCCACCTCTGGTTGAATACAATCCTGGGAAATGATCACCTGCCTCCAACTGCCCATCCTCATATTCCCACCGTACCCATCCGCATATATTTTTCCCCCACTCTGGAGATCAATCTTTAAAAAACATCCTACGACACCATTTCAAAGAGCAGAAGGAGCGTTCTTGCTCGTCTCCTGGTCAACATTTAACCCCAAATTACCATCATTAAAACAGGTGATGGATCTGGCCATTGTTACATTGCTGTTGGTGGGACAATGCTGCAAGCAAATTGGCAAATGGCTTACCAAAAAGGTAATTCCCATTCTGGGATCATATCCCATGGCAGGAACGTGGAGTGTTTTCTGTTGTAGTGGTCGAAGGGAAAACACACCAAATCTTCTGGCCCCGATTGCAACTGATTACGCACCCAAGGGTTTTGTGCTGTATTCTGTGCCAGGGCGGGCCTGATGACATGTAGTCCAGTCATTTCTGGGCACCAAATTGAAAAGGCACCGAACATCATTAGCCTTCTAAGATGATGGAACTCTAGGAACATTAAGGACGGTAGATGTACCCACTCCAGGACACCAAATCTGGAAGGTCCATCTGCAGATACTCCACGACTGTTGCCATTCCAGAGTCCAGGCACCCTCCATCCTGAACTCCGAGGCAGCCCCAGGCATTGTTCAGGTAAGTCCCAACATCTGCATGCCACGTTGTTCCAAGCATGTTTTCCACCAACTTTTGTCCCCCACCATCATCGTAGAGAATCAGGAGTGGGTGGTCAGACCTTCATTTGCATCCATTAGCTGAATGCAAATTTGTTTCATGTGCGCCTTTGCTAGGTTTCCTGACACACCGTAGTGGGCACCATTGGAAGATCTGGCAGGAAATTCACACTGGTGTGAAACCAATTTTTGGACCTCCATCTTCTCTCTCTCCCCTCCCCCCACCCACCCCCACCCCACCCACCAGCAGGGACTTGTATTTGGCTGCGAAAACAGTCTCTAAGGTGTAGTATTAACTTGGCAACTATGTCAGGGTGCTTCAGTTGTAAAATAACTATTTCAGGCAGGAAGTTCTCAATTATCTCAGGTCTTCGTTAGTTTTGCAGTTTTATTTGATAAACTGGATAAAAGTCCAAAGTTTAAAAAACATACAGCAATTAATCTTTGTCTGGATGCTACAATGTACAAATATAGTGCAAAGTATAGGCTGCTAATTCACGACAGCACTCTGAATGGCTCCGAAAGAATGTACGTAGAGCAAATCAGTGTGCATTCTTTAAGACTGAAATAAGGCTTTTGCACTGACCTGCTCAGAAGTACTGCAACTCCCAGAGAGCTTTGACAAAGGGTCATCTGGACTCGAAACATCAGCTCTTTTCTCTCCTTACAGGTGTTGCCAGACCTGCTGAGATTTTGCAGCATTTTCTCTTTTGGTTTTAGACTCCAGCATCTGCAGTACTTTGCTTTTATCCAGAGGGGGATAGCTTGCTGAATGAGCACTTTATCCCTTGAATAATTGCTACACTCTCCTTATGTACATAAAGATTCAGAATCCCCACTAGTTAACTTGTTTAACACACAAGAAAAGCATCAAAACACTCACTAATCAGTGGCATTCCTTCCTGGTTTTGTAACAAATTCTTTTGAGGAAAGAATTACCTTTCAGAACCCCAAACTTCCTGGTCTGACAATAGCAATTCAAATGGAAAGGTGTGGCACACCGTCACTTCATTATAGAGAGAGAGAGAGAGAGGAAGGCTTTCCATAAGCAAACACCACAGGAGTACATTGTTCAACAGATTACATCCTGGAGTTAAGAGTCCACCACAGTACGAAAGACAACCAGCAATGAAAACACCACATCCAAAGTTTCCAGAGGCACAGCTACAAGTGCTTCATTTCTTCCCCCCCCCCCGCCTCCCCCCCGCCTCCCCAGGATCAAAGAATGAGATTCCTACATTTCAAATCAAAATTGCTTTTTATGACCATTTTAAGACCAGAAGCAGCTTTGGATCTGCTTGACCGAATGCAGAGTACTTAGTTGTGATGGCACTCAACCTCAAATTCTGGGTTTCCAAGTCCCACTTCACAGACATGGGTCACAGTTTTGTGCCCACATTTACTGAGCGCAAATAGAGACGTGGGTGCAAAATATCATGAGACTCAAAACGAGAACTTCACCCCTTGCCCAGGAAGGTTGAGAACCTCATTTCAATAAATGTAACTATAATTAGCAGGCTTCCCTGCCGTTTCACCCCTCCCACATTTGGAATTCCCTCATTGCCGACGTGATGTCATGCCAGCGAGGTTTAAAACTGTTTCCCAAAAAAGTAAACCGGGCGAAGGGAAACCTCCAGGGCTGTACAGGCAAGTATAGACCCTGGGGGAAAGAGGGAAAACCCTGGCAGAGCAGAACCAGGGGGCCTGCTGGGTAGCTCCTGTTCATTCGATCAGAGATTGCAGCACCCTTTTGAAGGGCACCCCAATCCTAGGATTCCTGGCTTTTTCCATAATCAAAATCCTGTCTGCTCGGGTTAATGGAAAGTGTTGCATGGCACAGATATTCCTGACGTCCATCAACTCCTCAACTAATATCAGTAAAACAGAATATCTGGTCATTACCTCACCATTTGGCTGCTGTGGTTCCTAGATTACAACAAAGGCTACACTTCAAAAGTACTAATTGGCTGTAAAGTTTTTGGGAAATCCTCCGATGTGTGAAAGGAACATTAGATGTAAATCTTTAATGACCTTGCTTGGAATTTTACACCCACGGAAATTCTGTAGTTGAGATGGTGAATATGGTCAAGAATTCTCCCAGAACAATCTTTGCTCTCTCAGCCTGGTTGTTCAACTTCACTTCCTTAATTCCAAGAGATGCAGACTTAAAATATACATACCATTCAGTGCCAGATCTGGCTGGACCACAGACATGTCCTCTGCTAAACCACCAGTCCAGGATTATCACAACATGCAAGTTGGAACAGCCAGCTTCTTTTCTCTTGCTATCAACCGTCTCCTTTAACCACCCCCCCCATCCAAATGCCATCAATCTGCAAAAGCATCCCTCAGCTAGTCACACTCCCCTGCCCTTTCCCCATAGCCTTGCAAATGGTTTCAAATCAGGTGCTATCCAGTTAGCTAGTCCCACTCCCTTTTCTGCATAGTTTGGCAAATGTTTCTGTTCAGGTGCTTATCCAGTTTCCTTTGCCACTTTTGTCCTTTCTCCTCCCAACTTCCCCCACCAACAATCAGCCAACACATTACCAAACATGGTTTTCCACCCCCCTCTGCCCTAGCCCTTTCTCCCCAAGTTCATCTGGTCTCTGAGATCCAACCCCTGCTCCCTCTAGTCCCAGTAAACTGCTGACCATCCAACTTCCCGGATCCCACTAAATGGTGGTGTAAATGGCTCCCTCTCCTCAGGCACTGTCTTTCCTCCTCCCCATCCAGGATTTAGGGTCATCATAATTCTATGCTTTCCATTGCTGACATTTTGACTTGTTTCTTTCCAAAGTTGAACACATTTTCACCTTTTGAAATCTATGGTGCCATAAACAAAACAGGAATTTCAGATTTTTCCAGAGGAGAACGTTACTTACTGAAAGCAGCAAACATATTTTCAAGGTCGTCTGAAATTTTCTCAGCTTGTTCCATCTCGCGTGCTTTCAGCTGTACTTCACAAATGATGGTGACATCAGTCCTGCTGCAACGCTGGCCCCTTCCACTGTGACAGGAAGTACTGTAGCAAGGCTGAGGTCACTGCCATTTTGAAACAAATCCTTGTGAGATTTCAATTTGTGCACTGTAAACAGTTTTAATTAGCACACAGAAAATAGTTATACTCTTTAAAACAGAGCAGTGCATTGTTGGATCAGTCCTCAGGTGTTTGTAGTGGATTCCTATTTTAATAAAACCAAGGATCCCATTTGCTTTTTTTGGGACAAAAACAGTTTTAATTTGTACTTCCATGTTAGAGGTTTTGGGTACATTCTACTCTTCCAGCCCTATTTAAATGTTGCCATTTAGTTTATATTGCTCCTCATTTTTCCAACCACATGCACCACTTTACTACATTTTCTACATTAAATTGCACCCATCGCCAATTTGTCTACATCCCCAGATTAATCCTCTTCACTGTTTGCTACAGCTGAATTTGTCAAATTATTTCCTCAACATCAAAGTTCAGGTCAGTAAGCTAACCTTTGCCTCCCTTTGAAAAGCAACCAATCACCATTCCTGTCTGCTTTCGATCCCTTAACTAATTTTGTATCACTGCTGCACTGTCCCTTCAAGAAATCAAAGCTTGCCATCATTCGTTAGCTAATTGTTTCTTGGAAAAATGAGCTATCTTGTTCAATGGCCACCTCAAGAATATTTTAGACCATTTAAATCAACAGGCCTGCCATTGCCAGGTTTACTATATCTCTCCACAGGAGATGTCTAATATAATCTGGAATAGTTGGTGCACTTGCACATATCACAGGGTAAAAGAGAGGTTCCAGGCAATTATTTCTAGAAGTTTCACAGAGTCACACCAGAGACTAAGCAACACAATTTAACTTTGTGAAAAGCAGAAGGAAGTAATTGCGAGTGAGGATATTTTATTGAATAGGACCTAGGTGAATAAGATAACAATTGGCTGGAATCATTTCAAAAGTTAGATCAACATTGCTGTATTTTTTATCTGAACATTTGGTCTGGGATCTCTTCAGTGTGTAATGAGTAGAAGCACATCACCACAACACTTAGCCACACTGACTTTCTAGTTTGAGAGCAAACCTCTGGTTTGGCCTCGCACAGGTACCATCAGTGGATAGAATCAGCTTTTGAGCACTGTGCACACAAAGTTTGTGATGGGGAGTTTAAAGATGCCAAGTTGTCCCTCATGAATAATTAATTTGTCTTGCGACATGGTCAAACCAAAATGTTGAACTAATTTCCAAAGCAGTAAAAAAAAAGACAGACCCAGTGAAAAGTCTGTTACAATTGACGCAACACCAACAAGATTACCACCATTTGATATGACCATGGATTTAAGGTTATCATGTCTCAGTGGTAGCACTCTAGCCTCGCAGTCAGAAGGTTATCAATTCAAATCCAACTCCATAGATTGGAACACAATTTAGGTGCCAAGGGAGTGCTGCACTATTGCAAATGCCATCATTTGGAGGAGATATTAAACCAAATTCCTGACTCCCCTCAGGTGGGCGTCAAGATCCCACAGCACTGTTTGAAGAATAGTAAGGGGGTCCTCCCCGGTACCCTGACCAATATTCATAGAAGCCCTACAGTACAGAAAGAGGCCATTCGGCCCATCGAGTCTGCACCAACCACAATCCCACCCAGACCTACCCCCATATCCCTACATATTTACCCACTAATCCCTCTAACCTACACATCTCAGGACACTAAGGGCAATTTTAGCATGGCCAATCAACCTAACCCGCACATCTTTGGGCTCATATTCATTCCTCAAGAATTCTGGTCATCATAATGCAGTCAGTATTTCATTGTTTGTGCACTCATTGGCTGCCACAATTCTTGCACTTACAACATGACTACACTTCAAATGTATCGATTACTTGTAGGATGTTACGGTCATGAAAGGCTCCACAAAGGCAGGAACCAGTGATACAAATGAATGGAAATAATAATACAAATTAACTTGTGTTTTTATTCAGTCTTATACAATTACTGGGGTATTTAACTTTATTAAAACAGTACAGTAAGAAGTCTCACAACACCAAGTTAAAGTCCAACAGGTTTATTTGGAATCACAAGCTTTCAAAACACTGCTCCTTCATCAGGTGAGTGAGTTTTATTAGGACAGTGAGCAACATGCAGTCTACTACATTAAAAGATGCTATATACACAAGTCCTATGACGCTGACTGTGAGCACACCATCAGAAAATTTGAACCTGGTCACTTAAGGGAGGTATTTGGACAAAAAGCTTTTTCAAAGAGGTAGATTTCACACAGGGTTTTTAAAGAGGAGAAAGGTTAGGACCTAAATGGCTGCTGATGGTGATGCAAAAGAGGCCAGAATTGAAGGACCACATAGGGAGGATTATATAATTGGAAATACAGGGAAAAGGGAAAGAGTTGACAATATGAATGAAATTTCAAGTTTGTGGGGCAAGATAGGAGTGCTGGCATTTTGAGCAAATCAGTTTATGGAGGTTAAAGGGGATAGAAGGAGTGGATAGAAGATTGAGAAGTTGAGTCTAGAGACGGAAAACAGAAGAGAGGGGATCATTTGTGTCGGTGAAAAAAGACCATTTCAGTGATAAATAGGATGTGGAGTTTGAAGCTTATCTGTGGGTGGAACAGGGCAACAAGAACAAGTACAAAAAAGGAAATATGAAGCATTCACCAAGGGGGAAAATAATGGATTTTATCTGCAGCAAGTAAGCAGTCAATGTCAAGTTATTATTAAAACAAGCCCAATCAGTACTGGGATGCATCTCAAGGGCACTGATTTTATAATCAGACTGTTATTTGACCTAGAATAATTCTTTGGGAACATTACGTGCCATTTTAACACCCTTTCTTCAAGTGTATATATGAATCACTAAACTAAATTTCTCATCCCAGGGGTGGGTAAAAAGGGAACAAAGGGAAGGGACAAAAACCTGGTTCAGTTCCTTAAAAGGACCCAAGGATAAAGGAAGGTCAGGTGACTTCAAATCGGAGAGAGAGACCGGGAGTAAAAATCAAATGATGGCGCGTTCAAAGAAAAATGTCTTCCCTTCAAGTTGGAATAAAATTCCCAATTAGCCAATTCAGCAGACTAGTTGATTCCCGGGATGGCATGCTGAACATGAGAGGCTGAGTCTGTGCCAAAGAGCAACTCCTAGTGTCAAGTTACTGCAAGGATGGTAGAATAGATTCAAGAGAAGAAAAATAAGAAATACACAAAAGAAAAATTGATAGTGAAGGGCTTTGGGGAAAAGTAGGGAAGTGGGATCAAATTGGGTATCTCCACCAAAGCATTGAGCTGAAAGAATGATTACTGTAAAGATGGAAACCAACGATCCTATGAAATAGAGAGAGTGTGCAGGAAACTGTGCATTGGCAAAGAGATTTGGGTGCACAAGATCAAATGAACAGGTATAAAATAAATCAGAAAGGCTAATGTAACATTGGTCTTTAACTATGGAGAGGTGGTGGCTAGAACCACCTAGAAAGGGAGGAGTTTGTGTTTAATTATAGAACCTTGGGTCAGACTTCTCAACTGGAGTACTGTGTTCAGTTTTGGGCAGTGCACCTCAGGAAGTACTACTTCCCGAGTCATGATTCATCAGAATGATACTACAGCTAAAAAAAAAGGTTGCATATTTCCTCAAGGCTAGAAGATTGAAGAGTAATTAATTGTGTTTAAAAACAAGAACTTCTGGTGAAAGTCATTTATCTGCAATGTTAATGCTTTGGGAGGCACGGTGGCTAGCACTGCTGCCTCAGTGCCAGGGACCCGGGTTCGATTCCGGCCTTGGGTGATTGTGTGGAGTTTACATGTTCTCCCCGTGTCCACGAGGGTTTCCTCCGGGTGCTCCAATTTCCTCCCACACTCCAAAGATGTATAGGTCAGATGGATTGGCCATGCTAAATTGATCCTTAGTGTCCCAATATATGTCCAGTTAGATGGAATAGTATGGTAAATGTGTGGGGTTACATGGGTAGGGCGCAGGAGAAGGCCTGGAAAAGATACTGTCAGAGAGTTGGTGCAGATTCGATGGGCCAAATGGCCTTCTTCTGCACTGTAGGGATTATTTCTCTCTTTGCAGGTGCTGCCAGATCCAAGTATTTCTGACATTCTTATTTCAGATATCCAGCATCTGGACTTTCGACTTGACCTAAATTCAAGTATTTCTAACAGATTTCAGGACAGCGTTGTCACCCTACAATCCGGGATAGTGGAGGCTCAAGAACTTTTGAGGCACTATTACCTGATGCCATGATCCATACAATAACTAGCTACTTTGACAATCCACAACTCCCTCCCAAGTGTAATTCAAAACCAACACTGGTGTGCATTAGGATTGAGCATTTTAGATACTCATATTCTGTACCTTCACTGGTGGAAACAAGAAACAATAACAAATCCCCCTTCCTCAAAAACAAAGCAAACCTTTGCAAAGTGGAATCCAACAAAAAGCTAATAGCTCGGAGCCAAAGAACAACTCCCAAAGATACCAGGCCAGCTTTCATCATCACTGGGAAATTTGGCCACTCATTTGCCAATACTTGGCTGACTGACTGATCAGGTCAATTTTTTCTCTACAATCTAGTTCGGATACAAGATCCCCATGATCAGATTTGAAATGAACTATTCTTCATACTACAAATAAAAATTTGGTTTATTCACTTTGTTTAATGGATCTGGTCTTGCACAAATTGGTTATGTTTTGCCTACATTAACTGTAGCAATTACATTTTCTTTGTTCTGGATTTAGGCAAGGAAATGTCCTCGCCTGATCAAATCTATTTGTGGCTCTGTTTCAGTGACAGATGGGCCGAGGTAAAAGCACAGAAGCAATCAAAATGGGGAGGTGGAATTATGTGGTCTTAGTGATATAATTGTATGGGGAGGAACACAATAGCAACCCAGCCTCATCCCCTTTCTCCTGGTCTGGCAAAATGCTGACAATTTTTTACAAAGTTATTCAGTGCCATGCTCTGCTCCCAACTCCTGTGGCTTTTTAGCTCAACTACAAATTCTTCACACGAGACTTTGAAAAATACAACACCACCACGAACCATCCAGCCTCAAACCAAAGACGTGGCAGCTAAAATTGCTCTCAAATCCTTGCTAGCCATTTGAATTATGATCCGACAATCCTCTGTCCTGTACTTTGCAATGAATTCCATCTATTACTTCAATATGCCACATGTAAATGAGAAAATGCAACTTGCTGGAAAAAGAGATAATTGGGCTTAGAGATGGAGGCGGCATTGAGGGATTTACTGCAAAAAAGACCCTTTGGTCCATAATATCTGTGCCATAACCTTACTCGAGCAATCCAAACAAAACCCACTCCCCTAACTCCATACCTTTGCTTCAAATGTCTCAGCCACTGCAGCAAATATCCCATGCTCCAAGTATATTTGGGTTCTCACCATACACTCCCATACATCATTGACGAAAACACCAGATCAAATGCATATTGGCCAAATTACTATGTGTTAAGATATTGTATTGACACCTGACAATGTATGAAATAGAGCCCAATATTTCTAGTCAGGAATTCTTGTAATTTTCAATCTCTGATGGAAAGCTGCTTAGACGGAATTCCTCTCAGAAATCACTAGCAGAATTAGCACAGAATTCCATAGGGAACAAAAGATGTTAGAAACATCCTTTTCCAAACAAACTCTCGATAGTCCGACAGACAAATCAAAACATGAACCAATTTTGACACGTGGGAATTTTAAAAACAATGATGACTGGAGTAACAATTCAGCTCAAACCACCCCTGGTAGCATTTCAAATAAGTGTACCAATTATCAAAAGTAACCATCTTCTTGGATCTATTGGCACAAGACATTTACACTTTCTCCACAGAGTAACTATCTGCAGCCTCCATTTTGAATTTCAGTAAGGGCACAGCCCAGGACACCATCCATGGCCAAGTCTACCCACCACCTTAAATACCAGCACACTGACAGTGTGAACCATATACAAGATACACATACTGCAATACTTCACTAAGTCTCCTTCAATAAACCTGCAGCAGTTAAGGCAGCTAGGGATAGACAATGATAGACAGTGGTTTGGTCAGCAACATTCTATGAACGAACTTTTAAAACCCTCCATTCGCATTGCGCACTTAAATTTGAATTCTGACCAAGGATAGTGAGTGACTGATTGACTGAGACTCTGTAACTCAATCATATAAAAAAAACAACACTGGTGCCACAAATGACACCTCTGAGCAACACCAACTATGGCACAAAGACTCTGGCCTCCAAATGAAATAATTTTAAAATGAGACACTGTTGCTGATAAAAACAGGAACCAAAATACCCACCTTCACTTTTGGATACAGCCTCTATCTCTTCCAGTGCCTTACCAGGCATGTCGATACAGCGTACTCTTGCAGAACCTGAAGAAAAAGACAGCAGTGGATTCTTAAACATGGCCAAAATATCCCTGTGAAAAAAATACCCCTAGATGTGTTAACCCTGTCTCAGCAATAGTATTCTTGCCTCAGTCAAAAGTTCAAGGCACTCAATCTAGGCTGATGTTCCCTGTATAGTCATGATTGGAGCACCGCACTGCCATTTTGAATAGGTGAGGCCCTGTCTGCCCTCAGAGATGGACTTAAATGATCCCACGGTCCCCCCATTTAAGAACAGGAAGAGAGCCCATACTACTGTGGCTGCTATCTTACAAAGAATGGACACAATGAATTAACATTGATATCAGGATTAGTGATAAGAATGCAGAACATACTATCATAGGTGGTGGTTGAGATGGCCAGTATAGAGGAGTTCAAAAGGGCAACTAGACCAGCATATGTTGATACAGTTGATGAGGAAAGGAGGGATAAGGCTTAAGAGCAGAATAGATGGGATGGACTAGTTTGGCCAAATAACCTGTTCCAATGCTACATTTTCTCCCCAACTCTGTTCTGTGCTGGCAGTTAAGCTGCTTTGAACCAAGTCTTGTCCATTATAGGCATACAGCACAAGTTATTCACTGGACTACAACCTAATTAACTCAAGTCATGATCTCAAAATTCACAAGCAAAGGTCTGAAGATTTGCATATGCTTTGTACTCATTTCCCACTAACCTCAGATCCTTTTATTGTGCAACTCCACTGAAATAGGTTAAGCATTCTCAAATGGCATAGCGGAGCTAATTATTCACAAGTATTACAAGAGCAGAACAAGACCTGGTAATAGTTTGTTAGTAACCCTGATGATTTGCACATAACTCAAGTGGAATCGCTAATTGAAAAGCACTCTTGGTTGAATGCATTTCCTCAATTCTGCAATAATGCTACTGTTCTGAAATGTGTCAAGTTATTAACACTTGAGGTTCCATCTACTCTTTCATTTGGAGGCAAGATCCCATCACACTATTTTAGATTAGGGGCTTTCCTCTTAGTGCAAAAGCAAAGCATTGTAGATGCTGGCAATCAGATGAAAATAGGAAATGCTGGAAATACTCAGGCCTGACAACCTCTTTGGAGAGAAAAAGTTATATATCAGTTCTGTGATCTTATCAATTACCCAAAACATCCTCTCTCTATAGGTGTTGTCAGATTGGTGTACTTGCAGCATTTTCTGTACAACCTCTCACTCCTGGGTATCCAGAGGTTGAGAAAGGAGTGCGCAAATACAAATCTTTGATGATATTGCTGAAAAAAAAGCTCTTTGCTAAAAAGGATCAGGGGCCTAACATCCAGACCTTGGATATCACTCACCCCATCTCCAAATTTAGAAATGCTTCAGAACAGTGGATGAGTAAAGAGAGGAATTTCACTACTACCAATACCCACCAATTAACAAAACAAAACTTGGCATTTATTAAAACATCAAGTCACAACACAAAATCTGACACCAAGCCATATAATGAAGTAGAAGGGTGGGTGACCACAAGGTCAGCCAATAGGCATTGCAGAGAAGGCTAGAACTGAGGAGTGCAGATATCTGGGACGGTTGTTGGGCTGGAGAAGACAATGGAAACATGGAGCAGGGCAGTTTGGAGGAATTTGAAAACGAAGGAATGGAATTTTAAATCAAGGCATTGCATAATGCACGATGGGGGGGGGGGCGGGGGGGGGGGGAAGAAAACAGGAGTCAAGATTTAGGACACAAGTTGTGGTTGACAGTTTATGGAGGGTAGAAAAATGGGAGGCTGGCAAGGAGTATGTTGGAATACTCAAATCTTGGAGGTGACAACAAAAAAAGAACTATTGATAAGTGCCCTGACAGCAGGTGGGTCAAGACAAAATTAGCTAAACAATACAGAGTGGAAACAGGTGGGCAAGTGAAGACGCAGTGTGAACGGAAGCAAATCTTGGGGTGAAAAGCGACAATGTTGAGCACAATCTGGCTCAGCCTCATAGTTGCTAGAGTCAGTGGCCTGGGCACAGCCTGCAGCAGGAACCAAAGGGAGGCAGCTTTGGCCTTTCAAGTACCTGATTGGATGAGAACACCTCTGCACATCTCGGACAAGTAGTGTGGCAATTTAGTGATGGTCAAGGAGGGAGGAGTTTGAGAGGTAGTTAATGAGGTAAAGCTGAGTGTTAGTGAAATTCTGAAAACTGTTTTTGGACTATGTTGCCAAGGGCAGCACATAGATGAAAAAGAGGTATTTCAGTGACAATGGCATCAGAGTAGAAAGGGAAGCCATTGCAGATGATTCACTGGCTACAACGGAATAGAAACAGGTGAAAGCAGTCTCATGCAGCTAAATAGTGAAGAGGTGTTGGGGCTGTGGGAGAGAAAGGGATGGAGAATGGTGTGGTGTTCTTAATGTCAAAAGATCAGAGACAGGATGACCTGTGTAACTATGCAAAAAGGTAATGTGATTTTAATAAGAGCAGTTTCAGGACTTTGGGAAAGCCAGAAACCTGATTGGAGGAATTCAACTATGAAGTTCTTGAAAGATGGACATAGATTTAGGAGAAGACAGCACATTCAAGTACATAAGGTTGGAGATGGAGTGGTAGTTTTCAAGAAGGAAGCATCAAGAGACAACCTCACCCAGGAAACATTTTGGCAATATGGGAACCAGAAAGGGAAAAGTTGGGTGGTGAGTTCATTGGGAAGAAAGTGAAGCAGCACTCATGGACAAGGCAAACTCAGAAAAAAAGGTATGACCAGAGATGGGAGAGAAAGAAAAAGTTTAGAGTAGAGGAGGAACATTTCCTGCTTTGCTTAGGCATGCTCGAGGAAGGGAGGAAAGCAGTAGAAACACATGATTTAGTAACAAAGTTCCCAAGCTCCTTGCATTAGTTGAAGGTGTGGGCAGAGGAGACAATTACCCCAAGATGTCATTTTATAGAAACAGAATCAGGTGTCTTCTTTGCATTCCAGAATGATCCGTTTTGGCAGACTTGAGCAAGGTGCAGAGGGCTGCATGTGGTCCAGCCAGATTTGGTAGCAATGCTAAAATCAGCTGTCCATTCAAGATATGCCCCTTAAGCTCAAGGGAAAGGAGGTAATGGCTGCATGTGGGGAAGAAATGCAATCAACCACAATAAGTTAATGGATAGCAAGGACTTTGTTCACAAAAAGAACAAAAACTCTCAGCAGGGAGATTGCAGATGGAAGGCACAGGGAAGGAAATATATTGACAATTTTAGCCCTCAACAGGTTCACTGGTTGGGAAGGTTGCAGAGTAGGATAGGGCAGTTGGGGGGGGGGTTACTGCTCATAAAGGAGACAACAATGAATGCCTCGATTCAGATGATGCTAAGAAAGGCACAGGATCTTTAGACTCGAGGCTTAAACATCAGGGGAAGTTGGAAGGTCAAAGAGGGTTTGAAGGGTTGAGGTAGGGATTTGGGAGAGCAGGAAGGGATCAAATGCAAATTTTCTCAGCACTAAAAAGGGATTCCCATGCAGATAAACACCAGGATTGTATTAACAACATAGGTGAGCTCAGCACTACAGAGAACATATTTCATTGACTTAGTGCACCACCCTGGGTTGCCAAAGAAGAGGCTATGATCCAGCCAGAGTGTGGTGAACCATAGATGGTTACCACTATGGGTACTTGTACATATGTTACTCTTGTTACTGTTGGGGTTAGGGTTGGGGTGTTCCACCTGTTAGCATTGTTCTGTGGTACACTCCGTTTGGCTCCGCCTTCTTACAGGAGTATAAAGGTCACTGCTACTTCCTAGTGGCCCTTAGTCTGGGATAGTATTGTTAAGCAGTATGCTCTATTCTTGTTGTGAATAAAAGCCTTTATTCCCGGGTACGTCCTAGCCTCCCGAGTGAATTAATCGCGCATCACAGAGTTTCACAATTTTTCACAAATAAGGCAAGGGCCATCCAATTGAAATCTTTAGTCTAGCAGATGCTGAACATCTTGCACGCAATCATATCAGAACACTGAATCAGCAGGACACTGTAGCTCCTGTCCAGTCATGTTCTTTTTTCTTGCCTGCACTCTCACTCACCAGTCATAACAGGAATCCATACATAAAAGAGAAAAAACCAAAGTGGCTCATTGCAAAAGCGAGCGTTCTTCCTCCCCACACTAAATCAGGCTTAATTGTTAGTTCATTCAAAGAAAGTAATGCTGTTTACATTTATAGGAATTGCCTCTACAATAGACCATCCAGTTGACCTTCTACATTGCAAGTCACATTTCAATAGTAATAAACTAATAGCAATGTCTTCATTACTGTGGTCTATAAATCTAGACTGATTGGTGTAACCAGTTTGAGTGACACATCTGGCTGCAGTATGCCTCTGGAGGCAGACATCAAGACCAGTTCAATGAAGACCCCTCTCACTGAAAACACTGTGTACAGCTGTCCTTACACATGAAACAGACAATGTGAGCATCTCCCCAGTGGGCAGCTTTGGGATCCACAGATTCCAAGTATCCAGTTCCATAGAACCATAGTGGCCATTCAGCCCATCGAGTCTGCACCGACTCTGAAAAGTGCATCTTACCCAGGCACACCAACCACTTTCATGCAAGCCTGCTACAAATGCCTCCCGAAGTATTATTTGAAAGTTAAATCTTGTATCAATAGTAATTGCTTTCACCATCTCTAGGGAGCCTGTTCAATTGATTGCTGACTCACTGATGTATTCTTTGGTTCGACCCATTCTTGATAAGTGACAACCAAGTCCCTTTAGAATCCTAATAACACTAGATTCCCTTTCACATTTCCTTGTCACAAGATGTCACCAAGATTTTCAAGCTGCCAACTTTGTCTGAGTGTAGGGTCTAACCACAACCATTTCCTTCTCCCAAGCAATCTTGCTTTCATTAAAAAAAAGGGACTACTATGAAGCAAAAAAAAAACTTCAGATTCACTCCACATATTAAGCAGCAGCTTTTGCAGTATCCAGTGTGAATGGCTATGGGCCCTGACAACATCTCAGCTGTATTGAAGACCTGTACTATGAACTAGCTGCACTTCTAACCAAAAATTGTTCCAGTGCAGCCATAGCACTTCTACCTGATAAATGTAGAAAATTGTCCAGCCCACAAAATGCAAGACAAATCCAATCCAGCCAAATTACTGCCCCAGTCATTGGCAGAAAATTGACAGCTCCCCCCTCCCCCCCAGCAACCTTCAGTCTCTAAGACAATGGTTTGCACTGCAGTGGTCATCAGCTTGGGATGCCCAATGCGCCACAGTAGTCGCGCTGCAGGATGTCAGTGGGTTGAGAAGGTTCACTTTAAGCCTCAGAGCCTCTTCTTGATCAGCCAAGGTTCCCATTTCAATTCACCTTTGCTATGCCAATGCCATCCCAAATCAGGAACTTCCAGGAGCTCATAATCAGTGACTCTCTCCCAGTTGTCAGTGTCCACCATAGTCATATCTTGCTTGCAGGTGTCCTTGTAACTGAGATATGGATGCCTAAGAGATTGTGACCTAATGGCCAATTGACCAGAAGGAATTTGGGTACACAACCTGTCACCCAACTGATGAATGTGACTGAGCCAGTGCAGATAAATACTGTTAGACCTCGTCCTGCCAAGAATACACCCAAGTCAGCAAGGTGGAAACTATTCAGCTTTTTCTCCTGCCTGGCAATTATCCAGGTCTCATGTGCCAAGAATACAGGCTTGGTGGATTCACAGTTTGACATGGACAAGTTACGGTTGCTCCACATTCTTATCCAGCTTTTGCAAGGTCTGGTGGTTAATTTCAGCAAACATGGATTCTAGATATGTGAAGCCAACAATCCCGTGTCACCCTGGTAACATCCTGGACCATGACAATTTTCTTCCTGTTGTGGATAGCCAAACCTTACCAGGTGTGACAGAGTTTATTTGCCACTGCAGGAATTCCCCAGTGTGGAATGTTAGTGTGGCATTGTCAGGGCAGAGCAAATCTAATGTGGACTTGGCATACCTTGGTCTCTGGTCCAGGTGCACAAGTTTAAACCTTTTATCAGTTCTGGTGTGTAAGCAGGCACTCTCCATAGATGACTTGAAAGCATAGGACAACAGGAAGAATATGCCAGAACACAACCCTGTTTGACCCCACCGGAGGAGCTCCACAAATTCAAATGGTCTTGCCATCATGTTGTGATAGAAAGGAGAGATCACGTGGAACAGCTTTGGCAGGCAGCCACCAGCATCTTAAATAGATCTTCTTGGCTCATGTGGTCAAACGTCATGGTGCGATTGATAAAGGCAATATAGTGGTTTCCTTTGTTCAGGGAGCTTCTCTTGCAGACCGAGATGATCATGTCCATTGTAGATCCTCCAGTTCCGAAACTACACTAGGACTTGGATAGTGGGTTGAGCCAGGATCTGCAGTCTCAGGGACAAATACTTTTCCCACGACACTCAGCAGGGAAATGCCTCTATCTGTTGCAATCACGACAGTCATTCTTGTTCAGGTTCACAATCTCTGCATCACACACATCCTGGGGCAGTGTTGTCTCCCTCAGAGGTTTGTGCAGATGCTGGAGTACTGATTTCAAGTTAATGATGTAAAATACCAGCACCTGGAGTTGTCCATGATCAGAGAGTCATCAACTTTGCTAAGCTCCTCCACTATGGGTTCAAATGCCAGGACACGCAGGCTTTCCAAGGTATCTGGAAGGATTCCTTGAGTGTTAATGTTCCACCTATCTCTCCAATTGTTTATTCCAGTCAGTGATGATTTCCCTTGCCTTTGTTAATGGGACCTGTTGCCTTTTTACATACATGTCCCAGACATTCCCTGGTCCAAGGACATCTTGTCATCATAGTCATACTGCCTAGCAGTCTGTTGGAACTCCTTCTGGTGTAACTCCTTGTGTGTTTGCAGTGTTCTCACACATCTATTATACTTAGGAGTGGACTGCTAGTCTTAAATCTGACATCAGCCTCAAACCAGTCAAGGTTCTTCCACTTTTCCTTCCCATATGTTGAATGTGGTATTGTAGATGGTGTCTCGAAGCATGTTCGATTTTGTTTTTTCAGTATAGGGATGCCAGGAAGTGCCTAGTGAGTTATGGAACTGTTCTGGGTAAGCAGCATAGGAGGACAGTACTTGCGCTTTGAAAGAAAAAGTTTCAAAGGTTGTTCTATTTCCAGCGAGCCACACCAGACCATCCAATCCAGCAGGTGTCCATGCCTGGATCTTGGATGACTCCAGGATATCTTGGGCCACGGATTGTTTGGAAAGGTGCTAGTTACACAAAGCTCATGGTATCAGCAAAGTTCAAGTAGTTGGTCAGTTCACATCTTTTCTAGGCCATGATGTCCAAGGCAAGAGACACATGCCTCATGGTTTGCATCCCCTCATGCTGAAACCTCATCAATATTCAGCTCCGTTTGGGTTCTGCCAGGGCCACCTGCTTGATTGCAGTACTGCCTTGGTCCATGTATGAACAAGAGCACCAAATTCCTTCACCACCACCACCACCTTCTCCCAAAGGCAATTATGCAGAAGGACTGAATACTGGCCTTGCCAGCAAAACTCACATTCCATCGGCAGATTTAAAAAAAAAGACAGCTACATGGTCTCAAGCCATTCTGGTCAGTGATGCACTCATCTTCTGCATTAACCAAAATGATTGGTCATTTGGAAGAGACAGTATAATCACGTATGGTTGCACTACTGGACTAGTAAATCTAGAGTTTGGAATAACATTCCAGAGAAAAGCCAAAGTTCAATAATTCACTTTATGAGGAAAAACATATCAGGGAGAATGACTATGATGCTGGAATATTGTGCAAAAAACTCAAATTTCCCTTAAAAAGCAAAAATTGTCTTTACTGAGGTCTGGCCTTTGTGACCCTAACATGGTAGACTTAATTGCCCACTGAAGTAGCAGTTTATTTTTCAGATGAGACACTAAATTAAGATCCCCTTCTGCCTGTTCAGTGTAACCAAGAGATCAATTTGGAAAGGTGGGCATTCTCAAGGCACCTTGACTATTATCCCTTATCCACCAACTATAATCAATAGATTATCTGGCCATTCACATAGTTTGAAATATGCTGCATAGAAGTTAGGTATAACAGCTGCACACATTTAGCAATGCTGCTCCCATATCCTTTCATCCACCTAATTTTTAATATAGATCTACTTTCTGCCTTAACCACCAACAGCCTCAAAGCACTGAAGTTTCGTCAGTCCCCTGTTCAAAATCTTTAGTAAAGTTTATTAGTCACAAGTAAGGCTTACATTAACACCGCAATGAAGTTACTGTGAAAGTCCCCTATTCGTCACACTCCTGCACCTATTTCAGGCCAATGCACCTAACCAGCAAGTCTTTCAGACTGTGGGAGGAAACCAGAGCACCTGGAGGAAACACATGCAGGCACAAGAAGAACATGCAAACTTCACATAGACAGTGACCTAAGCCAGGAATTGAACCCAGGTCCCTAGCGCTGTGAGGCAGCAGTGCTAATCACTGTGCCATATCCATGACCCTTTGTGCTAAATCCCTCAACTGGAGACAGTCTGCTTCCAGTTACCTTGTCCCAACCTTTATAAAATGTTAGATGTTATTATATCACCCCATAAATGGTACAATTATAAATTAATGAGAAAAAACAATTCAAGTATTTCTTTGTATTCATACCAGGCAGTATTTTTTTTCCAATATATACAATGAAGCTTTTACTTTTCAATATTCCAAGTATTACAGGCACTACATCTGGAAACTATTTAAATCTGTGCCCTGCAGCATTGAAACACGCACCGAGGAAGACACAACACGAGAAAAATGAGACTGGTCAACATCACAGAATCAATCCTTCATGAAAAATTCCTTCCAGATACTCGAGTTAATATATTCATTATCAATGTCAAAGCTACCCATGGGTAATACAAAATGCCTATTCTATAAAAAAATGCACAATTTTCTATAAACTTATGAATAGTGGTATACATTCATCAACTAAATATTCAATTCATACCCACATACTAGTTAGTCAATGCTCTAAACATAGCATGTCAGAAAGTAGTGAGATATACATCTCAAAATCAAAAGGTCCCTACCGACAGACTCAGTCAGCATGAGGCATTACTGAGTCGAGGCCAGGATCAGAGGAGAAGTGTCTGCTCACGTTACTGAATTAGTAATCTAGAGGTTTGGACCAATAATTTAGAAAAAAAGTTTAAAACCCACTATTAAACGCGTAGAATTTTAATTTATTTTTTAAAAAAAAAATACCTTGGAAGTTAGTAAGCGATCATGAAACATTTTGTTATTATCACAAACCAATCACCTTCACCTGGTCTGACTGGTGTGTGACTCCAGTCCCAAACCAATATGGTTGGCTCTCAACTGCCCTTTAGTAGCAAGTCAGCGTACCAAACAAACAATTCTAGACAGCAAGTCATCATTATCTTTGGAGGGAAACTAGGAAGAGGCAACAAACATCAGACTTGCCAGCAAAACCAATTTTCCAAGAAGAATTGTATTTTTAAATTTAAACAACATGGGACAGTCACATGAAAAGGAGCAACAAAAAAAAAGGGCAGAATGGAATACGACAAAAACTTAATGGAACAAACTGTTGGCAGCCTTAGCCAAAACATGCACACTTAAACGGCAGAAAGTTGCATAAAAATGGAAACATACCAACTAGGAGTAGACCATTTGGCCCCTCAAGCCTCTGCCATTTAATATCATGGCTGATTTGATGATAACCTCAAATCTGCATTCTGCCTATCCTTCAATAACTGATCATCCCTTTGCTTACCAAGAATCTATGTCTCTGCCTCCACCACCTTTTCCAGGCAGTGGAAGTTTAACTCCAGCATATATAGGATCTAGTGTTAACTCTGGATGATTCTAGCAGGTTTCATCACATGACCTATCGTCAACTGTACCTCTCTCCCCAGTAAGAAGTCTCACAACGCCAGGTTAAAGTCCAACAAGTTTATTTGGTAGCAAAAGCCACTAGTTTTCGGAGCGCTGCTCCTTTGCAGGTAACTGGGAGTTCTCTTCACAAACAGGGCATATAAAGACAAACTCAATTTACAAAATAATGGTTGGAATGCGAGTTTTTACAGGCAATCAAGTCTTAAAGGTACACACGATGTGACTGGAGAGAAGGTTAAGCACAGGTTAAAGAGATGTGTATCGTCTCCGGCCAGGACAGTTAGTGAGATTTTGCAAACCCAGGCAAGTCATGGGGGTTACAGATAATGTGACATGAACTCAAGATCCCGGTTGAAGCCGTCCTCATGTGTGCAGAACTTGGCTATCAGTCTCTGCTCAGCGACTCTGCGTTGTCGTGTGTTGTGAAGGCCACCTTGGAGTCCAACGCCAGCATCTCCACATCATGACCTCCTCCTCACACAGTTGCCACCAAACACATCCGTCCACATTGTGCGCTTCCACTTCAATATTCTACTGTTACAGAGTTGGATGAATTTCTTGACAGGTCCTGCACTGCCTCCCACCCCATCTCTCCACAATAAATGTATCCAAGATTTGGACCGGAAATAGTCCCACAGTCCAAAGATGTGCGGGTTAGGTTGATTGGCTATGCTAAATTTCCCATAGTGTCCTGGGATATGTAGGTTAGAGGGTAAATGTGTGGGGATTTGGGGGGGGGGGGGGGGATTGTTGTCGGCACATACTTGATGGGCTGAATGGCCTCCTTCTGCACCATAAAAGGTTTCTACCATTCCAAATACTCAACAGTTTTTTAAAAAAAGGTTGTTTTTGGGAAAGTTTGCAGATCAAGACTATTGCTTTCTCAATAACAACTCAATCCAGGAACAGTGACAACAGGCGACAAGGGGATTTCCATTTACTGGTAGCTCAACAACATTCATTCAGAAGTGCTCGACTGGTCTCACATCATTTATATTTAACAGATTGTTTAGTTACTTTGGCTGCTGCTGGGATCATTTGGCTACATTAGGCCTAGCTTCACTTGTTGGACACAATCAAACACCATCTGTTGGCAGAAGAATAAAAAAAAGTTTTCCAACACTTTAAGTGCCACTTTATAGAACTATTATGGATGACAAGCAAGCAAACTTCAAACAGTTTCATTAAATTGAAAGTCAATGTTCCATTGCTGCATCCCCAAATATAATTGATCAGATTTACCCCTGGAGGTGCAAACAAGAACAAACAAAGAACAAAGAACAGTACAGCACAGGAAACAGGCCCTTCGGCCCTCCAAGCCTGTGCCGCTCCTTGGTCCAACTAGACCAATCGTTTGTATCCCTCCATTCCCAGGCTGCTCATGTGACTATCCAGGCAAGTCTTAAATGATGTCAGCATGCCTGCCTCCACCACCCTACTTGGCAGCGCATTCCAGGCCCCCACCACCCTCTGTGTAAAAAACGTCCCTCTGATATCTGAGTTATACTTCGCCCCTCTCACCTTGAGCCCGTGACCCCTCGTGATCGTCACCTCCGACCTGGGAAAAAGCTTCCCACTGTTCACCCTATCTATACCCTTCATAATCTTGTACACCTCTATTAGATCTCCCCTCATTCTCCGTCTTTCCAAGGAGAACAACCCCAGTCTACCCAATCTCTCCTCATAGCTAAGACCCTCCAGACCAGGCAACATCCTGGTAAACCTTCTCTGCACTCTCTCTAACGCTTCCACGTCCTTCTGGTAGTGCAGCGACCAGAACTGGACGCAGTACTCCAAATGTGGCCTAACCAGCGTTCTATACAGCTGCATCATCAGACTCCAGCTTTTATACTCTATACCCCGTCCTATAAAGGCAAGCATACCATATGCCTTCTTCACCACCTTCTCCACCTGTGTTGCCACCTTCAAGGATTTGTGGACTTGCACACCTAGGTCCCTCTGTGTTTCTATACTCCTGATGACTCTGCCATTTATTGTATAACTCCTCCCTACATTATTTCTTCCAAAATGCATCACTTCGCATTTATCCGGATTAAACTCCATCTGCCACCTCTCCGCCCAATTTTCCAGCCTATTTATATCCTGCTGTATTGCCCGACAATGCTCTTGGCTATCCGCAAGTCCAGCCATCTTCGTGTCATCCGCAAACTTGCTGATTACACCAGTTACACCTTCTTCCAAATCATTTATATATATCACAAATAGCAGAGGTCCCAGTACAGAGCCCTGCGGAACACCACTGGTCACAGACCTCCAGCCGGAAAAAGACCCAAGTCAAATAGTTTTGATCTATAAATTCACAATACAGATCACTTGTTAAAAAAATTCTAAATCAGTTAATTTAAACAGAGCCAAACAATAGATTGGTTTGTCATCCAGTAATGAAATAAACCAGAGCCACAACCATAATTTAGATCATTCTAATACAGCATCTCTGCATATTAAAGTAAGTCTCACCCCATACCCAGCAAGCAGTTAGTACTACTTATTTCCCCTCTCATCCACTCCTAGTAGTTTCACATTTACAGCAGGATTACCTGCAGACATAGCTCCACTTATTCTCTCCAACAGAATGAGACCCACTGGAGTAACCCAACTCTTGGAAATCAAAAGCCCATTGAAAATGCAAGCACCAATTAACTTATTCAACAAGAACACCTTCAAGCATGTTAAGGTTAATCCAGGTCTGTTCTGTTGCCTCCAGTTGAAAACAAATCTCAAAGTCTTCTTTAATCCTAATTGGTCTGAGTACAGGGCGTTCTGCTCGCCCTGCTTTCTGGGTGTTAGGGGTGGGGGCAGGGGAGGGAGAGGGTCAATAACCATCTGATAATTATTTTTAATCAAGTGCAGCTGTAGGAAATCAACATTGCCAATTACAGACAAATTACAGCTCCTTCTGATGGTCATTTATTGCTCAAGTTAGTTAAACTCATTTTTTGTTCAAATTTAGAAACTGGGAACTAAAGCAGTGGCAGAGGAGTTGAAAATGTCCAGCTCCATCTATGATCACAACTTGCATTTATATAACACTGTCAATGTAGTAAAACATTGCAAGATGCTTCACATGAGTATAATTAAACAAATGTTGACAGTGAACTAAAAAAAGGATATATTGGAACAAATGGCCAGAAATCTTGGAAAAGAAAGACAAAGAGCTAGAATTGGAGAATGGTTATAGGATTATGGAGATTACAGAGATAGGGAGCAGTGAAACTATGGAGGGATTTGAACATGAGGAAAGAAAAGGTTTAAAAAGGTTTAAAAGAAAAGGTTTGAAAAAATGAAGCTGGTGGATCAAATTTGCTTTCTACCATTCTGGTAGTCACATGATACAACAGTGACTAAGCATAGCAAACAATCTCGTCTGCAACAGGCCCAGACATAACAAAAGGAAAGCTTTAGCTATGATACTCCTCCACATGCACAATAAAAAGGAAGCAGCAAGATTTCCCCACTATTTTGGCTCAATATGAACCTTTCAGTGCATTGCAACATCTAATTTTCTTTACTCACTGCCACCATTATTTGTTGTGATAGCTTCAGTTTATTGTCAACTACACCTCTAGCAGTCTTTCATTTTCCATGCATGTTATTTTACCTCACTTTAAATAATAGACCCCTCCTGGATTTTTTAAAAAATATCTCCCTATGAAGCACTTTACATTTCTGTCTGCTGATATTTCATCTGCCACCTGTCTGCCCAATTTCCAAGTACATTTGAACCCTTCCATAGCTTAAACTTCTTCAGTTTTGGAAACTATTAGCTTTGTATCATCTGCAAACTGAACCATTGTAATTGTGAATGCCAGTTCAAGATCATCGATGAAGATTTTAACAAGAGGTCTAAAACTGACTTCTGTGGGATCCCAGTGGTAACATTCTTCCAGCTGTTGATAATCCCTGCACTCTTTATTAACCTTTGGATTCTATCAGTCAACCAATTATGTGCCCAAAGGTATTTCCACTGATTCCCACTTTCTTTACTTTCATTACCAGCCTTTCCAAAAGAACGATACCATGCAGAAATCAGACCCCACGCACCCAAGACATACTCTCTTCCATCTTCTTCCATCGGGAAAAAGATACAAGTCTGAGAACATATACCAACCGACTCAAGAACAGCTTCTTCCCTGCTGCCATCAGACTTTTATATCAACACTATATTCTGCACCCTCTCCTTTCCTTCTCCCCTACGAACACTAAGAACAGTATGTTTTATTTGTATAGCTCGCAAGAAACAATACTTTTCACTGTATCCCAGTATGTGACAATAATAAATCAAATCAATTCAAGTAAACCCATCCCTTGCCCTAACAATGTCAAGTTTCCTGCCACACCCACAAAGAAAACCTTTGTTAGATTGGCAAAATCTCCCCTTCATGAAACCATGTTGACGCTCTTTTACAATTTAATTTCCATCCAGATACTCTCACCTTGAATAAAGGTTTCTGTAACCTTGCCCACAATGGGAATCAAATTCACTGGGCTATAGTTTCCTGAGTAATTTGCTACCTTTTTAGAACACAGGAACTGCATTGCTTTTCTCCAGTTCCCAGGCAGCTCTCCAGTGTTCAGTGATTTCCGGAAGATTTGCGCCAGAGTTCCTGCAATTTCCTCCCTCATTTCCTTACGAATCATCAGATGATCCTTATCCGGCCCCTCGGATTTGTTTATCGAAAGTTTACACAGCTGTTCAACAACCATGCTAGTAGTAACAAAGAACAAAGAACAAAGAACAAAACAGCACAGGAACAGGCCCTTCGGCCCTCCAAGCCTGCGCCGCTCATGTGCCCAACTAGACCATTCGTTTGTATGCCTCGATTCCCAGTCTGCTCATGTGGCTATCTAGATAAGTCTTAAACGATCCCAGCGTGTCCGCCTCAATCACCTTGCTTGGCAGTGCATTCCAGGCCCCCACCATCCTCTGTGTAAAATACGTCCCCCTGACATCTGTGTTGAACCATGTGTGGTGAACCATCGTTGGTTCCCACTGGATAGTACTGAGCCAGGGCTGGCCAGCACTACAGGAATGTATATAGGTTGCTGTGGGATTGTACTAATGTTGTTGTTGGGCTAGGGTGGGATTGATACACCTGTGGTTGTTACTGTTGTGGCACATCCCAGTCGGGCTCCGCCTCCTGGGAGAGGTATAAGACTCCCTGCTCGGACGGGACCCCTTCAGTCTGGGATAGTGTGTTAAAGTTCTGATAGTTCCATTGTTAGTTAATAAAAGCCTTCTTTTACCGAACCTTTGAGCCTCGTGTCCAATTGATGCGCATCAATTTTATTAACTAAAATTAAACTCTCGACGGAAGAAAAAAAAAGAAAGGAGAGTATGGAGCAAATCCTCAAGCCAGAACGTCTGACGCTAGATCCACGTGCGGTGGGCGCTTCTAACACCTTCGACCACTGGCTGAAATGTTTTGAAGATTACCTAGCAGCCTCCGCAGCGGTCACCACAGATGATGACAGACTCCGGGTCCTCCATGCGAGGGTAAGCGACACAGTCTACCTCGCGATCCGTGCGGCCACCACTTACCCGAGGGCCCTCGAGCTTCTAAAAAAGCGCTATACGAAACCTCCTAACGAGATCCACGCTCGTTACCTCCTCGCTACACGACGTCGGCAGTCGGGCGAAACCATGGAGGACTACGCCAATGAGCTCTTACAGCTAGCCAGGGGCTGTGACTGCAAAGCTGTGTCGGCTGAGCAGAGCATGTACGACCTCGCCCGAGATGCGTTTGTGGCCGGGGTCGGGTCTTCATACATCCATCTCAAGCTGCTAGAAAAGGGTAATCTCAACCTTACCCAAGCCATGGAATTAGCTGAAATGCTCGAGTCGGCTTCGAAGAGCTTAGTCCTGTATCCGGAGGATCACGTGGAGACAACGTGGCAGGAGCAGTCGCAAATCCCTCCTCGCCCCTCGGGCTTGAAGTGCAGTGTTATGGCGTGCTCCCATGTGGGCCAGACGACGGCTGCAGCCCCATGTGGCCCGCGGTGCTACTTCTGTGGAGGAGCCAAACATACCCGACAAAAGTGTCCCGCTAAAGCGGTAGTCTGTACCGCATGCGGTAAAAAGGGGCATTATGCGAAGGTGTGCAGATCGAAGCCCAGGAACGGCAGTGCGGCCTGTGACGCTTCGGAACGGGGATCATCACCATCGTCGTCGAAGTCCTCGCGGGGTTCGTCCACGTGCGAGTCCAGGACGACGCCATTGCGGTCGACGGAGTCGGAGGAGGATGACCACCAGGGGTCGCTAAGTTTGGCGCCCTCACCCATGTGCGATTCATGGGGGGTGGCCATTTTGGTCGACGATGACCATGAGCGACCAGCAGGGGTCCTCAGCGTCGACCTCAGCTGCCTGCAGTGACGTTCACGGACCAACGGTGGCGTCGATCACCCTGGACCAGGCTAAGCCTCACAGGCTTGATTGTTCGATGATGGATATCCAGGTAAACAATCATGCGATTTATTGTCTGTTTGACAGCAGGAGCACTGAGAGCTTTATCCACCCTGACACTGTGAAGAGGTGTGGACTCCAGATTCAACCTGCCAAACAGACAATCTCTATGGCATCAAGGTCTCGGTCTGTCGCTGTGCTAGGACGTTGTGTGGTAACTTTGAAAGTACAAGGCACAATTTACGAGCATTTCAGGCTCCTTGTGTTGCCGTATCTTTGCGCACCAATTCTCCTCGGACTAAACTTTATGGTCCACATGAAGAGTGTGATCCTACAGTACGGTGGGCCACTCCCTTCGCTGACAGTGGGAGAACAGCTGCAGTCTCCAAATTGTCCAAAGCGCCCCGCTTGCAATCTTTCTACGTTAAAGATCACCACACCCTCTTTATTTCAGAATCTGGTACCAGGCTGCAAGGCGTTACAGCACTGAGGATCGGATCTTCATCAGATCTGAGGTTCAGCGACTCCTCAAAGAAGGGATCATACAGCCCAGTGTTAGTCCGTGGAGAGCACAGGTTGTGGTGGTCAAGAGCGGGAACAAACCTCGGATGGTCATTGATTACAGTCAGACCATTAACCGATATACGCAGCTGGATGCGTATCCTCTCCCGCGCATATCTGATATGGTCAATCAGATTGCGCAGTACCGGGTGTTCTCCACCATAGACCTCAAGTCCGCCTACCACCAACTCCCCATTCGCCCAGAGGACCGACAATACACGGCCTTTGAGGCGGATGGTTGTCTGTATCATTTCCTTAGGGTTCCATTTGGTGTCACCAATGGGGTCTCGGTCTTCCAGCGTGCTATGGACCGAATGGTGGACCAGAACAGGCTGCGGGCTACCTTCCCGTACCTGGATAATGTCACCATCTGCGGCCATGATCAGCAGGACCATGACACAAATCTCCAGAACTTCTTACGCACTGCATCTCACCTGAATTTGACCTACAACAGGGAGAAGTGTGTATTCCGTACGCGCCGGTTAGCCATCCTGGGATACGTGGTGGAAAACGGGGTCATTAGCCCTGATCCAGACCGTATGCGCCCCCTTGCTGAACTTCCCTTGCCCGCTAGCGCAAAAGCACTGAGAAGATACCTAGGCTTCTTCTCCTATTATGCGCAGTGGGTCCCCAACTACGCGGACAAAGCCCGTCCGCTTATTAAGTCCACAACTTTTCCACTCACGCCAGAGGCCCAATTGGCCTTCAAGGAATTGAAACACAACATCGCGAAAAGCCACGATGCACGTGGTAGACGAATCCATCCCTTTTCAGGTGGAAAGCGATGCATCTGATTTTGCCCTGGCCGCCACACTTAACCAGGCGTGCAGGCCCGTCGCGTTTTTTTCCCTCCAAGGCCCTGAAATTCGGCATTCAGCGGTGGAAAAGGAGGCCCAGGCCATTGTGGAGGCCGTCAGGCACTGGCGCCATTACCTGGCGGGAAAGCGGTTCACCCTGATCACGGACCAGCGGTCCGTGGCGTTCATGTTCAACAACTCGCAGAGGGGCAAGATCAAGAATGACAAGATCTTGCGGTGGAGAATTGAACTCTCCACCTATAACTACGATATCATGTATCGTCCAGGGAAACTCAATGAGCCCTCGGATGCCCTCTCGCGCGGAACATGCGCTAGTACTCAGGAGGATCGCTTGAACGCCCTCCATAATGATCTGTGCCATCCTGGGGTCACTCGGCTCTACCACTTTGTCAAAGCCCGCAACCTGCCTTACTCGGTGGAGGACGTCAGGTTGGTGACAAGGAGCTGTCGGATTTGCGCGGAATGCAAACCGCACTTTTACCGACCTGAACGGGCATATTTGGTCAAGGCCACTCGCCCCTTCGAGAGGCTGAGTGTTGATTTTAAGGGCCCCCTTCCCTCAACGGATCGGAACGTGTACTTTCTGAACATAATAGGTGAGTACTCCCGGTTCCCGTTTGTTGTCCCCTGCGCGGACACATCGGCTGCCACGGTGATCAAGGCATTCCGTGATCTTTTTACCCTGTTCGGGTACCCCAGCTATATCCATAGCGACAGGGGCTCGTCGTTCATGAGCAATGACTTGAGGCAATTCCTGCTCTCATACGGGATTGCCTCTAGTAGGACCACGAGTTACAACCCTAGGGGTAATGGACAGGTGGAGCGAGAGAATGCTACAGTCTGGAAGGCTATCCTATTGGCGTTGAAGTCCAAAGGCCTTCCAGTCTCCCATTGGCAGGAGGTCCTCCCTGATGCGCTTCACTCTATTCGTTCCCTCCTGTGTACGGCAACCAATGCTACTCCCCACGTGAGGATGTTCTCATTCCCTTGGAAGTCTTCCTCGGGGATATCTTTACCAGCCTGGTTGACGTACCTGCGGCGACATGTAAGGGCCCGCAAGTCCGACCCCTTGGTCGAACAGGTCCACCTCCGCCACGCCAACCCTCAGTATGCCTATGTGGCATATCCTGACGGGCGAGAGGACACAGTCTCGATCCGAGACCTGGCGCCCGCAGGGGACGTAGCAACTCCTGTCGCTCCCATACCCCCAGTGACGAATCCGTTATCCCTTATTTCTCCCCCGGACACAGCGCGGACAGCATCGGGACCAGTGCTTAACAGTTTTACTCCAATGCACAGCTTGCCTGAGCCCCGAAGATGGTCGCCATCGCAGAATATGTCAGGATCCCCTGCACTACCATCTCATCAGGATCAACCGGCCTGTGAGTCCGTGGGAGAACAGCTGGACGCCGTTTTGGGGAGAACGCCACCGCAAGTGCCTACTCCGGTGTCACCGCCGGTATTGAGGAGGTCACAATGACGGTGCGGTCCTCCAGGCCGTCTGAACTTATAATCTGTTGACATTTTAGTCTGTTTTCGTACCCCGCCGGCCTTTGTTCTCAAAGGAGGGGTGAATGTGGTGAACCATCGTTGGTTCCCACTGGATAGTACTGAGCCAGGGCTGGCCAGCACTACAGGAATGTATATAGGTTGCTGTGGGATTGTACTAATGTTGTTGTTGGGCTAGGGTGGGATTGATACACCTGTGGTTGTTACTGTTGTGGCACATCCCAGTCGGGCTCTGCCTCCTGGGAGAGGTATAAGACTCCCTGCTCGGACGGGACCCCTTCAGTCTGGGATAGTGTGTTAAAGTTCTGATAGTTCCATTGTTAGTTAATAAAAGCCTTCTTTTACCGAACCTTTGAGCCTCGTGTCCAATTGATGCGCATCACCATGCCCCCCTCACCTTGAACCCGTGACCCCTTGTGTTCGTCACCTCCGACCTGGGAAAAAGCTTCCCACTGTTCACCCTATCTATGCCCTTCATAATTTTATACACCTCTATTAGGTCGCCCCTCATCCTCCGTCTTTCCAGGGAGAACAACCCCAGTTTACCCAATCTCTCCTCAAAGCTAAGACCCTCCATACCAGGCAACATCCTGGTAAACCTTTTCTGTACTCTCTCCAAAGCCTCCACGTCCTTTTGGTAGTGTGGCGACCAGAACTGGACGCAGTATTCCAAATGTGGCCTAACCAATATTCTATACAGCTGCAACATCATATGCCAACTTTTATGTTCTATGCCCCATCCAATAAAGGCAAGCATGCCATATGCCTTCTTGACCACCCTCTCCACCTGTGCTGCCACCTTTAAGGATCTGTGGACTTGTACACCCAGGTCCCTCTGTGTGTCTATACTCCTGATGGTTCTGTCATTTTATTGTATAGCTCCCCCTTACATTAGATCTATCGAAATGCATCACTTCGCATTTATCTGGATTAAATTCCATCTGCCATTTCTCCGCCCAATGTTCCAGCCTATCTATATCCTGCTGTATTCTCTGACAATGTTCATCACGATCCACAACTCCAGCAATCTTTGTGTCGTCCGCAAACTTACTGATCACACCAGCTACATCTTCTTCCAAATCATTTATATATATCACAAACAGCAGAGGTCCCAGTACAGAGCCCTGTGGAACACCACTAGTCACAGACCTCCAACCAGAAAAAGACCCCTCCACTGTTACCCTCTGTCTTCTATGGCTAAGCCAGTTCTCCAGCCATCTAGCTAGCTCACCTTTTATCCCGTGAGATTTAACTTTTTGCACCAGCCTGCCATGAGGGACCTTGTCAAACGCTTTACTAAAATCCATATAGACGACATTCACGGCCCTTCCCTCGTCAATCGTTTTTGTCACCTCCTCAAAAAATTCCACCAAATTTGTGAGGCATGATCTCCCTCGTACAAAACCATGCTGTCTATCGCTAATGAGATTATTCAGTTCTAAATGCACATATATCCTATCTCTAAGAATCTTCTCCAACATTTTCCCTACCACGGACGTCAAGCTCACCGGCCTATAATTACCCGGGTTATCCTTGCTACCCTTCTTAAATAACGGGACCACATTTGCTATCCTCCAATCCTCTGGGACCTCGCCTGTGTCCAGTGAAGAGACAAAGATTTCTGTTCGAGGCCCAGCAATTTCATCTCTTGCCTCCCTGAGGAGTCTAGGATAGATGCCATCTGGCCCTGGGGATTTGTCTGTCTTAATGGTTCCTAAAAAACCTAACACTTCCTCCCTTGTAATTGAGATTTTTTCTAACGGGTCAACACATCTCTCTGAGACACTACCAGTCAACATGTCCCTCTCCTTTGTGAATACTGATGCAAAGTATTCGTTTAGGATCTCTCCTACTTCCTTTGGTTCTAAGCATAATTCCCCTCCTTTGTCCCTGAGAGGTCCAATTCTTTCCCTAACAACCCTCTTGTTCCTAACATATGTATAAAATGCCTTAGGATTCTCCTTAATCCTGTCTGCCAAGGACATTTCATGATCCTTTTTTGCCCTTCTAACTCCCTGTTTGAGTTCTTTTCTACTTTCTCTGTATTCCTCCAGTGCTCCATCTGTTTTTAGCTGCCTGGACCTCATGTATGCCTCTTTTTTCTTTTTGATTAGACCCACAATTTCACTGGTTATCCATGGCTCCCGAATCCTACCTTTCCTATCCTTCCTCTTTACAGTCCTATCAACTGCTCCTTAAAAGACTCCCACATGCCAGATGTGGATAACGTGTCACAATGTACCACCACAGCACCCTCTCATCTACCCTCTAGATCAATTAAAGTACCTATCTCCTCCTTGGTGAATGCTGAGGTAAAATAGCCCTTTTGCCACTTTTGCAGCTTCAGTTGTCATGCTATCACCCAATTCCACTTTCAGTGGCCCAACTCTTTCTCTCATTCTTCTTTTTCTCTTAATATAATGACAAAAAGTTTAATTATCCTTTACTTCTGCCATTTTCAATTCAATTTTTTTCTTTGCCAAGTCATGTCCTTTTTTACATTTCTGACAGCTCTTTTGGTTTTGAATCCATTTTTCTTCATGGCATAAAGCATTTTTTTCAGCTTTATTAATTGCTTGGTCATCCCATTAAATCAGGCAGGAGTGCCTGAAACTTGGTACTTTATTTGTCATGCTATACATTGGTCCATTGTATTCAAAAATACCTCCTGGAGGAAGCTCTATATTTCCTTCATTCTCTTAGCCATACTCAAAACTTGCAGACTGACACTGACGGCTGTAACTTTCTCGTAGACATAAAGTTGGCCTTTTAAAATTTGACTAATTTGTATGCGTTACGTAACCTCTTTAATTCTTGGAATGTCAAATATGATCAGATTATGATCACGAGTAATTAAAACCTCACCCACCTTTGTGTTGGAGATGTAACCATCCCTATTACTCATAATCAAATCCAGGATGTTTCATCCCAGGGTTGAGTCTTTTACAAACGGGACCACAAAAGAGACTTCCATTAATTCTACAACTCCCATCCTGTCAGGAAAACTATGAGAAAAGAAAAGCAGAAAAAGACAGAAAGAAGAGGGAAAATGAGAAAGAAAGAATGAGCGAATGAATTAATCAATCATTCGATCCTTTTAGTATGACACATCATCTTCTAAGGGAAGTGAGTGCAGATATGAAAACAATAGCAACACTAATGTCACCCTGTCAAAATGTAAATCAGCCTCTGAATCCTGCCACTAAACAATAAAAAAGTTGCCAACTCCGGGTGGACCGCATCATGTGGAGTTTTGATCATATGATGTCTGATCATGTGATTCCGGCCCACAGTAACTTTCCAATATCTGCTGGGGTAGATAGCTCCTGCTGGCTGAGTTTAATTCTTACTGTGTGGGCTGACCTGTGCGACATATTCTAAGACACATTCCTGTGGCACAAGGCCACATATCTAAATTGTAAAATTCCATTCTCTTGTGATATGTCTCAATGCACAGCTGTTTAGTTGCAAGCTGGAGCTACGTTTGAGACTATCAGCTGTTGTGTCTGTCATGTTCTGCAGACTCCATTCACTTTTCAACTTGACCTAGTGCCTTTTTGATTATCACCTACGCAGAAAGAATGCTACACGCTTTCCCAAGTACAGTATAAGTATTACATTGCAAATATCTGTCGTGAAGACTGCCTTCGCAGCACGACCAACTCCTCTATTAGCCTCCAAGCCAAGGTGTCAGCTGTGGCTCAGTGGTAACACTACCGCCTCTGAAAGCAGATTTGCTGTTTAAGTCCCATTCCAGAGATTTGAGTATATAACCCAAGCTGCCACTCCAGTGAGAATAGAGCACCGGCGGAAGAGCGGCTGTCTTTTGGATGAGATGTTAATGCTGATGCGTGTGTCTTCTCAGGTGTGTATAACAGATCCCATGGCACTATTTTGAAGAAGAATGGGGAATTTTCCCTGGTATCCTCACAAATATTTATCCCTCAACCAAAGGAGATTATCTGTTCATTCCCTCATTTCTGTTAGTGGGATCCTATTGTGTGTAAACTTACTGCCACGTTTCCTACCTTACAACAATGGTTTTAAAAAAGCATTTCATTGGCTGCAAAGTGCTTTGGGATTGTAAAATGTGCAATATTAATCCAAGTTTTTTCTTTATTTTTCTTTTATTCAATTTTAAACATGCAGTCACTATTCAAATTGGGAACTTAGTTATATCACATCAGGCTGATGACAAGAATTCAATGCTATGTTACTATTTCCATACCCACGATGGTAACATTGAGCTGAATTTAATACCCCCTGCTGATAGCCTTGGCATGCTCGCCAAATTCAATAGGTGGTCTTCCCATCACCTACCCACCCGCTCCTGCCCCCACCACAATTATACTGGTGGCAGGGGTGCTGTTGGGTGGCCCACCCACAGCGTGTCAATTGAGGTCCCTCAGTGTGCAATTAATGCCCATCTAAAGGCCTTATCCCACCGCTGCCAGGAAATAACCAGCAGTGGGAGAGGCTCATACCAAGCGCCCAGCCCAATCAGAGGACCTCCCACAAGGTTTTATACCCCCAAACACCCCCATCCTCCAGGTTGCCCTTCCCTCAGGGTCCCTCTAACCCCAGCCTCTCACCACCCTGCCCCCTTGCCCTCCATGCCAGGATCTGCCAGCTTGGCACCCAAAATTCCCCAAACACTTACAGAAATTCCAACCCAGTGCTGCACACCTCTGTCAAATTGGCCATTAAATGGCTGCAGGGCAGCTGGTGTTCCCCTCAGTGGGCTCCCCCTGGACCTTTTAGCCATGGGGGGGGCGGGGGGGGGGGGGGGGTGCGGGGGCAGGGAGTGGAATTCAGCACCCCGTATAATTCAGCCCATTGTGTAACCTCAATTTACTTTGGATCCTAAATCAATCCAATATTCAAACTCCTAATCATCATTGCTCAATGGGGTCAAATATCTGTGCCATTCAGAGGGGAAAAGTGTCCTGAAAATTAAAGATAGCTCCTGGTTTTGGACAATAGGACAATGTGTGATAGCAAATTGGCAGCCGATTTTACACAGCATCTATTGAAATCAAGGAAAAGAAAATCAGGTAGATGTAAATCAGATTGCCGGTCGCTATTGCCTGTCCGATAGTAATGCCCACAACTAATGCACCCCCATCTATCAACATCTTTGTCAAACCATTAGCACAAGAAGCATTTTGCTCCATTTTCCATCACCTTAAGGCACAGAACACTTGGCATCAATTCAATTATGATCAATAGTCTTGGTTTAATATTGAGTTTCAAAAGGAAGGGAATGGGTGGCAGAACCAATCAAAAGCCTTTTTCTTTCCTTTCTATGTAGTGGTTGACCAGAAAAGCAAAAGAACCTTGATGATGTCCTTTCAAAATGAAGTAGGCCGTGATGATAGAGCGTTTCCTTTTAAAATACACAACTTATTCTTCCACCAAAGTTGTGGCTATCGATCAGTAGAGCCCTGAGGAAATTCTGGTGTCCGCTCTTTTTTACACGCAAGTTTTATATTTGCTAAACAGTAAAATATACAACAGTTTGGAAGGTGCGGTAGTGTAATATGATGGAGCAGAGATATTTCCTGACATTAGACTGAAGGCAAATGATGAGCTATAGCACCATTACTGGTAGGATGGTATAATTGCAATGTGACAAGTTTACATAGGCTGTTTCCATTGTAAATTTTTGCATCGGAACTTTTAATGAAAGTTGAGACGGAAGTGTAATTAAAACATGACAGCAGGATGTAAAGTTTTATAGACAGTAATTAAATGATGTTGGATAGTTTACCATAGTATATATAATCTTTTAAAAATACTTCCTCAGAACTGCACTGAAGTGCCAGTGTAGATTATGTGCTCAAGCCTCTATAGTGATGCTTCAACCCACGACTTTCAAACTGAGAGGCAAGACTGTTACCACTGAGTCAAGGCTGATTCCAAATAAATGAAGAAACAGCATTAGACTGTCACGATCTCTACACTTGAGTTGCACCTAGACTTCCAAAGGATATCTGACACAGTGCCACATGGGAGGGTGATTAGTTAAAAATCGGTGTTCTGGGGATTCAGAGTCAATCTGTGGAATGGAGGAAGAAATTAATTGCAAAGCAGAAAACAACAAACTCTTATTCCAGAAGTTATGTCAGTGTAAAGGGAAATGCTGAGTGGGATGTCCCGAGGCTCAGTGTTAGGTCCACAGCTGTTTCTAATTTCCATCAATGCCTTTGTAGCTGACACTCAATACAAAAGTTTGCAGAGACATTGAACAAAAAAGGGAAGAGAATCAGTAGGGACTGCTTATACAAAATGAGCTGGATAATGGTGGATGAAATTTTATGTAATTCATTGCACATAGAAGTCATGTACCTCATAAATGGCATTGAAAATAGTTAAGTATGAAGGTGAAAGAAACCAGAAACATTAGTAGACTCAACATTCTCAACCAATGCAGGTAACAGTCAAAATAAGTGAACAAAATTATCAATTATACAGTTAGAACATTCAGAGAAAGTTAGAATCAAAGTGCAAGCTA